>NW_024041262.1:13190170-13790170 GCF_014851395.1 Micropterus salmoides | reverse complement strand
GACCGAATGTTATTGTGGCAGCTGAGCTGCTCGATAATCTAATGCCAAAAGTTCCCTACCTGAGTGAGATTGGGAAAAACCCAAATTTTAATCTCAAGGCATGGAGAGATTTGTCTAAGCTCCACTAAGATATGTCTCAGATGATGGTGTGGGAAGTTTGGATTTGGAATCCGTTCATCTTGCCAATACGTTTTGCAATTACAAGTATAAGATAAATGAAAGGTGAAGTAAATCTTCAATGCAAATGCATCATATGTGTCCCTCTTTAAAGTTTTTACATCTGCTGTATGAATCACTAACTCACTTATTTCACATTAGTATCTGAGCTCATCTGTTTCTTCTATTGTGTTTTTCTTTTAATCTGTTGTGTGTACCAAATACCATAATAAACAATCGGGCAGAACCACACATAGATGGACTTTGAGATGATGGAAATGAAACACCTACACAGCATCCTTGTGGGTAAACAAACACAAAGTGACTCAGTGGCTAAAAATATAAAATTTGAAAAGTTTAAAAAATGTTATATGCATGAATTCAGTCTTTTGTGTTAAGAACAGTGGATCCTAACACAATTTTTCCTAGCCATGGGTATTTTCCCCCCAAGGGTTATCTCCTGAGTTACAAGAAGGTAGGTGGAAAGCTTGTTGAGCAATATGATGTCATCAATATATGTGTGTTTTGGAGGAAAATAAAAAGGGGTTTTATATTTGCAATAAATGTATTGTCACAATAACCAGTAAACTACCAGCCAGGCTAGCTGCACAGTACTACTGACTGACATTACTGACTACACACCTGTTGTAATAACTAGTTAAACGTACTGGACAAGCAGTTGAAATAGTTAGCTACGATTAATGGGTAACCTTCTCAGTTGAATAATTAACCAAGAGAAAACAGTTCCAATAATTAACTAAATGGATAAGCAGTTGAAATAATTAGCTAAAAGTAATATATAAACACTTGTTTTGTAATGATCATAAATTGATTGATAAACACTTGACAATTCAACTGTCTGAAAACATGTAACAACAGAGAGCCTAAGTCCTTCCTCTTCCGGTGGACCACAATGGGACCTTTATTATATATATATATATATATATATATATATATATATATATATATATATATATATATATACACACTTTCTTGACTTACAAAATGATCTTTTAAAATGTGTAAGGTACAATTCAATTGGGATAAAAAAATTGAATTGTCTCACACTGTTGACTACCGTACATATTTTTCTGAGTCCGAGACTTTTGGGAAAACGCATTTGGAACATGGTGGAGTACTTGACCTCATCTGTAAGGGATGTATGGGTATGTCAGACAAAAAAAGTTAACAACCATTGTTAAAACACTTACAGCAACATTCACTAGCCTATTTTTGTGCCATACTTATTCATATTTCATTTGTAGATTTGTTTTAATATTATAATTTGAATGCAAAAAAAACCACAATAATGTACACACAGTACATTGAGCTGTCAAAAATATTTTGTGTAAACATTTTGTGGGTTAATTACAGTCATCACCATCCGTATCTAAAGCAAATCACTGAGGTGCATGCACAGGTTGCAAAGCACCAAACTGTTGACAGCCCAGAAGCCCTGGATGTCTGAGCTGATTTCTTTCAATTTAGACAGCACTTATTCAGAGAAACTAACGTTGAGCACAACAGTACAATAAACTAAAACTCCTTGTTGCCCAATACAGATGTCTATTAGAAAGGAATACTGGGGTCAAAGCTGTAGAGCACTCTGCTAATAGATGTAAACACATATTCCTTTTTCCTTGAAACAGTAATGAAAAGCCCTGATAAAGGAGTGCTCACGTATGACAGCATATTAAGTCCATTGTAGATTTAAAGTGTTTTTATTACAGAGCTGTGGGAGGGGGGTAATATTCCAAGAAAAACTTGGAGACAAGAGTCAGATAAAAGAGAAGAGGTGGAGCTGTCAGACAGTTCAGCAGATATCATCTTAGTCATTTAAAAATATCTGCAATTGTCCCCCAATTTTTTATTCTTTATTTAACACAAGAAAATCTAAAAAAAAATTTAAATATCAGAGAATATTTGAGTTTTTTTCTCGTAAATTTGTACGTTTTTATTGGAATATTACCCCCCTCCTCCTGCTCCATAATTTCTTTTTTACCTACAATGGCCCTAATATCCCGTTGTACTCATGAGAGCTTAGAGCAAAATAAATAAATGCGGACTTTCACTTGTTAAATATGAGGCTGCAGCTAGTATTTTTATGCTTTTGAAAAAACAAAAGAAAAGATAGAAATGTGACTAATTTCTAAAGGCTGATATTTTCACAAAAACATCTTAATATAGAACTCAATGTCTGGCTTACAGTAGATTAAGTAGAGAGAGAACAGATGAGAAAGGAGATTGACTCACAAGAGAAAGAAAATAAATCAAACTTTTCAGCTTTTTCATATTGTGATATACATATGATCACAACTTCTAGGATGTCATGACTTTTCATCTAGCGCCGTCATTAGGTCAACTTTTCAATTTGTCCATTACTTTCTTTTATGACCAAATACACAAGTGAGGAGAGGATAATTAAGCAACTAATCAGGGTGCGGCAGTTAATAAAGACACAAAAGGAAGGACTCTATTAATATAAATAAAATAGAAAACTAAAACCCTTTCAGCATTTTCAGGGAACTCATTTAAACATCCAGCTTTGAGATGAATGTAAACCCGTTGATGTCTGATGAAGCAACTTGCAAAACCCTTAGTTCAGTCCTTTTTGTTTTTAATGTAATCTGTTAACAAAATCTAATCTAAATCTAAAGTCTAATCATAAAACATCCTGAGTAAATCACTATGATCAGAATCAAGTACCTCAGTTACAGTTTTGTAGGTCTTCTCTGTGTCGTTAGAGACATCATAGTCATAGCTGGTGTCATTGTGCTTTTCAGAGCTCTGGAAGCTGACTGAAACTTGCTTTTTGCTATATTGCTATATGTGTCTGTCTAGCAGGAGGATTTGTAATGGAACCATTATTTCTGTATGATGACCCTGTTCTGTCTCTACTGTGCTTTTTGTGTACTTGCCGTCTAATCCTTGCTTAGCCCATCAAGTTCTTTGGTACAGCTAAAGGGGGATTGTCCACTGTTTGATATGGCGTGACTCTCTTTGTGGCAGAGGAAATTAGTTCTGTGAGGGCGTAGTCTCTGTCCTGCCATCGTTTTCTCCTCCTTCTCTGTCTCACTTCCAGCCTCCATATACATTTTTTATGTGAATGTATTTCCTTCATAATCACACTTCTACCATTGTGTCAGCCACTCCTGATGTGTCAGCCACTGACTGATACAAGAATCTGAGCAAACCATGTAGGAAGAACTAAAGATGACAAAATGATAGCGATTTAATATAGATCTCTCTGTATTTTAATGCTTTTTTAAAACGAGCATTCACTTTCTTCTTCCTCCCTTGGCCAATTTGGTCTCTTTTGTGTCAGATTTCATCCTGCAGTTTTCATTGTCATTCTGCCTCTCCTTCTCAGCCCATATTTATCTCTAAATTTCTCCTGCTTTGTGTAATGTAGCCTCTTGTTGTATTGTTGTATTTTTTTATCAATATTATTTCTTGCAATGTCTTTTGCAATTATTCCACATACATATAATTTATGTTAGGGCATTCCTGCAAGTTAAATCCTGTTAACCTACAGGACTTTGGGTGATCATTTAACAGGATTGGTAAGTTATCATCCTGCTGGAGTCCCCAGAGCTTCCTGCAGCAGGAATTTATCCTGCGTGTTATTTGTTTTCATAGTACATTAACTGAAAGTATACTGCAGGGACACTATACTTTCTTGCACTTGCAGGATTACAGTAGCAAATATACAGTAACATCCCTTTTAATGATTTTTCATCATCAATTAAAGGAATACTTTGACATTTCGGGAAAAGTTAGAAAGGATAAGAAGGCTGATTCCACTCTCATGTCTGTATGATAAATATGTAGTTAGAGCCTGCGGCTCCAACATATAGACTGGAAAAGGGGGGAAACAGCTAGCCTGGCTTGGTCCAAAGGTAACAAAATTAGCCTACCAGCACCTCCAGATCTTACAAGTTATATATTTTTTTGTTTAATATGCATAGAAACCAAAGATATTAATGACAATTCACTGTGTTATGGCGGTTACGTGTGCGATTGTTTCTTGGTCAGCCCCAAGACCAAAAATTTCCTGGAAATACTTTCAACCAGTGGAGACTAGCACATAACACCCCAGTAAACAAACAAGATCTAAGATGGTCATCAGTGATCTTTAGAGGTGGAGGTTAGAGATTTTTTTACCTTAGCACAGCACCAGGCTAGCTGTTTCCCCTTGTTTCCAGTCTTTATACTAAGATAAGCTAACCTGCTGCTGGCTGTAGTTTCATAATTAGCGTACAGAAGAGAGTGATATCTGTCTTCTCATCCAACTCTTGGCAAGAAAGTAAATAAGTGTATTTCCCTAAACTATTAATTTAAGTTCACTGTTGTTAAAGCTATGCCACAATATAAGTGGCTAACATTAGACTCTATAGGTATTACCACCATGGAGCAATCTACTGTACACATTTACACTTACATTTATTGTACAGACAATATAAAGGCAGTCTATTGTCCAATCTCTTGTAACCTTGTGGGATTAAAGTTGGAAGCAGCTTCAAAACAGCCTCCAACCTTGACTTTCATACATTTTCACACAAAAAAACAGTAGTTCAATGAGTGGCATGTATAATAGAGCTGTCACTGTCTGTGTCTGTGTGTGGTTCGTTAGAATGAGGCAGGGGGTCTGGCTTCAGTCATCTGTGTTGTACTCCTAAGCACTGATATATTTCACTAGATTAGGTATTTCCCCAAGAGCCTCTGATGAGGTTCCATTTTTATATTACTTTTACAGTCTTCAAACTTATCTATTTCTACAGTATATGTGCCTCCTGTGGATTTTTATAAAGTCATTCTCCTACGCAGATGCTGTGAAATTGCTTTTATAGTTGTGTTTACTTTTGCCTTAAACGCTTACTGCACACACACATACACACACACACATACTCATGCCTACACGTACATGCTTGCACATATGCACTGCTCAAAATATTCATCAATCAGTATATTTTCAGCTGGGTTTCACTGCAGGTGTTTTGCAGTGCAGCAGCTCTGTATGTATCATTTTCAAAACTGTTTTTCTCTGTTTTCCTGTTTGTCCCTCTCATTTTCCCTCCATCTACTATTTCCCCCTCCATTTATTCCCTCCATGTCTACCTTTTCTTTCATACTTTTTCTCTCTCTCTCATAATGTCTGCCTCCTTTGTTCCCCTCAATCCCCATCCATCCTGATCTCCATCTCTTTCAAATCTTAAAAAATCCATATCAGTAGAAAGGCTATTTTCCACCAGCGTGCCAACACTGGCATCTACAATTTGGTGTCAGAGGTGCTGTTATATACACCTCAAAGCACCAATGGGACAAAAGAAATGTGGGTAATGCATCCTCGATGGGTTTCCCCACTGACTAACAGGCTTTCCCTGAATATCTACCAGATGAATTTGGTTTTATTTGCTTGACAGAAATGATAGCTTTGTCACACTCTTCTTGGTCTCTTGAGACACTGGACCTTTGTTGGTGTATGTGTTGTTCATTGTTGCCAAGCTTGATTCATCCAATTTACAGCAAAAAAAACATCTCTCTAATGGTCTCAAGTGGTTTCCCTTAACCATTTGTAAAATGCATTTGCAGTGTCACAGGCTGTAAACATGAAAAATATCACAATTTAGTTGCAGGCTTCTGTTGCAGTCCAGATGACAGGATCTCAGTGCGATTAAAAATGATGGTGTCTGTGTAATGTGATGAATTCCACGTGTCAGTGTGTTGGACTGACAGAGACACTAGCCGCTATGCTAACTGACCGGCTAACCCCCCTCACCAGGACCTGAGGAATGAACTTACGCAGTTTCACTCAATTCCAAAGCATGTGTCAGTGCACGCATTTAGCATGCACTGTCACAAAGGATTTATATTCTATCTTGTACATACATGATGACACATTACTGAGCAGCCTGATGTCATGCATGCAATAACACAGTCTCCCCCTGAGACATGTATTAGTGCACATGTGCAGAGACACCAACACACTCTTTTTACAGTAAAACTGAATACCGGTCATCTTCACATATCTGCAGAGCAGGGAGACAGTCGAGTGTTTTCTCAGGCACAGACAAGACAAACTTTTAATTTCATGACATCAAAGAGCCATCTCTTCCTCCCAGTCCCAAACCTTCTGTTTATTTCCTTCCACTGTACTTCGGTTTTCCTCAGGAGTGTAATTTTCTGTCAGCAGCACGATGTCTTGCCTTTTATATCTGTGCTAATGTTTTTTATAATGCCAATATGTGTGTTTAGTAGAAAATATAATGGTGAAATGTCCAGAAGATAATTTAAATTTTTTATTATTTGCTTTCCTTTCCTTAATATCTACAAATGTTCAGTGAGATTTGTGTTGGCAGGATCCTCTGTTCTTTTATGTATTAGAGTGATGTAATAAATGTGATACAACATCAGCAATTTTCAATGGAAACTCAATTTCAGCAGCAGCAGAGGGGATTCTCTCTGGTGCTCACAATAGCTGCAATATTTTTCTTGTTTTTCACGTCTCACCTCAGTACAGTCCATTACAAGCATTTTCTATCAAGGGAGTTTATTACGGGCCAGAAAAATCACCATGATCCCTCCATTTCCACCCGTTAGCGTGTGTTTACCATAATGACGCCCATACACGTTGACATGTTTGTAAAATACTCTGTACTGTGACCCCTCTTGACAAGGGGTCATGCACAAAAGCATTTCCCTGCTGTTTCACAGCTTCCCTGATGATTTCTACTTCTGCTGGCTGGATGCGTTGTGTGCCCCCAATCCGTCTCAGCATGACCCAGGGGTCACGCTGCAATGCCACGGCAGCGTTTTCATGCACCGAAAGGAAGCCCAATCAGTATGTTTGTTTTGATCAGTTAGGGGTATTGTGATGGATGGGATGCAGGGCTTAAAATAAGCTGTCAGTCTTGTAAAGTGATAAAACCACTGTTGTGCAATTTATCATCATCACCAGTACTCTCCTGCAATGTGGACACATACACCCATGCATTTGAACTCATATCCACCTACTGTGGCTGCACATGTGTAACCTCACTTTTTTTACCTCACAACCTGCTAGGATGAGATTTAAAGTGATTAATAGGGTGAATTTATTTTCTATATTGCAAATTCCTTCAGGAACAGTTCCTATCGTTTTCTAAAGTGAAAAGTGCCCCTGTGATTCACATTGCATCAATAATAATCTGCCCCTCAATGGAAATGCTCGCTTGCATCCCATCCATCAAGAATGTAAAAGTGATTATAAGCACATGCCATCCATTCATAAAGCCCTACAAGACATTAAACAGTAAATTAGAAGCCAGCCCTCGTACACACCTTATACACAGTCGTCTAAGTTATTATTTTCTCAATTACACTGAGGCTACATTATAGCCCTTCTTTAGTCCCCTGGAAATATGTTGATAAGTTGCCTTTTCATTAAAGGGAAATATGCTTCTCCGCTGTCTTGCAGAATGTTAAATGAGAAGGAAAAAAAAGTGTAAAAACAATAATTAGCTCTTTTACTGGGGCTTCTGTGCCAGACTACATCTTGGTCAGAAGCTAGGATTTCCTGGAGTCTCCGCTGGTTACCTGGCAACTCACAAGAAGACTTCAGGAAATAGTCCCACACATAATCCCGTGTGAAATGGCAAATTGACGTTTTTGCAATATGCTTTTATATAGATTAAACAAAGAAAACATGTTTTATAGTATGAAAGGCATTTGAACAGAACCAGGACAGCTGTTTCCCCGTTTTAAGATAAGCTAAATACCTGCTGGCTCCAGCTTTCTATTTTACGGACAGTTATCAGAGTAGTCTCGATCTTCTTATGTAAGTCTTGGCATTGCAGCAAATAAGCATATTTCCCAAAATGTCTGATAACTGAGTATAGTTACCCCTCCACCCAGCCTAAATTTTAATCTTAACAGTTAGTTGCTTGGCTTTCTTTCCCTGTCCTCAAGGATTTTGATGTAGTCCAGTCTCAGTCTGTCCAACAAATCTGGTTTTGAAATCCCCTTAAGCAGCAGACCAAATGTGCATTTAAAGGAAATTTCATTTATTTACACAATAACAGTCTCTTTCTTTGAGAAATATGTCATATTTCCCATCTCTGTAGAGCTGATCCATAAAATGCATCATGTCATGCTGGAGTTCACTCATGGACACCTCATCCCCTGTGGTTAGCCACTGATCCAGCCATGGGAGGTTCAGTCCTCCCACAGTACAGGTAACACACACAAACACATGTTTACTCCACTATACTATGGGGACATCTCATAGTCATAATGCCTTCCCTCCTTATCCTAACCTTAACCTAACCCATTTCAACAACATGCCTAATCTAATCATAAGCTAATTCTAACGATAACTCTAAAACCATGCTTTAACCCTCAAACAGCTCATAAAACAACATGGGGTCAACATTTTGGTCCCCACAAAGCTGTTGGACCCGACAAGCATAGTGGACCCCACAAACAACAACAAAAAAAGCCCACACACACACATATGCTCCGAAAACACACTTCACCTCCTGTGTGGTTCTCCACTGAGGCTCCTTCTATCCTCTCTCCATGCTGAGATGCACACACACACACACACACACACACACTCAAGCAGTGAAGCATACTTAACACTAACACAATTGGACACAAACTGTACCTACAATTCACAGTTAAACATACAGACACACTCACGCACACAAAGCATACATTTGAGAAAGGCTCCCAAATTCACTGAACACACATACTACATGGAGTTAATTAGCAGAGTTTCAGGAGCGGGACCACACATCAACCACATCATCGCCAGCATTTCCATAAATACCCACAAGTCCCAGCTCCTCTTCTTCACTCTCGTATTCTGCATCTCTTCCCTCCACCCCTTTCTCTGCCCTGACTCCTGATCAAACTGCTTTGAGAAACCCCAGCAGAAACAGCTACAATAGGCTGGAATGACCCAGACGCGAGGAAATGCCAACAGATCGTGCTTCATCAACAGTGGCGTTTTTTATGTAAATAATTGGTGGGTCACCAACCATTTCAAAAGAAAGGCTGTACCAGTACAACTACAATCCTCTGTCTTGCTACTGATGTGTTTTTTAGATTTTTTTTCTAAAATTCCACGGAATGGCTTGACAGAGAGAAAGAGAGCTATTATGCAAGTTACACTTTGCCTGTCATTAACCTAAATTAAGAATTCCTTAAATCAACACAACCAAGCTCAGAACAAATGAGCCTACAGGACCATAAGCAAGATCAACACCACTGAAGGCCACAACAAAGTGCACAGACAACTTTTAAGGATACAGAAAATATGCTTTCACTCACCACAGCTGAGGGCTCACTTGAGGAGAAAGACAGCACGACACTTTCTCTGGGTAAACTTCTCAATGACTTTGGGACTGAAGTCAGGTAAGGTAAAGCCTAGTTCACACTACACGATTTAAAGCCGGATTTGCCGGTCGGCGAGCTTGGTGACCGTGGGACTGTAATCAGGGGTAAATCAGTGATCGATCGGTGGTCGCCAGTCCTTATGTGTGAACTACTCAAGGATGTGTCAAAACGGCTCACTGACACATTTCTGACACATCGGCAATGTCTGCCAGATATCTAGCATGCCAAATATCTCGAAGAGCCGGCCGACTTGACATCCACATCCAGCCAATGAGAGCAGGCAGCTGGCAGAGCAGACTTCACTGCGAAACACTTTTTACTCCCCTCCAGCTCTCTCTGTAGCACAGATGATCCCTGCTACCTACCTTTGCTAATCCATTCTTTCAACCTTTATTTTTGTCTTTATAATTGCTAGCTTTAGTATAACAAACAACAGCTGTTTCGTGTGTAGGTTCGCATCATTTCCCTTTTCACATTTCACATGTTTATTCTTGACAAAATGTGGTTTGGAGACCAGCGTTGGATGACAGAGTCGTTGTCAGCTCGCGGAGTGTGTGACCCCCTGTCACCAATCACAGTAAGTAGTCACGTACTGTAAACGCCACAACGTTTTCAGACTCCCGTCACAAGACTTCAAGACTTGGACTGGCATCAGCGATGTGTCAGAAATGTGTCGGGGAGTTGTTTTGATGATCCGATCACAGCCTGACGGTTGCAAAGCTCTCCGTCTGTATATAATGTAAATAAATATTTCTCGGTTGAGAGAGTCCCCTGCAGTGCTGTTGCACATTTACGAGAGAGTTACGACACTCCCATTGACTTCTTGAAGTTGGAACTTTGGAATGCGGAAGTAACGCGCGTCATGGGGCAGCTGATAGTTCCAAACACTGAATAGTTCCAGCACTGAGACCCGTTCATTTCAGTGTTTCTGAAGTACGCTGCCTGGTAAGTTGATGAAATTACTGAATTTGTTGACATTTTAAGTCATTAGCTGTCCTCCCATGAATCTAGTCAATAGTGGTATTTTATGTAGCCAGCTTTAGTCTTTTCTACATAGGCAGGTTTATCGGAAGATATTAACTGTTGATTATATAATTGCAGCTAACGTTAACGTGAGTAAAGTGCAATATATACTTCTAAGGGGCTACGCAGAGGCTATGCCGTCGCCTGACGTGCACCTCCTCCAAAATGTAACTACAAGTCGAGTCGACGCGGACCGTAAACTCCATGATTGGTCGGCTGGGTAGCCTCGCATTGCCTCCGAGCGGACCGGAAGTACCCCGCGCTTTGAAGTAACATTTATTAGCGACCAAAACGGCGGCTGTAACACAGTGAATCAATATATTTGACCGTTGCAACCCGCGTGAAGTGACTCGTTTCACTATCAGAATGTGATCCATTTAGTTGGTAACATTTGAAAAGGCTACACCAGCCACACGTTTACAATTTTACCCCCATTTACGTTAGCGGAGCGCTAAACCGGAAGTTAGCATGCTTGGCCGGCAAAAGTCAACACAGTGGACGCTGTAGCGCTACCGCCAACTAGTGTTTGGGGGTGTAATTGCAGAATGATGGACACACCTACGCACAAGTATAAATGCATGGCTACGTGCGTAGCCTACGCCGTAGGTACGCACGTAGACCCTACGCAGTATAAATGGGCCTTAACACTTGACCAGCTAACGGTACCATACCAAGATGTCAGTTTGCCAATATTTACCTCAAATGTAAAGCTATTAGTTAGTTAGCATACATTGTTTATCTTTGGTTATTAGATTTGTTGTAACTCAGTATAGCAGCACTTAGTTGCCGCTTTAGTAGTAACGTTAAGTGCAATTTATACTTCTGCGTCAAATCGACGCCGTAGGTGACGGCGAAGGCTACGGGGCTACGCAGAGGCTACGGCGTCGCCTGACGTGCACCTCCTCCAAAATGTAACTACAAATCGAGTCAACGCCGACTGTAAGCTCTGTGATTGGTCGGCTGGGTAGCCTCGCAATGCCTTCGAGCGGACCAGAAGTACCCCGCGCTTTGAAGTAACATTTACTAGCGGCCAAAACGGCGGCTGTAACACAGTGAATCAATATATTTGACCATCGCAACCCGAGCGAAATGACTCGTTTCATTATCAGAATGAGAATCCATTCGGTCGGGAACAGTCGGTAAGTTAGCTATCTCAGCTAGATAACATCAGAATCAGAATCAGAAGGGGCTTTATTGCCAAGTAGTGTTTTACACAAACGAGGAATTTGCTGTGCTGATAAGGTGCTACACGTAGACAAACATACAGTCAACATAAATAAATGAAGAAATATATAAATATGGAATGGAAGAACAACGTTGCAGAACATGTGCATTATTCTGGGTATGTGCCCCAACGGAAGAGAATATTATTATTCTCTTCCGTTCTATTCTATTCTATTATTATTCTCTTCCGTTGCGTTACTTCTGCACGGCACACATGGCTAGCTTGTATCTAGCAAGGTTGTTCCTTGGTTAATTCAGTCATTACACACAATGTTTGTTAGACCAGTTGCATATGATGACCGAGGTCATATTTTGGACATCTGTTAGATAGAATACAATGATTTATTTTGCACACAACTCCTCATGTAGGTAAACAAAGGTAAAAATGTGATACTGTAGTGGTTCAGAATTGTGGTGAAAGTAGCACATGTACACTGCTGGTGACACATTGAACTTTAATCTAACAGTCCCTTGTCTGTAAAGGAATGTATGAATAGGCGTTTGTTTCAGGTGTATGAACACCTGATATATCTATACCTAGATAAAGTAAGCCTCAAGTTCCTGCTGTCAAACAGCTGAGATTTAATTTGCAAGGCCGTCCAAAATCAACTATATGTGTGTGTTGTTGTTGTTTTGTTTGTTTTCAGCAGGACGGATTTTGAGTGGAGAGTGGAGCGATGACTCCAGCAATTTTGTTTACCAAAACTTCTTTCTTGACTTAAACTAAACAGCTTCTGGCATTCATTCATATTTACTTGTTCTGCGTGTGTATGTGAATGTGTCTTAACATAACATGAGAATGTCTGTAATTATGACAATAGAAGCATGAGAAAAAAACATCTCCATACTGTAATGTATTATACCTTATGGGAGCAGCCCCTTTTCCCTCCAATATTAAACAAAAAAAAATGTAATTAAATTTAAAGGGCTTTATTGGCATGAAGGTTTCAAGAAAAGTGTTTCCAAAGCATCAAAATACAATTTGTCAATACACAGTATACAGTAAGTTAAAAATGGACATGTTATTAGTTATAAAACAAAATACAAAGTGAATAGACGGAAGAAAAAGTTTGGTGGAACTCGTGGATTTTGTAAGGCATATCATCAGGTGATTAAACAAACAAAACAGGTGCTAATGATCATACATTCAATATGTAGGTGGAAACAGTATGATTGAGTGAAACAGCCTAACTCAGTTTACAAGGTAAGAGAAGACAGTTTACTGTCAGAGTCATACTGATACACCATGGCAAGAGAAAGCACAGTAGCCAGACACAAGCTAGAGCTACTGCATCAGCAAGGTCTCTCCCAGGCAGCAGGTGGTGTGGACTTATCAGTCAAAATGTGTCTGTGTTCTGGTTAATAGTTTAGCCTATCTCTGGGGAAGGGTGAAAGGGTACATTAGCCATACTCAAATGAATCCCCAGTTAACAGTAATGTTATGGATCGTATTTAGGAATGTAGTTAATTCATTCAGTAACCATCTCTAGTTACATTTCAACAGACCACACTGTGAATGCTGTCTATCCATCACTCCCAGGATAGAATACATTAACTTTAACTGTAGTCAACATCGTAATCAATGCACATTATGCATTAATATTTACCGAAAATTGCTGCAAATTAAGTTGCTGCTATAAATGTGTAACGTTACGTTATGGGAACAGCCCCCTTTTTCTTCAAAAATTATACACAAAAACTGATTAAATCTGTGTCTCTGCCACTCCCCAGAACAAATGTTATTATATGTATGTAATGTAAGTGTCAACTCAGTAATCAGTGTCATATTTTGTTAATATTTACTGATAATTGCTGTAAATATAGCTGCTTCTGGTGTCCGTCCCACCTAAACCCATTCAAACTGGTTGACAGCGCTGAGTTGTTTGGAACTATGGAGAGCTACATGAACCACGTGACCGCGTAGCGGCGAGATCAAATAGTGTCGTAACTCTCTTATTTAACGGCCCTGCACACAGTAATACAAGTTACGATCGGAGTGATCACGTCTGTTTTTAAATAGCAGCCTTCTTTTGTATGCTAACGTTAACGGCTAGCCAACGTTTCGCCGAATACCACTCTAAGTTAAATCTGTGGTTGCTTTTACCAGCAGTTTGAGTGATGACGATATTCCTTGGCTGGTGGGCACCGAGATGCTTTAATTCCACTTTCTCCTTCAAATTAAGGGTTTCAGACCTGTGCTTTAGTTATCCCCCCCGCCCCGCTAAAAATATTGACTAATACAACAGCTTCAAGGAAAATACAAAAAAAATCAATTTAATTCATAGTTCATCGAATAAATAAAATTATTTTATTTCTATAAATTGGATATAGAATAATATAATAATTTTTAATTTCTCTTTGTCTTCGTTCATTACGGCTGTGCCTCCGTCTCGCAACGATAACAGCAGCCATCTCTGCGCAACACTTGGCGTATAGCACCTTCCCTTCAAACATATTAAATACAGATGCTGTTGCATGTTACCCTCCCATACTTTTCCCAATAAGAAATGAAATGCACCAAATTGCATATTAAGCAAAAAGTAGTAAATTAACAACCGGTGCTATCTTGCACTTTTGAAAGATGTTATTCTTCGTGCACACCATTAGTAGATCAGCTTACATGTTAATTTTTTGGTGATATCAAGTTTGCACACATTTTTACTCACGCAAAAGTTTTAGTAATTCTGGCCCCAAGTTTTTAAGGGATTGCTGAAAACTGCCATGAGATTCTATTTGCTAAACAACAAGGCTGGGTCCAGCAACAACGATTAACAATGTTAATATTTTAATCTTACTAGGTCTATTTTTATTAAGGGTATTCACCTCATGTTTTCAATACACCTCACAGTTTACATACTCCACTTTTTTAAAAGGCCTGGGATTGTGCATTTTGTAAAATTCCCTCTTTAATGACATGGTAGGCGCTTGTAACCAACTCTCTCACAGCTGACTGAGATTAGCTAATTATGTGGTTGACTGAATGCAACCTATTTAAGCTTTGTGTGCATGTTTCAGGTCAGAAACCCTTAGGAAGCCCATCTTGGGGTGTTCGCAGAGTCTTTGAAATATATTGGGTGGTGATGGCGCAATGGATAAGACACATTCTTTTGGTGTGAGGCCCATCCACCATTGTGTCCCTGAGCAAAACACTTAACCCCTAGTTGCTCCAGAGGCGTGCAACCTCTGACATATATAGCAATTGTAAGTCGCTTTGTATAAAAGCATCAGCTAAATGAATAAATGTAAAATCTAAATATTGCGTCACCAAAGGAGTTAGACTAACAAGGCAATGGATGGCATCACGTGGTATCTGATGTTTATGTGACAAGGCAGGCGGTGCTTGCTTGATGGACCCCTGCATGAACAGTGACACGGGCAGAATGTCAGAGCCATATGGTGGCAATGAAGCTGATTAATAGCTCGGATGTGTGAAAGGGAGCCGATATTTTTTTTTTTTAACTACTGACTCAATGAGAGAGCATTCAGCATACGTGTGGGTCTTTGTGTCCGTGTGGATATTGAATAGCGGTATGTATGTGTGGACATGAATGCGTGTGTGTCGTGTGTCTAGCAGATGAGATTTTGACAGTGAACTGTTTCGGGGGAGGGGTGAGAGGCGACATTGAAATGAAGTCACTCAGTCCTCTTGCTGTCTCCCCCTAATTAAATAAACGCTCTCTCCCTGTCTCCCTCTATTTCGCTCTCTCACTCTAATTCCATCAGATCTGGATCCCCCTGCGTATATTGCAGGGGCAGGTGGTATGTGTGTGTGTTAGGAGCACATGGGGTTAAACATGCGGATAAGTGCAGTAAATTCATGGCCTCTTCCGTCTGACAAATGACTCTGTCATCCTCATGAAGGGTAGTGGCCCTCCATCGACCCTCAAGGTGCCCTTCCACACAGTCAACTGCGACTGCAAGCATCAAAACCACAAGTGAAATGAACTTAATGAACAAATGTGCAGCTGGTGACCCCGGTGAGCACAGTTAACACATTTCATTGTGTCCCATAATGTACAGTGCACCCACCTTTAGCAGGTTTGACCTTTAAAAGGGTTATGATTGTGCTGACTTATCTGAAGCAAAGAGAGAGCACTGTGTGGGCAAAGGCAGCTCAGACACATCATCAGGGACCTGTGACCACCCAGAATTAAAAACAATAATTTACTGTGAAAAATTCTCCAAAATGTGAACTTTTCATGAGCTAAAAACAATAGCACTGTTTTATACTTGGCCCCAATTAATCATTCAGTGGTTAAGCTTATGAAAATGCATTTTAAGATGAGATAATTCAATTTATATAAGGTCAATCTGAAGCTGGAATTTTGCTTGTCCATAAATACATCTGAACATACCCAGAGAAGGATATTATGATTAACCATAGTTTGCAGAGGGTAACAGAGGAGCCAAGGCGCACACCTCCAAATATGGCAACAAGGCGTTACACAGACCTACGTGGCTGCGTGGGCGATTCAACTCCTTTCTATAAGCCGGTTTTAGTACAGAAATACACAAATGTTTTAAAAGTTGTAGCATAATTTCTTTTTTAAAAACACTTGCACTTTCGTCTACAGCAGCACAGAAAAGCATGTTTTAGCCTTAAGAAGTAGAAAGATGAAAGTAATGCACTATTGACTTAACATGGCACAAACCATGACACAACTGTTGAAACTGGGACCATCTATGAAAATCTAGATAAAATCATATAGCAGAAACAAACACACACACACACACACACACACACACACACACACACACACACACACATTTGACATCAAGGGAATAACCAGCACTGGAAAACCTCTAAAAGGGACTGACTGGTGCTTTTTCAATAACATCATCTCGATGAGCCCCCTTGTTCTGCAATGATTTAATGGCACCCAACTGGAGAATTAGTGCCACCAACTGTTTATCTCGATAATTCAACTTATCTACTAATATTCCCATAATGGTTGTGGATGGAAATTAGCGTTAACTGTCACAACAACTGCCTCTGTTGTTTTAATTTTACTCAGTCTGCACCTCTGTCCCTGTCTCCAGCCATTTCACACTTCCCCCAGGCCCATGCGTTTAAGGAACTCTCCAGACTTGTCATTCTCCAATCATGACCAAGGTGGGCATAGATGTCTGACTGTCGGTTTTGGAAAGTTACAGAAATTGTCAGACACAGCCAAGACATTTCTGACGTTGAAAAGTTGGGGGGGAGGGTGGTTTCTGATGCAGTCTGACAATCCAACAAGTACTTAGTTTGAAGCCTGCTGACGCCTTTATAAAAGGTAAAATTGTGTCAGTGAGTTACTTTATACAGTATATTGAACTTGCATTCAATTTAGAGACTTGCCCATTGCTCAGGAGAGGGTGGTATTTGTACTGCAGATAGTAGAAATGGGCAAATAAAATGAAACTGGTGGTTAAATGTTGATGAACATTTTGAACTCATACTGAAGTCTCAGCCTTCACTTGTTTGCCCAACAAAACAACTCTCATTAGAAAGGTTCTCATATTCAGTTATTAAATGATTAGTCCGTTCTTCCCCTGGATTGCGCAGCTAAATGAATCACTTTCATTTCCAAAACATTATTAAAGAACATGTTTTTTAGTGATGACATTTGAATGAGAACCTAATCAAAGTCATCAAACTGCTAAACTCTCAAATATTGACTTTTTACACCCGTTACCAAACAAGAGTGGATTAGATTTTCAAAGCAATTTTCAACCGCTCCATAACAGAATGTGGTTTAGCTGAGTGTGAGCGATCCATTAGGGTTAGACATTGTGTGACAGCGGGGGAAATGAGAGTTTTGAGTAGGCGGGCAGGATGTGACTCCCTGTGTTGGAGAGGGATGAGGGATGGGCTCCATTTGATAGAGTTTGGTCAAAGTGGGCTGGTAGAGCTGAGCTTTACGGTTATGAAAGCATCTCTGAAATGGAAGCGTGTGGGTGACAAGTGCCTTGTCGAACACTCGCTTATCTAATTGCATGTCGACAAGTAGGGGGATGAGAGAAAATTAGTTGTGTGTGTGTGTGTGTGTGAGTGTGTGTTTATTCATCCCATGCCTATTGTGATCCCATCAAATGAAATCCATATTATTGCCTGTGTGTTTTGTAGTTTCCTGTGCCAGATCGTGCGTTTGTTGTCACTTGCTATGAAGATGTAATTAGGCTATTTATTCATGTACTTACAGTTCTTTTGTGCTGTGTGTGTATGTGTGTTTAATATCTCCTCTGCATGTATGTTTGCTGAAACTTGTACTGTACACCATATGTGGATGAGCTCCCTCTCCCTCTTCTCAGAAGTATATCTGGTATGCGTAGGTTTGGAGCCCTGGATAATTCACTGTAAACGGCTGTATGTTCTGTACTCACCTGTCAAAGTTAAGTTAAAGCTCTGAAAGGGTAGATTCCTATGTCGTGTAAAGCGATTTCCACCCACGCAGATCCAGGTGAATTAGCCTTGCGTACTTCAGAAGCCCCATGCACGGCAATGTTGCGTAAGATCCACCCTCTTGAAAATTGGCAACAAATCAGAAATGACAAATGACAACTGTTTTGTCTCATAGGTGCTATCACTCAATTTGGATTGAGCATTTGAACTCACAATGCCATCAAAGCGATCGCCCAACAGCCTAAACCTAAATTAAACTAAAAGACATTGTTTGGCATTTCCTTCCAAAACAACACATGCAGTGTATCGACAGAAAAACATTATTACTCTGTGGCTTCTAAAATTATTGCAAATTACTTATGATCTGCTACCTCTACGGTTATAATTTAGATTTAGATTTAGGCATAAAAACTACTCAGCTAAGGTGGAAAATAAGTAGTGCAGTGTTAGTTCAGGCAGTAAGATTAGAATATCATTATGATGCTGAACACGTACGCATTTTTATTTTATTGTTACAGCTGGTGGGGTGCAGCATATTTTAACTACTTGATTTACTGTTTGGATAGCTTAATTTCTAGCACAGTATCATATTTCATCATGATCACATGATGACTTTGTCAGGGGCTGTTTAAGGGTTAAGTTAGGTTTAGGTTAAGGTTAGGCTAAGGTTTGGGGTTATGAGCTATTATTATTATTATTAAAATTACCTGTGGTTTAGGGTAAAATTCCAAACGTGCACGCATGAGAGGTGTTCATCTGTTTAATATTAACAATGTTGTATATGTCCTCTGCTGTGATCAGTATGTATGGCACACTGTGCACCTGCTGCATTATTAATGAGCAGTGTGTGTTTTTGTGCGCACACAAGCATGAGTGTGTAACACATGAAGGAGATAAAGAGCGATTCAGACACATCTCTTCTGTTTCCCCCCACCTCCTTCCTCTCCGTCACCCGAACTTCAGTAATGAGACATTCAGGTGCCAATGTCAGCTTGAGTCCTACTTCTTCACCTCCACTTTGCTATTTCACCTCTCAGACCCAGCGTGACTGTCAATAACGTAACATGCAAATTGAGACGGGAGGATTTCTGCATCCATGTGTGAGAACAAATGGGGGAACTGTGGATGTTTCAGTCAGAGAAATCAACAAAATAGCACTCATGTTTCATTCATCACTGCTACCGGGGGCGAACAGGAAGAGCACATGATCAGGTGTGCATCTATGTACTGTGTATGTGTTAGGAGTTATATTTGATGCACTGTGCCTCAGAGAAAGCTGTGTGTTTAAGGCGCGCATGAATGAGCAGTGCTTGACAGGAGCTATAACCCCTGAGAGGAATGCTTGTGTGCATGTATGTCTTTTGCACGAGTGAGCATTTATGTGCGTTTGGGTGAACAATCGTAGATACATATGCACAAAGGCATCTCAGTTTCTTTACCTTAGTATTACATAAGAAACACACATGCAAGCGTGTTGTCTTAAGGCTCATGATGTGTGAGTTGCACCGCTAAGCCCTTAAATCATTCATCTCGCTGAACACGCAGACCTTGATTCCTTTGTTTAATTAACCACTGAAGGATGCATCTGGGACAAATCTCCAACTGTCAGCTCTTCACAGGATCATCTGAGCAAAAACTGCAGAATTTAAAGTGATACTCCACCCACCCGTCTTTTGAGCCTAACATACTCAAAATCTGTTGAAAATGTGTAGTTTCCCTGTAGTGAAGAGGAAGCTGGTGGTGTCAAAACAAATCCTATTCCACTTCGGCACTCTTTTATAATTTTCTTCCTTAGTGTAGTGTGGTGTACATACAAGTTAATATCAAATGAGGAAATGGCTGAACATTTGCATCAGTTGAGGCCACTCCTTGCACTTCATTTTAATTTGTGTTGCACAAGTCACTGCAGGGTATGTGATGTCAACATTAAGCGTATGAAACCCAACTTTTTCATGGTCATCTGTCAACTTCTGAAATAATGGAGTGCTTAAATTCAACTAAACTGCCTGAAACCTGCATGGTGTAAATGTGCCTCCAGGCCAGTGATGAAAGTGAAGTACATTTACTCAGGTGTAATTAAGTACACTTTTGAGGTACTTGCCCTTTATACGAGTATTTCCATTTTCTGCTATTTTAAATGTGTTCAAAGGCATGATGTGCATTCAAACTGATTTTTGAGAAACACATAGGATGAAATAACACAATAAATATGGCTTATTAGGGCTGCTTTTGCTATTTGTTAGCATCAATCGCTTTAAATATGGCTGTTTGGGGGCAAAACATTTAGTTAAAAAGTTAAATAACTTTAAAAAAGTATCTCCCCAGCAAGAATCAAACAGGATGTTGCAATGACATGTTATACTATATGCCACAATTTTACAGGGGCACTCTGAAAAAACACACTCTTCAACAGCACTGTGTCTTCTTATGAGCAGTGTCCCAGTTACTCTGGATAATCTATAGAACTCACTGTGAATGGTTTCCACTGGAACTTTAAATCCTCTGAAAACAGGGTGTTTTGTGATCATATCAAAATATGCTGCTGTTGAAGTTAAAAAAAATGTAATTTTCAATACTCTGAGTAAGGCAGAAATCTCTGTTTTAGTTGAACGAACACTTGACTGTGCGTATCTACTGCTCACTATGTTTCAGTTTAACAGGCTGATGGTGACATAACACAACACACAGAGTGCTTGTTGCGCAGATTCCTAATAATACTGTGTTTTATGTTTATTGTTTTATCACAGTCATTGCAATTACAAGTCGGTTCCAGTGTTCGAACAATCACTCTACAGGACCCATTCCAGTTCAATTAGCTCACATTATCAGTCAGAAGTGTTGTCCCCTCTCATTGGCAGTCGCCTTGGCTACACTGACATACCCTGTTTTTCATTGTACCACCTTGCAGAAACCCAACCATTACTTTTCAACTAGATTGTCTTGATAGAATGAGACAAAACCAGTGTCAGCTGAAACTCTTGATTCACTGGAGCAATCGAGGCTGGAGGTACAAAAGAACATGTTTTACTTTAATGGCTTATGCATTTTTAAACATCTCTTGTACTAAGTGGAAGAGTCTCCTCATGTATTTTTTTATTATATATCTTGAGTCTCATCTGTGTCCTGCAGTCCAGTTCAACCATTTCAGACCCCCAACGGAAGAGAAACATTTTTTATATATTCACGTGCGACATGTAAATGTGCTGTGCATGGGTTGTTGTTTTGTTAGTCATCTCTTTGTTCTTCCTCTTAGTGTTCCTTGGTGCCTCTGCTTTAAGGTTCAGTATCATCAATAAATCACTGCACGTTACTGCTAACAATCAATTAGTGTTGGATGGATTGCTATGACTCCTTTACTTTTCATCTAGCCCCATCATCAGCTAAAACTTTTAGTTGTTAAATAATAATATAATAATAAGTTTATGACCAAATAGCTGGAAAACGAATGACATTCCTTTGTGTTTAGAGCTAATTAGCAAATGTTAGCAAACTAATATTCTAAACTAAAATGCTGAAAATGGTAAAAATTTTACCTGCTAAACACCAACATGTTAGTTTTGTCATTGTGAGCGTGTTAGTAGCTGATGTTAGCATTTAGCTCAAATACAACCTCAGAGAACCTCTATCGTTGCAGACTTACTTTTTAGACTTCTTGTTTACCTGTGACCCACTCAGGCAGCAGTGAAATACCATCTTTTAAAACCTTGGTTAACGGTATTTCTAATCTTCTGCCTCCATGATGTATGTGAATAGGTACGTGGATTATTGTAAAATCACTTCTCATCCTAAGTCAGTTAAACACCTTCATAATAGAAATGACCATAGAGTGGAATCAGCTCTTCGCTGACACCGTCAACAAAGAGTAAATATTTTAATCTTCGGAAAGAGATGATTTATTGCACTACCAGGCACAGAACAGAATCCCAGAGTTGATTTTTTGTGCCAATCACATACCAGGTGTGGTGACCACTGGCTCCTTAAAATTAAATGTAGTCTTTTAAAATTACTTTCTGACTTTCTCTTTTAGCCTCTTGGTATCTTATCTTGCCCTCTAAGCAGCTTTTCTCAAGGATGTCACAAGGTCTGTCTGCTCACCGGTATAGCGATTAAGATATTAGCATGCTGCAGCATATTGGGATAAGGCCCGGGAAATGAATAGTGGACAGAAATCACCAACTGTTTTCGGGCCTTGGGGGAAGAATCATGACCTTTCACTCGTTTAGCTGAACCAGGGAATTTTACCTTAAAACAATAACAGAGATGTGCTATGTGGGCACCTCTAGAAGGTCAGCTGAGGAACAAATTTGCTGCAGGCAAACTTCTAAAAATGTCCCCAACAAGGACACCTGAGGGAAATCAGGAAACACAAAATAAAGATTCTGATGAGGTGAGTCAGGGTCTGTACATAATAGCAATGCAAAAGGACATTACTCAGGTTAATGAATGTTATGTTACTAAATTTATGATGCTGCCTGACTTCCAAGGCAAACAGTTACCCCAGTGCAAACAGTACAAAAGCTGTAAGTATTGTTGCTACATTTATTAACAAATTGGGTTTGATAGCTTGTGAAAAATAGTTTCAGACTGACCTTGTCGTATTTATTCAGTGGTGACAATTGCACTTAAACTGTCATTTCCCCTGGGTTGTGACTGAGCCATTCTCCTTTTACATGATTCGGTTTTACTAATCTGTTGGTAAAAGAACGTTTATATTCAAGAAGGACATTATCTAAGTAAAGGTGGGAATTACTAATCACTTGGCTGATTGATTCATTCACTTGACTAGAAGATTTGTAGTCATTGACTAGCATACTTTCACCACTATCACCATATCAGCGCACAAGCCTGACACTAGATGAATGCTATTTTCTGCATTTATATACATAGATAGTCCAGCTCTTTACCCTTTATGATGAAATTGGTTATTCTGCTTTCCGTTAAGGGTGCAACAACTAATGGACGTATTAAAAAAAAGCGATTATTAAATTCATTGCCAACGAATTTAATCGATTCGTTCATGACGTCATCGGGCCGTAGCGACACCGTCAGCTTTACAGAGTAAAGTGATGTGAACAGTAACGTTAAAGTTACTAAAACAACATCGGAGCTGCAGTAACACCTTCACAACCTAAAACCTCCAGCAAACTGCAGCAAAGCTGAGCTCTCCTGGAAACACCGGAGCATCCGAAGAGGAGGCGCGTAACGTCGGGTCTCTGTGGATGATGAAGACTCGTCCCGGTAAGCTAGTTAACGTTAAAGCCGTGTTACTTCACGTTATGAGCTGAAACGTTTTCTATACAGTTGGTCAATTTGATTGTTACAGTAATGATGCTGTGAGTAGCAGATAATTATGATACACAACGGCCGTGTTCACATTCCAGATTAGCCGAGTGTGCAAGACAAGACAACACCAGACAATTTCATACTTTCTAAAGAAGAGAAAATAGTTCTCCTGTCTGTGCGTGAGGCGGCGGCTAATCCACCCCAAACTCCCCTAAAAAAAAGTTTTGAGTTTTGTGAGTTGTTGTGTTAGGGGAAACTATATTTGTTGTGAAACACTGTCTACTACAAAATCGTTACTATTGATCCCCTCTTGTAAATTCGGCAAATGAAATGCATGACGTTATTCCTTTCTTTGTATACAGTGTCAGTTTGTCCCAGGGTGTTGCAGTACTGGCGTGAAAGCTGCTTCGTCACTAAACAGCAGATTAGCTGCTTATCAGGACGTGATTTCAGTGGAACTTTATGTTGCTGCAGCAGAAATGTTCATTAAAGATGCATTTTTGAAAGCAGTATTTATTTTAGTGTCTTGACTGTTAATTAGCACATGCCTAAAACAACCTCCGGTTTAATTTAAAGGCTAATAGCTAAATGAGAGGCATTGTGTCATTTTGCGATTGATAATCTGAATAGTCGATTATTCGTTTCAATAATCAATAGATTAATCCACTGTCAAAATAGTCAGTCCTACTTTCCATAAAAAAATGAATTTCTAAATAAATTACCGTATTATTAATGTATTTGCCCACTTAAAATCACATTTTGTTTCACTGATAGTGGCCTAACTTAACAATTGATACTGATTTGATGATTTTGATATCCTTTAACTTTAACTCTAGTGCCATCATCAGTTCAGAATTTCAATTTGTCCAACAATTTGGTTTACGCCCAAACACCGGCAAAAATGTGATTCCCATCGGCCTCAATTGTACTTTGTGTTTAGTGCTAAATAGCAATTGTTAGCATTTTACCAAACTAAGATGTGATCTTCTCCCATTCTTGAAGGGTTTGGAGATCATTAGCTTTTTTTTTTTTCAGATCAGGCAGAAAACAACTACAAGTCCCCGCAAGTATAGGAATATGTTAGCTCTATGTTCATAAACACTTCTACAGTAAGAAGGGACTCAAAGTAAAGTCTCCCGAGGTAAAAAGAAATCCAATTATCCTGCTCATAAAAACATCCTCAAAGCTTTACTGCTGCATTTTATTGTCAGAGCATTTTGTTAAAGTTCTTCTGATATATATTTGATTATTCTTACTTTAATCAATTATTAAACCAATGCTCAAGAGCGAGCTAAAGTGCATTCAAGAGACAGTATGAATTATAAAAAGATAACAGTCGTAAATATATGATTGAGGTGTGCAAACATGTAGGTTTTGTAGCTTTTATGCAGACTGTGGAGCAATGTTGGAGCATGTTGTCGTATATACAGTGAGGAAAATAAGTATTTGAACACCCTGCTATTTTGCAAGTTCTCCCTTAGAAATCATGGAGGGGTCTGAAATTGTCATCATAGGTGCATGTCCACTGTGAGAGACATAATCTAAAAAAAAATCCAGAAATCACAATGTATGATTTTTTAACTATTTATTTGTATGATACAGCTGCAAATAAGTATTTGAACACCTGTCTATCAGCTAGAATTCTGACTCTCAAAGACCTGTTAGTCTGGCTTCAAAATGTCCACCTCCACTCCATTTATTATCCTAAATTAGATGCACCTGTTTGAGGTCGTTAGCTGCATAGAGACACCTGTCCAGCCCATACAATCAGTAAGAATCCAACTACTAACATGGCCAAGACCAAAGAGCTGTCCAAAGACACTAGAGACAAAATTGTACACCTCCACAAGGCTGGAAAGGGCTACTGGGAAATTGCCAAGCAGCTTGGTGAAAAAAGGTCCACTGTTGGAGCAATCATTAGAAAATGGAAGGAGCTAAACATGACTGTCAATCTCCCTCGGACTGGGGCTCCATGCAAGATCTCACCTCGTGGGGTCTCAATGATCCTAAGAAAGGTGAGAAATCAGCCCAGAACTACACGGGAGGAGCTGGTCAATGACCTGAAAAGAGCTGGGACCACCGTTTCCAAGGTTACTGTTGGTAATACACTAAGACGTCATGGTTTGAAATCACGCATGGCACGGAAGGTTCCCCTGCTTAAACCAGCACATGTCAGGGCCTGTCTTAAGTTTGCCAATGACCATTTGGATGATCCAGAGGAGTCATGGGAGAAAGTCATGTGGTCAGATGAGACCAAAATAGAACTTTTTGGTCATAATTCCACTAACGAACGACCCTCTGGAAGAACAATGATGAGTACCATCCCAAGAACACCATCCCTACTGTGAAGCATTTTGGGGAACAACCTCCTTCCCTCAGTTAGAGCATTGAAGATGGGTCGAGGCCGGGTCTTCCAACATGACAATGACCCGAAGCACACAGCCAAGATAACCAAGGAGTGGCTCTGTAAGAAGCATATCAAGGTTCTGGCGTGGCCTAGCCAGTCTCCAGACCTAAACCCAATAGAGAATCTTTGGAGGGAGCTCAAACTCCGTGTTTCTCAGCGACAGCCCAGAAACCTGACTGATCTAGAGAAGATCTGTGTGGAGGAGTGGGCCAAAATCCCTCCTGCAGTGTGTGCAAACCTGGTGAAAAACTACAGGAAACGTTTGACCTCTGTAATTGCAAACAAAGGCTACTGTACCAAATATTAACATTGATTTTCTCAGGTGTTCAAATACTTATTTGCAGATGTATCATACAAATAAATTATGTCTCTCACAGTGGACATGCACCTACGATGACAATTTCAGAACCCTCCATGCTTTCTAAGTGGGAGAACTTGCAAAATAGCAAGGTGTTCAAATACTTACTTTCCTCACTGTATTAGCCGCCCAAATCGAGGACAGTCTTGACCGGCTGAGCAAGTTTGTCAGTTTCTTAGTAGTTATCCTGTTGATTAAATCATCAAGTAATCAAATCTAAAAATTCCCCCAATTGATGGAGCACAAGGTTGAATAAGAAACCCCAGACCTCCACAGTACACACAATCTGATTAAGTCCCTCCCAAACCCAATTTGTCCACTGTTAATGAAAATGAATGTAACCTGCCTATATACACTGTTTCATTAGCATGATGGTAAAGGATGCAGAGCAGCATAGTTAGTCCTATCACATTTACCTCAATGTAAAAGCATATCCTCGCTGTCAGCGCAGTGTTTAAGTGTCAAAATTGCTTTATTTACATTTTTCAATTTTAGACTTGGGAGACAGACACAGGGAGGGGGTCTTGCTCAAGGTAATGTGACTACTGATCCTGAAATAATGGGAAGCATTGGTTAAAAACAAGTGTCACAGCTCTGACAGCAGAGCCTGACAGTTACATGTCTGTCACAGAGGGCATCAGTGTGCCGACAACTGTGATGAGATTCCTCCCTTTAGGTGAAATGCAGTCACATATTTGCTGGAGTCAGCCAAAACAAGACGTGTTGTATCTTACATAC
The DNA here is from genome assembly GCF_014851395.1 of Micropterus salmoides. NCBI lineage: Eukaryota > Metazoa > Chordata > Actinopteri > Centrarchiformes > Centrarchidae > Micropterus > Micropterus salmoides. The sequence goes on along the minus strand of NW_024041262.1, from coordinate 13,763,218 downwards.
TTGTCATAACATTGATGACACACCTGCCAATCACAGGTAGAAGTCAGTCAGCGAACATCCAGAGTCTCAACTGTCACATAGGCTATTACTGACACTCTGCTGAGATCTGAAGGACCCTTTGACCTGAGGAATTACCTCTCTGAGTTGTGAAAGATGCCCTGAGACCAATAATACCCACTTTATATTCAGTCAGAAGAAAACATAATATTTTTTACTTGCTCTCATTGTATAGCTCCTTATACAACTTGCACTTACAGTGAAACAACATTTTCATTTACTTATCAGTGTGCGAAAGGTGCTGACCTGCAGGCTTATTTTATGTATTTGTGTATACACTGTTCTGTAGCAGGTTTTGCCCTATGGTTTTACCACAGATAAGCATGCTAAGGTTTGTCATAACCAGTATAGTAAATCCATGTTGCTTTATTATTTTTCATTGGCGCATCCCTTACTAGTGTGCCTGGAAGGATTTCCTATGTCGCACAGCACATATGCAGTTTACAGTAACAACACTGGCAGATTTACCACTTGACATTAGTAGTAATTTTTTTAAAACACATAATCCTTTAACTTCAGACAGAGGCAGACAGGAGCAGTAAGCTGTCGATTTTGCAGGCTGAAATGATAATTGGCAGATTTTATCACCTGGAGCCTGCTAGCCAGTAAAGCTAATATTAAAAACAATGTCTCTAGCTGACTTTTTAATGTCTCCCCGACTTGTTTTAAAAACATGATATTAGCAAAGGGGTCTTAAATATGTACTTGATGACTACATAGATGATTCAAAAGAGTGAGGCTAATGCTTCTTAAAACTAGCATCCTCCATGATCCATGCCGAAGGTAATAATAAACAGTAGCAATGTTGTGTTTGGCCCTTCACTTACACACTTTGTAGTCTTACATACTAGTTTTCACTTTTAACATTACAGGACAAAGGGCTTGCCAGGATATGAGGATTAACTGACATGTTTGGCAAACATAACAGCATCTCAGAGCTGCTGCAGTCATGAACTTCCCCATATTAAATTACAGAGCAGGACAGATCTACTAACATTAGCCTAAACATTCTGATAGCATCCAGGACCAGTTTCCACACATTGAGAAAATACCACTACTGCTTGGCTTGGCTACGGTTGGGAAATCTGTGTTCAGAGGAGAATGGTCAGTTACCGCTGTTCATCTTTTCCTGAATTCAGCACAAAATCATGTAAACTGAATGAATGCCTCTTTGGCCAAACTAATGAAGTGTTTTTTATATATGCATTCTGCACCCACCTCCCCTATCCCAGCTGTGCAATACTTTTAACCAAAAGGGATTTAACATCACAGCTTTGTGTTGGCAATAGTTCAAAAGGTCACCGTTGGAAAAAAAAATCAAAGAACTTTTTAGTGGAATATTGATTCGTCATGGGAATGATATTCTGAGGAGCAATTTCATCCGCCTGGTTCCCCTCTCTGGTAAATTAGAGCGTGGTAAGTCTTATCAAGTGCATTTCAGGACATGAGACTCACTGTGAATACTGATGAGAGAGAGAGGGAGTTGCAACCTCTGTCCCGAAACTGGATCTGAGTCTGTTAAAGGTAAATACACTCAATGTAGGAAATCATTCGTAACCAAATAGTCAGTGCTTGCCCAATCTGATCTGCGTTAATGCCCCAGATACTGTATATTTAGGGCCCGAGCACGACCGTGCGAGGTCCCTATTGAAATTGCTCGGATTATTTTTTTTTTTTTTTTTTTTTTTTTTTTTTTTTCTGCAAAGTAGGCCCAAATGACATGGCCTAAACATACTCGAAAACTCACCAAAATTTGCAAACATGTCAGAACCGGTGAAAAATTTCGTATTCTACAAGTTTCGCACATGGGCGTGGCAAAATGACTCGCTAGCGCCACCTAGAAAATTGGAAATGATTAGCCCCTCGTTCACGTTCAACCTACATGTACGAAATTTTCTGGGGACATGTATCGTATCAAGACGCACAAAAAAGCCTCAAGAACCCATAGCCTAAAGTCAACAGGAAGTCGGCCATTTTGAATTTTATGGCCATTTTTGGATGATTTACATACTTCGTACTTTAACGAACTCCTCCTAGGGATTTAGTCGGATCGACCTCAAATTTCTGCTGTGCCTTCTAAAGGCATTGACGATGAAAAGTTGTGCTATTTGCGCGTTTTCGTCAATGGGCGTGTCCGTGGCGTCGATGATTCGCAATGAAACAGGAAGTTGTTGTAACTTCAGTGTACATGCTCACATCCAGACCAAACTGTACATGTAGGATGAGAGTCCCGCCCTGAACACATGTACATGCCGACATTCACCCACAGTCATAGCGCCACCTGCTGGCAACAGAAAGTGACCTTTAACGAAGCAGCCCCCGCCGCACGTTTCACCTACGTGCACGAATTTTCTGTGGTACGTGTATCTTGTCCAGACGCACAAAAAAGTCTCTTGGAGCCATAGCCTAAACCCAACAGGAAGTCGGCCATTTTGAATTTTACGTCAAATTTTGGATGATTTACACACTTCGTACTTTAACGAACTCCTCCTAGGGATTTAGTCCGACCGACCTCAAATTTGTGCTGTGCCTTCTAAAGGCATTGAAGATGAAAAGTTGTGCTATTTGCAAGTTTTCGTCAATGGGCGTGTCCGTGGCGTGGCGTCAAAGATCAGCTCTTCGCCATGACACGGAAGTTGTCGTAACTTCAGTGTACATGCTCACATCTGGACCAAACTGTACATGTAGGATGAGAGTCCCGCCCTGAACACATGTACATGCTGACATTCACCCACAGTCATAGCGCCACCTGCTGGCAACAGGAAGTGAATTTTAACGAAGCAGCCCCCGCCGCACGTTTTACCTACGTGCACGAATTTTCTGTGGTAGGTGTATCTTGTCCAGACGCACAAAAAAGTCTCTTGGAGCCATAGCCTAAACCCAACAGGAAGTCGGCCATTTTGAATTTTACGTCAAATTTTGGATGATTTACACACTTCGTACTTTAACGAACTCCTCCTAGGGATTTAGTCCGACCGACCTCAAATTTGTGCTGTGCCTTCTAAAGGCATTGAAGATGAAAAGTTGTGCTATTTGCAAGTTTTCGTCAATGGGCGTGTCCGTGGCGTGGCGTCAAAGATCAACTCTTCGCCATGACACGGAAGTTGTCGTAACTTCAGTGTACATGCTCACATCTGGACCAAACTGTACATGTAGGATGAGAGTCCCGCCCTGAACACATGTACATGCTGACATTCACAGACAGTCATAGCGCCACCTGCTGGCAACAGGAAGTGACTTTTAACGAAGCAGCCCCCGCCGCACGTTTTACCTACGTGCACGAATTTTCTGTGGTACGTGTATCTTGTCCAGACGCACAAAAAAGCCTCTTGGAGCGATGCCCTAAAATCAACAGGAAGTAGGCCATTTTGAATTTTACGTCAAATTTTGGATGATTTACACACTTCGTACTTTAACGAACTCCTCCTAGGGATTTAGTCCGACCGACTTCAAATTTGTGCTGTGCCTTCTAAAGGCATTGAAGATGAAAAGTTGTGCTATTTGCGAGTTTTCGTCAATGGGTGTGTCCGTGGCGTGGCGTCAGAGATCAAGTCTTCGCCATGACACAGGAAGTTGTTGTAACTTCAGTGTACATGCTCACATCTGAACCAAACTTTACGTGCTTGATAACTCTCCCACCCCGTTATGGAGGACCGATCCTGACACAGTCAGAAATAAATACAGAAATAAATAAATGCTCAATAAATAAATAAGCATCCAATTAAATACACAAAAAAATAAAGTAAATAAATAAATGTAGGTAGTAATTAAATTATACAAGGAGACATAAATGTATATTTTAATTAGTGCCTTTACTATTCACCTTTGTTATAATTACCTTATTTGTTTATTCAACTTTATTTATTACAAATTTTTTTAATGTATTTATTTATGTGTGTTTTAATATTTTTGTCTGTTTTATTCTTCCTTTGTATTTATTTACCTTATTTATTTTCACCCATGGTATTTATTTCTGCCTGTCTTTTTTAAATTTTTGTATGCATTTCTGCCTCATTATGCAAATGAGGAGGGGCTGTGTCTCAAGGGGTCATCTTCTCTGCTATTGGTGGACCAGTCAGACAGGAAAGCTCCTACTCTGCCTGCAGACATCAACGATCTTGCCCCTCACACAGTCAGATGGCTTCCTTCAGTGCGCTGAGGTGTTTAACAACTCTGAAGACAATACTACCAGCAATGTCTTCCTTCTCTTTTCACGTAGACGCTCCGACAGACAGTGCTTTCAGTTTGCTGCATGCATGGACACAGAACTGCGGTACAGCACACAGTAACGATGAAATGTGTGCTGTTCTCACATTCTTCCTCTGTATGTACACATAAACAACAAGGCAGGGAAATATAAAAGGAATTTATTTTATTGTTTGGGTACATTATTGTTCAGTGTACATGCTCACATCTGAAACAAACTTTACGTGCTTGATAACTCTCCCACCCCGCAGACATCTACACGCCAACACCGATTTATATTCATAGCGGCAAGTGCTATGTAGCTCCACATAGGGGACACAGGAAGTGACATATAACACCTTCATGCGGCGTCATAACCGCGTAGCAAATTCACAGCCGCACCGGCAGAGCTCCAGAATATGCAACTCGGCCGGCTCACACGCGGACGCGCTTATAAGTGCGAGGGCCCGCCCAACGCTGCTTGCAGCTTTAATTTTATTTTTTTTTTTTTTTTTTTTTTTCTGCAAAGTAGGCTCAACTGACATGGCCTAAACATTCTCGAAAACTCACCAAAATTTGCAAACATGTCAGAACCGGTGAAAAATTTCGTATTCTACAAGTTTCGCACATGGGCGTTGCAAAATGACTCGCTAGCGCCACCTAGAAAATTGGAAAAAATTAGCCCCTCGTTCACGTTCAACCTACATGTACGAAATTTTCTGGGGACATGTATCATATCAAGACGCACAAAAAAGCCTCAAGAACCCATAGCCTAAAGTCAACAGGAAGTCGGCCATTTTGAATTTTACGGCCATTTTTGGATGATTTACACACTTCGTACTTTAACGAACTCCTCCTAGGGATTTAGTCGGATCGACGTCAAATTTCTGCTGTGCCTTCTAAAGGCATTGACGATGAAAAGTTGTGCTATTTGCGCGTTTTCGTCAATGGGCGTGTCCGTGGCGTCGATGATTCGCCAGGAAACAGGAAGTTGTTGTAACTTCAGTGTACATGCTCACATCTGGACCAAACTGTACATGTAGGATGAGAGTCCCGCCCTGAACACATGTACATGCCGACATTCACCCACAGTCATAGCGCCACCTGCTGGCAACAGAAAGTGACCTTTAACGAAGCAGCCCCCGCCGCACGTTTCACCTACGTGCACGAATTTTCTGTGGTACGTGTATCTTGTCCAGACGCACAAAAAAGTCTCTTGGAGCCATAGCCTAAAATCAACAGGAAGTCGGCCATTTTGAATTTTACGTCAAATTTTGGATGATTTACACACTTCGTACTTTAACGAACTCCTCCTAGGGATTTAGTCCGACCGACCTCAAATTTTGCTGTGCCTTCTAAAGGCATTGAAGATGAAAAGTTGTGCTATTTGCAAGTTTTCGTCAATGGGCGTGTCCGTGGCGTGGCGTCAAAGATCAGCTCTTCGCCATGACACGGAAGTTGTCGTAACTTCAGTGTACATGCTCACATCTGGACCAAACTGTACATGTAGGATGAGAGTCCCGCCCTGAACACATGTACATGCTGACATTCACAGACAGTCATAGCGCCACCTGCTGGCAACAGGAAGTGACTTTTAACGAAGCAGCCCCCGCCGCACGTTTCACCTACGTGCACGAATTTTCTGTGGTACGTGTATCTTGTCCAGACGCACAAAAAAGCCTCTTGGAGCGATGCCCTAAAATCAACAGGAAGTCGGCCATTTTGAATTTTACGTCAAATTTTGGATGATTTACACACTTCGTACTTTAACGAACTCCTCCTAGGGATTTAGTCCGACCGACCTCAAATTTTTGCTGTGCCTTCTAAAGGCATTGAAGATGAAAAGTTGTGCTATTTGCAAGTTTTCGTCAATGGGCGTGTCCGTGGCGTGGCGTCAAAGATCAGCTCTTCGCCATGACACGGAAGTTGTCGTAACTTCAGTGTACATGCTCACATCTGAACCAAACTTTACGTGCTTGATAACTCTCCCACCCCGCTACGGAGGACCGATCCTGACACAGTCAGAAATAAATACAGAAATAAATAAATGCTCAATAAATAAATAAGCATCCAATTAAATACAAAAAAATAAAGTAAATAAATAAATGTAGGTAGTAATTAAATTATACAAGGAGACATAAATGTATATATTTTAATTAGTGCCTTTACTTATTCACCTTTGTTATAATTACCTTATTTGTTTATTCAACTTTATTTATTACTAATTTTTTTAATGTATTTATTTATGTGTGTGTTTTAATATTTTTGTCTGTTTTATTCTTCCTTTGTATTTATTTACCTTATTTATTTTCACCCATGGTATTTATTTTTGCCTGTCTTTTTTAAATTTTTGTATGCATTTCTGCCTCATTATGCAAATGAGGAGGGGCTGTGTCTCAAGGGGTCATCTTCTCTGCTATTGGTGGACCAGTCAGACAGGAGAGCTCCTACTCTGCCTGCAGACATCAACGATCTTGCCCCTCACACAGTCAGATGGCTTCCTTCAGTGCGCTGAGGTGTTTAAAAACTCTGAAGACAATACTACCAGCAATGTCTTCCTTCTCTTTTCACGTAGACGCTCCGACAGACAGTGCTTTCAGTTTGCTGCATGCATGGACACAGAACTGCGGTACAGCACACAGTAACGATGAAATGTGTGCTGTTCTCACATTCTTCCTCTGTATGTACACATAAACAACAAGGCAGGGAAATATAAAAGGAATTTATTTTATTGTTTGGGTACATTATTGTTCAGTGTACATGCTCACATCTGAAACAAACTTTACGTGCTTGATAACTCTCCCACCCCGCAGACATCTACACACCAATACCGATTTATATTCATAGCGACAAGTACTATGTAGCTCCACATAGGGGACACAGGAAGTGACATATAACACCTTCATGCGGCGTCATAACCGCGTAGCAAATTCACAGCCGCACCGGCAGAGCTCCAGAATATGCAACTCGGCCGGCTCACACGCGGACGCGCTTACAAGTGCGAGGGCCCGCCCAACGCTGCTTGCAGCTTTAATTGTATCTTATTATCCAGGAAAATATTATAATATTTCTCGATCCATTTCTGTGCATGTGCTGGCTCAACCACATGCTGATTATATACATGTGGTTATAGACAATGATGCCTATTTTTTCGCGGGTGTTGGTATATTAATCTGTACATATGTTTATTAGATTAGTACTGCATGCATACATGCTCTTACGCTCCGCTGTAAACGTGCAAATCTATGAGCTGCAAACATCTGCAAATCAGTCTGCAGGCAGTAACCGCTCATTAGAGGCCAATCTGTAAAATGCACTATAATGTTTGAATGTTATTGTAGAATTTCACTCTGAAGTAAATCAGTGCAGTAACCTTTCCTACAAGGTAAAACTTATTTTAAACAAGCAGCACAACATTGAACACTAAACTCAAGTTTACTTCCTTATGTCCAGGATGACGGACTTGGTTATACAGGACAGCTGGTCCACTTCATATGATTACACTGTGCTTTCAAAGTTGTACCATATAAATGTGCTGTAGGTCATGGTTGCACAATTCAAGTCTGCACAAACCTGCCTCTTTGAAACAATTACCTCACAGTTCAGTAGAACCATATGGTGAAGAACGACCCTCTGGAAAAGCTTGTAGCGTGAAAAACACATTTTTCATCCTAACAATATCTCAGCTGCCATATTGTCTTGTTATAAACTCACAAGAGCATAGTGTGCATGTAGCTTTTTTGTTTCCCTCAAGGGCTTTTTGACATATAAGCCACTCTACTCCTCAGCTGATAATTACCATGACATTGTGTGCTGCATTAACATTGACATAAGACTCACAAATGGAAACGACTTTCATTAAATCCTGTTGTGAGCAGGTCACTTGACCCATTTTAGTAGACATTGTCACAAAAGGTCACTGAACCTCCCAGTGGACATACTTGCTAATTTAAGTTTTATTAAGTGTAAAAGACTTGGCTTTATCTCAACAGCAGATATAGGGGGTGACGCAAGGGCACACATTGTAGCTGGCACACCCATGTTCTGTGCTTTGTAGCTTTTATTTTCCGCGCAGCATTGTGATTTATGTGCTGCTTGTTTTAAATGTATTTACCAATAACTACTCCATTTGCTTCTTGTATTAAAATAGTTCTCTCTACTCAAAATAATGCCAAAACCCAAAAAAGTGTCTGGATTGTCCCTCACTAACTGATGACTAGGTATTCCCTCAAGTACAAGTGTTATAACGGCATTAGCTGCTTTAGCATGTCCCCCCACCCCCACTGCTGGCAGTCTAGTCACAGATGGCCAGTGCCAGTGTACAGGGCGATTATGTGAACAACACGAGGCAGAGAGCAGGCTACAAATGAAAGATTTCATGTCATTTCAAACTCAAAAAGAGTCACGGTAGCTTTAACAAAATGAATCCTGAAAACATGATAGAAATGTCCTGTTTGCGTGACAATTTCTTAATTTTTTTCATGCTAAATGAAAATCTGACATTTTTCCATTTTCAAGATGAAATGCCTCAACTGGACAGAGCGAGTAACAAATAATAATTAAAGCTGCAAGCAGCGTTGGGCGGGCCCTCACATGTGTAGTGCATAGAGGTGTGAGGTGGCTGCGTTGCAGATTCTGGAGCTCTGCTGGTGTGGCTGTGAATTTCCCACGTGCTTCAGATGCTGCACAAAGATATTATTCATCACTTCCTGTGTCCCCTTTCTGGCACTACATAGCACTTGGCGTAATGACTATAAGTGAATATTGGCATGTAGATGTGTTCGGGGCGTGACTGTTATCAAACACGTAAAGTTTGGTACAGACACAGGCCACACCACGGGTACGCCGTTTTACAAAAACTTTGTACAACTTTTAATCGTCAGTAGGATTAGACTACACATGGACAATCTCAAGGCAGTCAGACTAATTCTGTAGGGGGAGTTCATTAAAATATGGAGTGTGTCATCCAAAAATTACCATAAAATTCAAAATAGCTAACTTCCTGGCATCACTCCAAGAGGCTTTTTGGTACGTCTGGACATGATACAGAAACTCTGTATATGTAGGTGAAACGTGCGGCGGGGGCTGCTTCGTTGAAGGTCATTTCCTTTTGCCAGAAGGCGGCGCTACGACTATGAGTGAATATGGGCTTGTAAACATGTTCATGGCAGGACTCTTATTAAACGTGTAAAATTTCATACAGATCTGAGCATGTATAGTCAAGTTACAACAACTTCCTGTGTCACAGCGAGGCGTGGAACTTCACCGCCCCACCACCGCCACGCCATAAACATGTAAAGTTTGGTACAGATCTGAGCATGTACACTGAAGTCACTGTGATTGCTGTGTAACAGACATTAGGTAAAGGCTCAAAATGAGTGCACATACACTTTTTTCAATGTCTATTTATTATGAGTAAAAAGGAGAAATAGTACATCAGGCATACATTTTTTCCCTTTTACCCTTTGATGTCCCATAACTTAACATCTAACCTTCAAACCAACCTGCTGACCAAATAAAAGAGAAGATTATTCTTTTTGTTTTATGTATAAAGACCACAAATCTGTCTGGCTTTGCAGTTTCACTGCTGTACCACCAACTATTACCCTGGTAAGTGAATAATCTGGTTTGTCAAGTAAGACTAGGAAAGGTCGGCCCAATTTGTCCCCACCCTTGCAGTGATTAACCTCACCCAGAGACTGTAAATCAGCCTGGCAGGAGATGGGAAAGAAAGAAGGTTCAGCGCACAGATGCCGCTTCGGCACAACTTGCGTCCTGGCTAGCACTACATCATTTTCCCAGAAGACAGACTAGAATTGTGGCCAGTCTGGGACATGTGCACTCAACATTGGTGTGTTTGCCAGATTGGAGAGCTTGTTTGCTCAGCTGCTGTTTTTTTCTTGAAACTGGCGAATGTGCGAGACAGCATTTTATTGGTCATTATTCTGCTGTACTGATAACAAATCTGTTCAGAGTTTCCAGTTTGGCAGTCAAACACGTGTATTTTGTCCAAAAATCCTCAGAAATAACAGTTTGACCTAAATTCTACTTTGTTGGTTGTTTTCTTTACTTTCATATTCTTTCTAATACAACATTTGTCAGTGATTCTCAACCAGTATTTGTACCGCAGGGGGTCTACTTCTACATGATGTTGCATTACAGAGCTCACTAAATCCTTCAACAGTTAGCTAAAAGTAAATTCATGGATAAAGGGTTGGAAGAGTTAGCTTAAAGCATGGAAGTTGTTAGGTCTATTTTAGGGGTGCTGTAGCCAACCCTCAAATAATAATAAGATTATTTTTTTTACAGTGCAGACATGTACTCAACAAATAGAATAAAAAATATCGATAAATACTGTAGAAATATACAAATATAATTTGAATTTATTGGTTTAAAATATTCTTCTGGTTGTTTCATCTGCTTCAACATTTAAATCCCTGTTGAGGTCGGGCACTAGGACCCTGAGGGAGGCTGCCTTTTGTCGCTGCTCTGCTGAGCTCCCGAACTGCCGAGCAATGTTATGATGCGTTCATTTACCTCGGAAGTCGGAGGTCGGAGCTGGGAGTGACGTCACACCCGAGTTGACAGTGTTCCAGTTAACAAGTCGGAAAAGCCTCGCTCGGCCAGCCATTGTTTACAACTAGCCAGGATAGCTACTGTTACACCTATTGATAAAAAAAACCATACTAAACACTTAGTCATACTAAACACAGTAGCAACACGTCCACAGAAAGCAGTTGGACAGCACTTTGTGTACGAAAATGTATATGAGGCACAAGTACACAGAAGTGCTAATAAACAGTATAAACTAGCTTTCACTAACTGTTGATACTCAGAGTAGTCACCTTGGATCACGAAGTCGGGGTGGTGCGGTTCTCCCGACTTTCCAAGTCGGAAATCTGACTTAAGGGGGCGTTCCCTTTTAATTCGGAAATTCCGACTTTCCATGTCAAATGGAACGCACTGTTACTACACAGAGCGAGAAACACACAGGAACACACAGACATGGTGAAGGAAGATTGATTCAACATAGTGAGTGATACAGAGTGAAACTGTAAGTTGTTGTTAGTGACTGTTACTTGTTGAACTTAAGTTACATTTACTTGAGGTAAAAACTAGTGTTGATAACGTGAACGCAATTAATATTGCCTATCTAGTAGCCTATTTCAAAACAATATCTGTCCCCACATAATGTTGTTGTAAGAGAAAACTAAATGTCATAGTGTCCCTATTAATGCTGTTTTACCCGCAAATCTTTCATTGACCAGATGGTTATTGAAGATATTTTAGGAGAGAGAGAAGCGGGAGATTGGCAGGGCAGCTGATTCCGAGGTCTGTAGTGGTTTTCAACAACAGACATTTTTTGGCAGGTCTAGGCACCAAGGCAAAGCCTAAACTATAAACCTAAATTATTTCATGATATTTAATATATTTGCTATATACTGCCCACTTAACTTTCTACATTCATCGGCTGTAATAAATTAAATAACTATGTAGATGTTGCCTAAATGACTAGGCTATAAATGAGCATATACCCACAGATATAAACACAGGAAAATATAATAAAATAAAAGCAACCAAACATGTATCCATACATATAACAAATGGACTGAGAGCTGCACTGACTTAAGTTCTGTTGAGTTTTATTGTATTGTCACCTGCCACCTGAATTTTGTGTTTCCCTTTGCATAAATGAAAACATTTCCACCATAAATTGATGCAAGAAAGACAGAAATTGGAGCAGAAAAATCACCAGAATGTAGTTTAAGGGAGGACCCCCCAGACTTTCATATGTTGTCCAAATCAGATACAGGTCAGATTTTTTAAAATGTGACCAAGGTCTGGAAAATCACATCGGACATCACGCTGCTCTGATGTCACTCTAGAGCGACTGTTGTCACAATTTTGCTCTAGCGGGAGCAGCATCTAAACACACAAAGGTAGCAGCCATTGCTCCACAAAAAGCCATAATTAAAAATCTGGCTCTCTTTATCTTTCTCCTCCTCGTCCTTGTTATCATTATATATTTTTCTTTTGTGCATGTGGGTCATTTTCAGGCCGTGGCCAGTTCACACTGGAGTGTGATATGGGCCACATTTAAAAAATGATGTGAACAGTCAATCAAAAAAATTGTATCTGGGCAATAAATCAGAATTGAGCATTAAGGCCTGCAGTGTGAACGTAGCCTTAGTTGCAGCCTCCACACTTCAGAGAGTCAATCTAGCAGCCAACGTTGGCTCGTCTCAGCTCTTCTGGGAATTGCTTCTTAGCATCTGGGTATAATAAGAGTTTGAATTATTTATCAAATTTAGTGTGCATGAAACGTCCACCGCTCAATCTGCTGTCACAGCGCTGCGCTGAATAAGTATGTGCACAGCTAATCAAATTTATTTGTGTTGGAAGCAGTTTAATTTGATAGGATACACCTGAACAAAGCTCGGAAATGCTGGTCGGGTAGAGAATATTAAAGCCAATTGAATTGGGTACCAACATGCTGTGTGTTGATAAATCTGAGGGAGAATGGAAGTTGGAGGCAGAAGTTTGAAAATCAAGTGTTTCCTGTAGTATTTTCAGTGTTTGGATGCTTCTTATTTTCAGATGTTTGTGTGCTTGTCTTACAGTTCGTGTCGCCTCTTCGTGTGCTGGAAAGTATTACACTTTTAGCCTTCCACTTGAACCAGACAATGATTAGCTGACATCTCATGTGTTGCAATCTAGACAAATCCTTCCTATCTAAAAGTTGTGAGGATGGAAATCAAGAAGAGTAGCTGAAACATCATCGTGTCCCAGGAAATATGTAAATCTTCTGAAAATATGTAAATTTCCTGGGACGCGAAGTCTTCATTCTGGAGCCACTCTTTGAAGATTACTAAATTATCCCACATGGTATTTATTGACTGTATTACTTAGGTAATCCAGAGTGGGGATCTAAATTAAATGACGAAGACAAAATGTGTGAGCAATGCAATGCCTTTTGGAAGATCAAAGATTTTAGTTTTAGTTGGCCGGGGTTGTCAAGCTGCATTTATTCCACATATCAAAGACAAGAAAAGGATGGCTTTGTCACTGACTGAAGGTCTTACCTGAATCAAGGGTTTGTAGCAGAGCTGGTGTGTGGGGAAAGTGCAATTTTATTTGAATGAATAAAGAAAAATATGCACCTTAAATAAATTAGAGGTTACAGTTGCTTTTGTAGGAATTAAAAGGATATTCTTAATTTCTTTAATCTTCACTGAAGCTCAGACAATACATTTAAGATTTAACCTAAAATATATGTCATCCTTTTTGTCTAGTGCTATTCGTACACAGATGAAGTCACACATTTAAGCAGGAATGTCTTACCCAAAGTAGTACTTTTCACTTATTAAAATATCAATCAAATATTTATTAGACAAGCATGCTTTCCACAAGTGACACAGACATACTCATACATTTTTAGTCATGTAGCAGTTTGATTCAGACCATAAATGATTCTGTCTGCTTCACTAACTCTTCACTGAAGTCACTAAGGAAAGGATTCCTCCTATTTAAAGCAAAGAAAGCCCTTGAAGACAATTACTCATTCAAAGCAGCGGCAGCCACTCCCATGGTGCATATTTGCTAATGTGCACCGAGTGATTTCATATTCACAGTGGTAGAATTGTAATTCAGGGGGTCTGAAAAAGTCTTGGTGGGAAAACCCAATTAGGATGCCAAGAAGGGGCATGTAATAAGATTCTGTCACTCTGTAATGGAGTGACAGGGCTGGTGATAAGGCTGGCACATGTTGAGCTCTCACTCTGAGCAGATTTCAATCAGGGTCGTCCTGGGAGGCATGACCTGCCTCGTTAAGAGAATGCAATACCCTCCCCTGCTGATTGGATAATTGTGAAAGAACGTGCTATAGGCTTAACATGTTTAAGAAGGCTTAAAGGTTCAGTGTGTAAGTTTTAGTGGCATCTAGTGGTAAGGGTTGCAAATTGCAACAAATGGCTCACTGTGTATTCACTTGCTGCAAGCAAAAAATAAATAAATAACCTAATTTTGTACATTTTCTGCATTCAACATATGGTTCTCCTTTAAATATCTTTATAATATAGACCACTTCTGGCAAGGTTTTTATTATTTCTGTCTTCTTTCATATTTGTATACTGTACTGTATACTTCTTTATGTCCCATTTACACTTAATTCCTCTTTTTGCAATACATTTTGCATAGATTTTATTATAATAAATTATAATAATCTTAAAACATACTTTTATAGGAGAGACTTTCCCGATCTTATTTGACTTTATTTTATCCCTTTTATTTAATTCTATTTTACTAATTTTATATTTATCTTAAACGTGTATTTTAGTCTTTTCAATGTTTTCATGCTTTTATCTTGTATTGTTTTTGTATTATTGTCTTTTGGGTATTATTGTCTTTTGGGTATTATTGTCTTTTGGGTATTATTGTCTTTACACTTGTTAAAGCACTTTGTAACTTGTTTTTGAAAAGTGCTCTACAAATAAAGATTATTATTATTATTATTATCATTATTAATATTAATTATTATCTCTCTAAAAAGGAAAGTGTGTGTGTGTGTGTGTGTGTGTGTGTCTGACTGTCTGTCTGTTTGTACATTCGTATTCAATGTGACGAAACACTAACTAAATGGAAAACTAGAGTAGTTTGTCCATTTGAGACATGGCGACGTCGATGTAAGGGGGATTTGCAGTGTAGATAGAAATGGCTCATTCTAAGGTAATAAAAATATAACAGTTCATTATGTAATGTCTTTATACGTCACTGAAAACATAATTATGTATATTGTATTGCATTTCTGTAATAAATAAAAAACTAAATATTACACACTGAACTTTTAAACATTTCATAAAATATCCATAATGCAATGATTAGTTCATGAATCAATAAGTCAGTAACAAATAAATACAAACATTCATAAAGAAATTAAAAAAATAAATGAATAATGGCTTTTTGACAACTCATTAATGCTTTAAAGAAGAAGCTGTCTGTTTTCTGCTGGACAGGTAATTAAGTTAGTTGGACTTTAGTGATGCAAATGAAAGCTGTTTGATAGCAATAGCTAGAAGCTGGCCATAATCACCGACACACCTGGCGTGTTTCTCCTGTCAGTTGTGTAAAATATGTAGTTGGATTAATTACATGTAGCCTTGTTATTCTCTAGTGCTTTGCTTCAGCTTTCCCAGTTATATTAGCGAGACAATCAGCTGCTCAGTAATTGGCAATAAAACGTTAGCTTACAGCATAGAAGCATCAGCCAGCTAAACTTTTATTGCTCTGGTAGAAAATTAATTAATTAAATTCATGTAGTTATTCTCTAGCGCTGTGCTTTGGCTTGTGGTGTAAAATATGTAGTTGGATTAATTTAATCTAGTGACTCTCTCTCCACTCTGTTTTGGCTTTGTCATTATGTTCCTGAGACAATCACTAGTTGGCAATAAAATGTAGCTTCCAGCATGAAAGCTCAGATCAGCCAGCTAAACTTTTACTGCCCTGGAAGAAAAAAAATATGTTGTTGGATTGTAATTTAATGTAGTTATTCTCCAGCGCTCTATTATGACTTTGCAAGGTAGACAGAAATGTGTCCTTACCTTCCTGAGACAAACAGCTGATGAATATTATTGGCAATAAAATGCTAACAGCAGAGAAGCTCAGTTCAGGAGCTAAACTTCTGTTGAATTCCAGATGTGGCTATTTAATGAACGAGTAACAATAATATTCACAATAACATATGATTTTACTGAATAATCAAGTAAATATATTTTCTTAATATATCAATGTAAAGAAACCTGATTTCTTGACTGGCAACTCTCTGCTATCTCACAGAGGACATATTTTGTCCTGTCTCATTCACTGTAGCTATACAACTCGCTTGGATAGAAAACTGGTTTCAACTTCTCAAATGTGACATTGTTCTGGGTTCTTACAACTTGTGATGAGCATTTGTCATAATTTGTGACATTAAAAATTGGGCAACAATTAAAATTTTTATTTTTTCTGCGATTAGTCGCATAGTTATGCACAAAATTGAATAATAAATTCTAAAATAGTGTATTGCACACTTTTAATTTAAATGTACTGCTATATACAAGTGCAACAACATGTGGTTTGCACACAGAAAGGTGATTTTTACCAGCAGTATTCCGTTTACACAGTAGCAATAAAATATTTATTATAAATCTCAACTAAAACATTAATGTAATCAAATCAAATGTAAAACCAAAGATATTTGCCACTGCCAGGGCATTACCTTTTATCTAGTTTGTTAAAACAAGTAAGAGTCTAGAGCCATAACATCATAAAAGGCACCTTCTGAGCAACAGTTTATCTGTTTTCTTGTTTTGTTTTTTTTGTCTGAACAGGTATCAGCAGAAACATTTTTCTTTTATCAGGGAGCAGCAGAAACAGTCTATGTTCAGCAGCAAGTGTCCCTGTTAGAGTGAGGTTGTTATGAGTCTGCAGTTCTCCTCCCCGACCCCTTGTGTTTATGTTCTCATCCCTCCCTGTGTCTCCTGTTAGTCTGTCTGTCTCTCTGTGTTGTCTGGGCGTGGCTTCTCACTCTGGGCCTGGCGCTCCACCTCCACCTGCACACCTGATCCACATTCCACTAATCAAGACTCTGCAGTATATCAACCCGTTTCTTCACCTCACCTCAGTGGTATTTGTGCTGTGGCCTACAAATCTCAAGTTGTATATTCTGTTTGTTTCTTGTGAGTTCAACTTACCTTGTCTCTCAGGATCACTGCCTGCCTGGAGATTTTGCCCCTGCCTCACTCAGCTCACTGCCCGCCTGGAAATCCACTCGCTGGTCTCCATTCCCTGGTCTGCCCGCTGGTCTGCTCCGCTCTCACAACCCGTTTTTCAATAAACTTTAAGTTCCTGGATTTAAACCTGCCCCGAGTCCAATCTTGAGTCTGTTCATCTAGCCTGCCATAACAGAGGTGAAGTGTTCGCCTCAAGCACACGCCTACCCGCTGCCGAAGTTGAATTGTCTAGAACTTTTTGCACGCAGCGCGGAGAACAAATCATTGGAAGAGAGACAGAGCCTCGCTGTTTGAGTTTCCACAATCTACTACTGTTTACTAAATAGGACATCAACTGGAGGGAATTTGCATTGCGGAGCATCCCCTGCAACGTCACCTGCCGTTTACTCGCGGAACGCTTGTCTCCCTGTCTGTTCTGTTCACCGGAGCAAAGAGCAACCCCGCAGGGCCAAGCGACTATGTTGTGATTTTAAGAACGTTCCTAAGATCGACATCTGCCCCAATAGAAATCAGCATGCAGTGTGTAGCTATCCAGTTCGCTATGGCATTTGTTCGCTTGTCTTGCTTTAACTACTTCTCCCACACGCTGCATCCAGCTTAGTCTGCCGAAGCCTCCCTCTGCTCAGATTGGTCAACACCCCTCCTGACCAATGGTTTGACTGTACAGTATGTGTAGAAAAAATGCCTAAAATTACATACCCAAAATGAATCAGGAATAACTCCTCAACCATTTGGCCTAAATGCATAATTCTGGTCTCCTTTGAGTCAGAAGCTAAGGAATATAAATCCATTGTATATTAATAGATTTATTTTACTTTTACAGACTACATAGAGATGAAATAAAGAAAAAGTCTGATATTTTCATCCTCGCCTGGTAAAAAAAAAAAGCTATATTTTAATGCAATAAACCATCAAAACCATCATAAGGAAGCTTTTAATGCAACTGAAGATCTTCTAATACACCTGGAATGCAATTGTAGCTGTAAATCTGATGAAAATAAACTAAAATACAACAGTTATCATGCAACATTTTCAAAATATACCAGGCGAATGTCCATATTTTGGCAATATTTACTGTTAAAATGTGGACTTTTATTGGTAGATATCTTTAAAACACTTTTTCTGTCCATACAACCAAGTTCCAAATAACATAATATTGAAATAAAAACAGTGAGTATTCATCAACATTCCTGTCATCAAAAGCACACCCATGCTTTACAGGCGTGTAGATTAAGAATGGAACATCCCACAGTGATGGGGGGGGCGTCAATTGATCTGGCTTGAGCAGACCTTTAATTTGGTACCCATGTCTATGCATACATGTCTATGTATCTCCAACGGGTTGGCCACAAAATGGCGAAAAACACCGTGTGTTCTCAAGCGGCATGTTTCCGGTCTACAGAAATGTCGAAACACATGTGTTTCCCAGGTTAAAGGTGCCCCCCCCCCCCCCCCCCCCCCCCACTAAATCAAGTCCTGCTATGCAGACTAGCCCTCACTCATTACTGTACAGAACTCAACTTTATTCTCTGGTTTTACTGAAACTGGATCAGAGTTGATGGAGACAATATTGCCCTGTTTTCCCTCTAATGTCCTCCACCTGCTCTGCCTCCACTTTGGCTGTTTTACGGAGTTTATATGTTATTGGTTAACTACTGCTAACAGCAGCAGCTAATAAGTTAGCCGTGCAGCTAGCTGTCCTATTGCTGATTCTGTCCTGGAAGCTTGGTGCTCCGGGGTTGGTTGTTGGTGTTTACACCTAACATTCCCACAGAAGCTTTGGACCGCTGGTTAAGAGATAACAGCAGCTAGCTGTTGCTAACAGTAATACAGTAATCTGTTAATGTTATCAGTCCATCAGGAAGCTTCATAAATCACAGAGTTGAGGCAGAGCAGCCAGAGGACATCAGAGGGAAAACCACAAAATATTTCCTCATAATCTTCATAACTAAAAGCACTTTCTGTGAACCACACTGCCCTGCACAACCTTCCGTTTCTCAGGGGTATTTTGGGTGCGTGAGATTATATGAAGGAGGAAACAATGGAGATTGAGGCTCACATATGTCAGTTACATGCACTGAACTGTTGTTATTCAACTATGCCAAGGGAAAAACAGTTTTCCATTTTACCGCACCTTTTACATGTGTGGATTTACCATGAAAACCTATTTTCTCAGTCATCTTCTAACTATGAGTGATGGTGTTCTACATGAACACAGTCTTCCTAGAGTTATTTCATGTGAGAGTATGTATTTGCGTTCTCATCTGAGCTACATCTGAGTTTCAGTTGAATCAAAACCTGAAGGCAATTGTAGGTGAATCAAGTATGATCATAGTACACCTATACAGTCCTGATGAAGCAGATTAACTTATGTTTTGAGCATTAACTCTTAATAAATAATATATCAGGATGATCCATCTACCCACATTAATTGATTTTTGGGCCACCTAGGGACAGCGGAAACAAACTGTAAACACAACATGGACTTATTATCCTCTTGTAAAGCAAGATTGTAAGTAAACAGTTTCCTATTTAAACACCCAGCAGATCCAGAGCAACATATTAGCATTCATTTGGAGTCGGTTCTGGCAACCTGCTGAATTTCTGTTCTTGTATTAGCTTCATTTTGTCAGCACAAGCCCCTGAGAGAAATATCTGTCTTTTTAGTTGCTAAAATTCTCCACAACAGTATGTTCACCAGCTAGTCGCTAACTTTGTCTGTTAGACTTTTGGTGGTGGGAATGTAATGTATAATGTTATGACGGCCATGAGAGTGAACCAGAATATTTAATTTAATAATTACACATAGTCATTTGATTATAGATTATAGGCACTTTAATGTTATCACAAAACTTAAAGAGCAACTTAACATCCTTTCATAGCTTGAACCAACCCGTTCTCACTCCCAAGTCATCACATTTGGAGTCAAGATCTGTTGGCATCAGGTTGTGACGAGCTTGGGCACTCCTTAGCGTCATAGTTCAATGCACTGGGGAAAGCCCTGTAGTGTCAGTTTTGAATACTGAAGCTAAGTGTTGGATATTTAACAGAAAAGTCAGAGTAAGGAGGTAGTTGGGGTGGACTGGGGCCAGAAACTGGACTTTCAACCAGGAGACCGGCATTCGTTTCCCATGTGAAACAAAAACATTTAATTTAAGTAGGTTAAGGTTATGTTGGTGTGGGAGTCTCAGGTTCCATTTCCACTGTGACACATACACCAATGTGTCCATGAGCAAGACACTTAACCCATAGTTGCTCCAGATGCACGCAACCTCTGCTAAATTATTACTTAACTTATTTAAATTAACTGACGTAAGTAACTTAGTAAACCCAAACCATGATCTTATCCTAAATCTAACCAAGTACCTATTGTGTCTAAACTTAACCAAATTGTTACATTTCACAGCGGCACAGCCGTAACACGGCGCACACGCCTCCTGTGTGAGTCCAATGTAAAGGGGTACCCAGGGTGTTAAAAAGCAACGCCAAGGAGTCTTGACCAAGGCCCCATCCACACAGAGTTAACGATTACGATCTCTGTCCATGCCAGTGTTCTACATTAAAACGACTGAAAACTCACATTTAGTGGCCCTTCACACTGGGTGCACGTGCCGGTGTAAACACAGTTACAGAAGATTTGATGAAAGAATTAAAAAAAACAGACGAAGAACCACACCAGATTTTTTCTTGCATGGACCAAAAACGAGCTGGGACTGCTATTGAATATAACACTGGAGTTAAAAGCAACTGTGCCAGCCGAAAACAGACTGGGACACGTCACAAAGTAAATAAGGCAACATAAACAGTACAAGTATAGGCTATAAGTGTTATTTGCACGGTACAAAATATTTTCAGTAGTAATATTTAGTCTGCTTTGCATGACTTATGAGAACCAATCAAAGAGCAAAATGTGAGCGCCTGCGGCATCATTTCTAAAGTCCTCCGTTTTTGCCCGTCTGCACCAAAACGCTACCCGGAGTTTTAAAACGAAAAACAGGGTCGGCAGCATTTTCAAACTTCACCGTTTTAGTCTGTATCTATATGTGAGGTGCAAACGTAGCAAAAGGTCTCCGTTTGAAAGCGAAAACGCAGTAGTGTGGATGGGGCCCAAGCATCCATATGTGACAATTTAGGATCTAGTGTTGCTTGAACGCACTCCCTTCATAAAAAAATGCATTCTGAACCCTGACACAGTGCACAACCACCACATTACTTCTGTTGCAATAAACACAGTAAAATGGGACCCAGATTAATAGATAATAAATTAATAAAGTTACTGTACTGAAAAAAGCTTTCCAGGGCTTTAGGTTGCTTTAAACTTTCTTTAAACAAGCCAAACATTCTCTAATTATAAACAATTTTCATGAAGAAAATATATTTAGCAGAAACTTCACCCAGATTTAGGTGTAAAGTGAGACTGCAGCTGAAATTAATTAAACTGTATCTAATTAATTGTTTTCACTTTTTTGTTGTTCAGGTGGATTCTCTCAAACATTCTTTGGAAAATCATTCATTTTGTAAATAACTTTAGGTCATAATACTGCTAAAAATGCAAGTGGGTGGGTGAAAAAAAGGCCTTGGAGATTGCATTGCTTTTTGCGCATGCAGTTTTTTACAGGTGTAACAGCTGAGAAAAATGTATCTTGAAATAATCATTTTCCAGGGGGAGAATGCTTTATTTGTACCAAAATGTATTCTTACACTCATCAGTCTGGAATTTCAGATGCAAGGACACCACAGAAATAAAGAGCACTTGAAAAGATGTGTGGTGACTCATGGAGCAAAGAAAGAAACACAATTGAGATTCTGCAGGGGAGAACTAAGCACTATTTACCTAGGCTGCCCAGAGCAAGCCTGTGGGCACAGAACAGTTGACACCACGAGTAAATGATGCCCACTCCGATCTCTCATGGTGATCAAAAGGAAACTTTAAAAACCTGGTAGGTTCTCTCATGACCATTTGGACATTTTCTGTTGAATACAATCTCATGTGGTACTGTTTGGATCTTCTAATTAAAAGATTTGTGTTAAAGTTTTGTACCCTGTGATATTTCTGTCTGTTTTGAAGACTAATTGTGCTGATATGTGTGAACAAAATAAGTGGTGTGCACTTATAGAGAGAGTGTTCCTTGTCCAGTGAGAGTGGGAAACTCCCACTCCACTTGTTTCAATAGTGAAAGGGTTTCTTCATCAGTGAGAGGAAACTCACTTTACATTTTCAAAGTGATATTAGCTCATAGATACAGATTTATTCCTAGCAGTAAATGACTGGATCCATGTTAATAGGTCAAAATATAACAACGCTGAATCCTCACTACCCAGATGATTTCTCAATTCACCAAGCTAATGGCGCTGAGCTTTAGAGAAGCAACAGTTCTTGTGCTCATTGACTATGGATGAGCATCTGGTCAATGTGAATGCGTGATCTGATCACTGTGCTCCTCCTGAGAGTGTCTTGCTGTGTTTCCCTGTGCACAAGGATAAAACATGCAAACATACAGAGCCCACAGTGTCACGCTCTTCACGCACATCTGCCTCTATGGTGGCATACAAATGCAGCTTCAGACTGTAGGTGACAATGACTTGGAATCTTGTGAACTTTTAATTGTGAACAGAAATCACACTGACTATTAATGGTTTTGGACTGTTAAAATTTGTGAATACATCTCTTAAGGGTAGAAAAACAACTAATAATGTACAAAACATACAAAATACGATCCATTGTTTAAGATTAAACTACCCAACAGTATAAAAAAACTCCATGTAAACTTACATGTTAATGGAATAATTATATACTAGAAGAATGCTAAAGTATCATCAGCAAAATGCACTTAGTATCAAAAGTAACTAATCATTATAATAATAATAATAATAATAATAATAATAATAATCTTTATTTGTAGAGCACTTTTCAAAAACAAGTTACAAAGTGCTTTAACAAGTGTAAAGACAATAATACCCAAGAGACAATAATACAAAACAATACTAGATAAAAGCATAAAAACATTGAAAAGACTAAAATACAGATATTTAAGATAAATATAAAATTAGTAAAATACAATAAAATAAAAGGGATAAAATAAAGTCAAATAAGATCGGGAAAGGCTCTCCTATAAAAGTATGTTTTAAGAACGGACTTAAAAGAGTTCACTGACTCAGCCGACCTGATTTACTCGGGCAAGCTGTTCCAGAGCCTCGGGGCCCTGACAGCAAACGCTCTGTCCCCTTTAGTTTTCAGTCGAGACTCTGGAACAGACAACAGACCTCTGCCCGAGGATCTCAAGGTACGTGCTGGTGTGTATGGGACTAAAAGGTCAGAAATATAACAAGATGAGAGGCCATGAAGAGCTTTAAAAGTGATCAATAAATTTTTAAAGTCAATTCTAAAACATACTGGGAGCCAGTGTAATGAAGCTAAAATAGGAGTAATGTGGTCATATTTCTTTTTTCTGGTTAAAAGCCTGGCAGCTGAATTCTGGACAGTCTGGAGTCGATCAATAGATTTTTGGGTTAAACAGGTGAAAAGGCTGTTGCAATAATCCAGGCGTGATGAGATGAAGGTGTGTAAAATGGTCTCGGTGTCCTTAAAAGTTAACATAGATCGAATTTTTGCTATATTTCTAAGTTGATAAAAACATGATTGAACAAGCTTTGTGGTGTGCTGCTCGAAATTTAAATTACTATCAAACCAAACACCAAGGTTCTTTGCCACAGGCTTAATGTGATTTACTAGGGAACCAGCAAGGAAGGAAAACAAAATGGGTCCTAAGACTGACCCCTGAGGCACACCATATTTAACTGGACAGAACGAAGAGACATAGTTGTGTACAGACATGCAAAACTTCCTATTTGACAGGTAGGATGAAAACCATTCTAGGGCAGTACCAGAGATCAGTGATGTCAAAAGCAGCGCTAAGGTCCAGGAGTACCAGGACTGAGCACATGCCTTCATCAGCAGACAATTAGGCAGAATAAACCCTGTCAGTGTTATATTATTATATTGGACCGTTATTATTGATGCATGTAAACAGTACTTTAAAGTTATAACAGTACTTTAATGTTATAACCAGTTGAGGTGGAGCCTTTTAACTGTTTTATATACTTTTGGGTATTTAAATAATGATACATGATATTTTTTAAACTTGTAGAACATTAATCTGAAATGCAAATAGATTAAACAAATGTAATGGAGTAGATGTATTAAATAGCATAAAATGGAAGTACTCGGATCTCATCCTTTTCAGGAATATTTTAGTGCATGATTCAGACATTAAGTTAGTCCAGGCTTGTAATTTAACATGTTCTATAATTTTTTATAGGCATAATGACCTTCGTTCCACCAAGGAAGTGCAGTTGAAGTGAAAAGTAGACTAATCCATTTCCCGAGCACACTTTAAGGACGAGCAAAACAGATTTTCCTTTACAGCTGTATCCATCATGATCCAGTAATATGTCTGTGTGAAGAATGGTCTGTGATTTAGTTTTCCCTCCATCATTTATCCGAGTTAATTTTATCTTAAGCTAGACGGAGGTCATTTTCTACTGTCGATGAGTTACATAATCAAATTTCTGTTTTGTGCTATTCTCTGCAGTATGACTAATTAGCTCTGGACATCCTCAAATGTGTAATGTCTGGAAAATCACCCTCCTCTTGCTCACTTCCATCTTGATAGCCACAATCAAGATGAAATGAACTCTAGTGCCACTGACCAGGCTGGTAAACAGCATGACTTCTGTCGGCTTCAGGGCAACTAAAATAATTTACTGAAGCTGCAGCCAGAGTAGGAGGTTAAGATTTGATTTCATGTGAGCAGAGAAAAGAGTAAAGTACATCAGCCTACCAGCCAAGGTACTGAATGCCAACCAAGGGTTTTGTCTGTAGTTTCCTTTCCTCTGAATTCTTGCTCTCCTGAAATTTGCTTCATAATAGAAACAACTCACATTTCCATTTAAGGCTTTTATTTCTGATGAATGTTGGTTCAACCATCACAGCAGGTGACACACGAGGTGCTGCTGCATTTTGCAGGCTGAAATACCTCACGGTGTTGGAATGTTGAACAGAGTCAGCAAATACTCGACTGTAGTTCCAGAGAAAAGGTGATGCAGCAATTCTTTATGGAAAAAGAAAAATGTACTCACAGATACTCTTGTGATTTCAAATAATTTATTATTCAGCAATGTGAAGTTTTATCTTTCCTTCATATTAGCAATAATACATGTGTCCCCTGATGTCAGCATCCCTGCATTCCCAAGTATTGTTTTACATTTTAGTAAATCAGTGATGATGAAATAAAGTCTGTAGGCTAGCCCAAAATTGATGTGATTACATTTTGTTACCCATGCGGTACCGGGCCAATGTAAACACTACGCTAAGAAGTAAAAATAGTTAAAATTGTATAGTAGTAAAGATACATCTCAAATGAGTATTCAAATAAACACATATTCGGTACAAGTGATACATAAATGATTTGTGTATCAGGGTTTTTATGAATT
Source organism: Micropterus salmoides (assembly GCF_014851395.1). Lineage (NCBI taxonomy): Eukaryota > Metazoa > Chordata > Actinopteri > Centrarchiformes > Centrarchidae > Micropterus > Micropterus salmoides. Next base: position 13,737,713 of record NW_024041262.1, on the reverse strand, counting down.
GACAGTTCACTAAGCCCTGTCCCCCTCAGTAACTGTTGCTGCCTGTCAAGCTTTCATTCGTCACATATGCAGTGTGCATGTCACATACACAGTTTACAGTAGTAACAGTGGCAGATTTAACACTCAGATTTCTTAGTTATTTTTAAAAACAATGGGTGCTTGATTTCACACAGAGGTAGACAAATGCAGGTTTCTCATTTCTAGCCAGCTGTAGGCTACACAGGACTTCCCTTGTAAATGAGACTACAATGGCCGTGCATCAATAGCTGCGTTTCCACCAAAGGATCTATACCCCGGAACTAGGAACCTAGGAACTAGACCAGGGTCTAAATTTTATTCCAGGGTCTTTATTTTACCCCCCCAAAAGTCCCTACTCGGGGGGTAGTACTTTCCAAGGGTACAGGTACTTTGGGGTGGGTGGGGCTTGCCTTGCAGTGAATTTCTGAATGGGCGAGTAGAGGCTACTTGCTTTAAATCGAGCATGTCGGCTGTTTTTGCACTACGGCTCCTCTTTTCCACCTTTCTTTGCAAACCAATAAATCACAATCAACTGTCAATAGCGCACACACATGTCCGCCTGAGATTGTACATCAGCATTAAATTTATTGCTTGGAAATAACAGCCAGTATGCAGCGGTGTGTTTACAGCTAACATCAGATAGAGTTACGCTAAATACTCATCAGTCAGGAAGTTTCTACAAGTCGGCCTCCTCTTCTCCAAAACAAACAGAACATCTGATTACAACAGGTAAAGCTCCTTAAAAAATCACGTTCCTCCGACGCACAGGTGGACACACACGTGAGTCATGCCAGCTGATATACAGCTCATTGTCTGAAAATGTTTTAATAACCTTCCAAACTGTCGCAATTTTATGTTTGTGTTTTTTTCTCTGTGTTGGTGTTATTTTATGAACTTCATGACTTTATCCAGTTTGTTATTAAATTTGTAACAAACTTTATCGTGTGTCTCTTTATATTATACTCCCCCACAAAAAATTCCAGTCAAATCTGATGTTAGTTTATAAATTTTGGTCATGGATAGCGGTTACTAAATAATGATGCCTGTCCATCGCTTTGTACGGCGTATCCGTCAGCTGGTTAATTTGCCTAATCTTCGCAGGTCTTTAGACCACGGTGGAAACGCATACAACAGTGGGCTGAAAGAACCTTTTAGTTCGCAGAAACGCAGCTAATGGGACTTTCCTGTTAAAATAAAGGTTAAATGAAATAATGAAAGATTTAGCTAGCTAATTAAGCTAACATTAGCTACATGAGTTAGCTGAAAACTCTGTCTCCAGTTGATTTTTTTATGTTTCTAGCAGCCTGTATTTAAAAGGAGTCTTAAATATGCACTTGATGGCTACATACATGATATTGTGCGAAAATACTGAGGCTAAAGCTAATGCTGACTTTTTACATAAAATGTCAGCATCCTCACCAGTTGATGATCGGGGTCATTCCTATGTTCCCAAGGTCCAGTGTTCCCCAGTGTTAGGTTTAGGGGTTAGTGGTATGGATCCTGGGAACATAAGACCCTGGGAACATAGATACACACCCTTACTAATCCATGTAGAAGACAATAAAGAAACAGCATTGTGCTTGTGTTCCATTGTACAGCTTCTTAGTCTAGTACCTGAAGTTTTAAAGAAAAATGTAAGATGAGAGTGTTATTTTGTTACATAGCCGTGTTTTGCTTAGGTTATGTTTTCACTTTTTTGGATGAGGCTTTTAGGATGAGCACTAACCAACATAACACTATCTCAGGTAATGTTGGCAGGGGATTGGTGGAGTGTAAACTTTTTCACATAAAGGGCAGGACAGAGCCGCTAATGTTAGCCTATACTCAAATAGCTTCCGGGATTAGCTTCCATGCGCAGTGGAAACTATTGACCAGTTAGTAGGCTACTGTTGGTAGTTAGCTTGTTAGCTAGACATGTTAAAGTTTATAGCTTACTTTAGAGCATATGAACACACAATATAACCCATTCCTCACACTTTTGCTTGTGTTTTTGAATAAAAGACACCAACATCAAAACCTTTGTTTCATTCTTAGGGAGAAGACCCACTGGAAGCAAACAGATTGCTCAACATCGCATCTGACACTTCTCACTCGTCGTGGTGGGGGAGTGAGTAACTTGTGTATTAGCAAAGATTGTGGAAACATGCAACCTGCATTTTATCCTGCAATTTGCGTGACGCTGTGCCAAGCAGCACTTCATTGTTTGGATCTGTAATCCTGGAGGCCAGAGACATGGAAAAGAGGGATCCCAGAAAGTGCAATAGTGATCTTGTTCTCCACACACGACTCCAAAGAAGGTAAACACGAAACCTCCTGACCCACCCCAGCATTGTATTTCTGCAGAGCTTCCAGTGGGTCTTTAGCCTTCCTACAGCCCCATTTATACCACTCAAGGCATGCAGCGAAATCCAAAGCTTGACAGACCTGTGTTGCCTAGTTACAGTTCTAAGCTATGATTGGACAATCACTATATGGGGGAGGGTTTAGTGAACAATCCATTCAGGTGAGTCTTATTCATATTCTGACACTAAAAACTTGATTAACTTGTTTGATTAAAAATGTGTGGTTGAAATAATAAAGACTTTAATGCAACTCTTTGTAAAGAAGTGAAAGAAACAAGCACAAGGGCAGAAGTGAAGTCAGTGGGGGGGACAGATGGTGATCTATCAAAAATGACTCACAGTATGAGCGGATGGATGGCTTATTGGTCTGGTCCTTCTATTTGTGGCTATGGACAACTTAGTTGAGAGCCCATAAATAAATGTAAAATACTGGACATATCTGCAGGAAAAAAATATAAATTATATCACAGTAGTCTTTATTTATATGCAATGCCCATCAAGCTTGATTAAATTTTCATAATGTTTTTAGTCTCAAGGGTAGACTGCAGATGTCAGCGGTCAGCATTCATTCTGCGCAGTTTAGGGGGCAGGTTGTCCTCTGGCCGACTCCCTACCAGTGGGATCTGGACTGGTGTTGGAGCAGTAATAGTGCTAATGGCTGCTGGCAGTCTGGATTTCTCCAGCTCACCCTCCTCAGCATCTCCATCCAAGGACAACAGCTGGACCTGCTCCTCCGGCTGTCCTTGCATCGCAGCTGGGATGGAGCTGGACCTTAGCCTCTGAATACTAAGCGGAAGGTCTCCTGTGCTGGAGGCCTTCCCTCCAGGCAAGGCTGGCCCTGTCTTCAGCCCCCTCCAGAGGTACTCCTCCCGTGTAGAGCTCATGCGCTGGAGTTTGTTGGGCAACCTGGAGGCTTGGTCCTCTATGTGGTCCGCATAATCAGCTGACAAGAGCCTTTCTCTGCGGCCTCCACGGCCGCCATTCCCCATCGGAGGGGAGGAGGGCGTGTGTGCAACAGGCAGTGGGTGGGGCGATGTCAAGGAGGACTTCTCCTCCTGCTCTTTGACGCTGTAGGGAGGCGTAGGGACCTCAAAGGTGTTGTGGAACTGGGAGTAGTCGACTCTGAAGAAGCCCTCCTCCAGTGACATGACGGGGAGGAAACGATGGCCCCACAAGACTTCATCTTCGGTGTAAGATGTCCTTGCCTGGCATGTCATACCTACAATGAAGTAGAGAAATATTTCAAATACAGACGAGAAAAATACAAAAAGGGGATTACTAAAAACACTCTTACAAAGAAAATGGTAGGAATTGGGCTGTTAAATAAAAATGCAGGACAGAGAACAGAACTTAAAAATGGAAAATTGCTTCAGAAAAAATACACACAGAGAAATTTAAAGAATGTATATAGGACAGAGACAGAAAAGAGCTTGTGCTATTGAATAATTAAAGACCGTGAAAATAAACAATGTTAAATATTTTATTTTATATTAGGCTACAGAAAAATACCACAAGCTAAATGATGATGAACCAAATGATTGAGGAAAGGGAAGCTTATTCAAAAAAACATATACATATTCAGAAACGATAATTTGCTCTAACCAGTGGTCTCCACGATGCCCTCTAGGATGACAACAATCTCAAACTGCTCATTCATGAGTGAGCGCTGCGACAGATCGAAGAAGGGGCTCTTGGTGTTGATCTCGTGGCAGATGGTTAGAGGCGACACCAAAAAGAGCTGGTCCGCCCCCGTCCCAAAACCCACGTCCAGCTCGCACTGGTCCAGGGGAAGGAATTCGCCCTCTGGTGTCTGCCGAGACTGGAAACACAAACGATCAGGGCGTATTTTTACTTATAAGGTATAATTTAGGAAAAATCCTCAACTTTGTCCCCCACAATGGGGTCAGAGCACAGGATTTTGGAAGCAAATAATAATTATAACCAACTGAATACCCAATTGTCAAACTTAACCACTCTGAATGCTTAATCAAATTTAAAACTTTGAAAAGCCATCTGCCTAAATGTGAATTGTGTAAATGACCCTCTTTGAATTTTCAAGTTTAAGTTTTTTCAAGTGCTGTAGTTTCAAAAACTGAATTTTCCATCTTGAATTCTGGCGTCTGAATCTAACCATCTCATTCAGACAGATTGAAATATGTGTCAATACTATAAATTCAGTGGTATTTAAAGGAATAGTTTGGAAACATTTTGGGAAATATTATTATTAGGGCTGGGCACGCGTTAACGCATTACTTAATTAACGCCAACAATTATTTTATCGCACGTTAACGCAGTTTTTATTTTATTATTATTAGTTTGAAAGTCCCTTGCTCATTGTTTGACTCTTAATACACATACAGTCAAACCATGGGTCACAGGAGGGGCGGGATGTTGATCAGCCTGCAAGCACCCACCCAAACAAGCAGTGGAGGGAGGCTTCGGCAGACTACGCATGTTTTTCCATATTTTCCCCCCCGCGATCCGTTATCACGGCAGCAGGTGAGCCGCTTGCTTGTTAATGACGCAGCCTATCAAACAACTCAAACAGCCGAAACCAACATCTGCACCCTGTGTTCAACGCTGCTTTAACATTAGCCTACCTGGTCTGTGCTTATCCACCGCGACTTGTAACCTCATTTCAAGTTTTTAATCGAGTGAAGTCTGTGCGAGTGAACACACCTGCTACACCCTATGCACACACTGCATGTAAAAAGCACCTTATTTGTTTAAAGTGTTTGGAAACCACAATTTATTACACTTTTGTGTATATAGCAGTACATACAAATTGCGCAATACACTACTTTAGAATTCATTATTCAATTTTACGCATAACACTGCGATTAATTGCGATTAATCCCAAGAAAATCATGCGATTAATCTTGATTAAAAATTTTAATCTTGCCCCTAACTAATTATTATTATTATTCGCTTTACTTTAGCGAATTAGATGCGAAGATCAATGTCACTCTCAGATCTGATAAGAAACTACACTAGTGGTTAAATTTCAACCACTACTGTACTACTTTCTGGAAACAAGGGGGAACAGCTAGCATGTCCAGAGGTAACAAAATCCACCTACCAGCACCTCTATAGCTCACTAATTAAATTAATTAACTGTTTTCAGTTTTTACACTAAGCTAACCACCTGCTTGCTGAAGCCTCATGATGACATGAGAGTGTTATTAATCTTCTCATCTCACACTTGCCAGAAAGCTATCTTGCATTTCCCAAAATGTTGAAATAATGCTTTGAATTCAATGGTGGTCAAATTTCATAATTATTAGGTGTATATTTTCTTATACAATTTTAATCACCAATGCACAATAATAAGCACCAATTCATACCAAGGCAAATTCCTCATATGTGAAAATGTACTTTGCAATAAACCCGATTCTGATTCTGGGTATTACTTACTTACATACTGGGTTAGCTATTGCAGTAGGCAAATTATTCTGTTACTTCATTAATGGAAAGTTAAAACAAATAAGTTATGTCAGAGGTTTAACTCACAGTACAGATAATGTACCCACCCATTACAATAATAATAATACTGTCACAGAACAGTTTGACATTTACTTGAAATAGCTTATTCGCTTTCTTAGTGAGAGTTGGATGAGAAGATTCCACAGTGGTGTCAATCTTCCCATCTAACACTTGGTAAGAAAGAGAATAAGGGGTTTTCCCTAAATGTCAATGTTTTCCTGAAAGGGCATGATCATAACTTTTTATGAAACAGTCTGTTAGACAAAGCAGGTGTTCCTGATGTACAAGATGAACAAGAGCAAATGGAATCCCTCCAAAATTCAAAGCACTGCTGGCTTTTGTGCTAAAAAAAAACATGTCAAAGGTTTTAGCCACCTGAGAATGACTGGTGTTAAGTCTACCAGGCCACTTCATCAGCCAGGACCATTTTTCCTTTATCTCTGTTGGATAATATGTGCTACTGTACTGTACTGACATTTTTCATCCAAGACCCCTTGCGGCCACTGTAAATGTTCGGGAGCATGTATTTTTTTTACAGGCATAAGGGTCCCATGAAACAGCTTTGAGAAGGCAAATGTCTATGATTTAACATGGTTCCACATGACATGGGATTTTGGGGTGGTAGTTAAAGTGAGCAGGGAATTTTGGAGCACAAAAGCAGGCGGGACAAAGTAATTATAGTTGTTCAGGATTGCTTCCATCATTCCCATTTAAGGGGGAAATGATGAAGAGAGGCGTGTTTTTGTCCTCAGTCTCAGGCTTCATATTGATATTGCTCCAAAATTCTGGCACCTAGATGCACACCTCTAACCTGGTGCAATAGTGCTAGTTTTCCTGACCTGCATGTTTTATAAAATGGGAAGAAGTTGCTGAATCCCCCCAAAAATCTATGATGACATATTATTGGATAGAATATTTATTTGCCTGTGAGAGCTGGATGAGTCAACAAAAGGTTCTTGACACCTTTGGCAGGGAACTGGATGGATTTTGATATAAAAATACACAAAAGGGGAATATATTTTGACATTTGTTTTGTAGTGATAAAACAATAGCACCACAATACACCCAGGAGACACAACAACACTACAAAGGTATCCTTAGGACCTTGAGGTTGTTCTTTATGCACTTACTGCCAGCATATGGGTGTAAAAGACAGTGGTCTCGCACATCTCTGTCAGATAACACGAGCATTGGTAACATTTACAGTTTGAGACACTGTGGTAATCTTTTACTCTAATTGTCAGCATATTATGGTACTCTAAAACTCTCTGTAGTAGCCTGGCCTCTACAACAAGTATCATTAGATTGTGGAGAAGACACTAGTGCTTGCACTGCAATCAAATAAAGTACTCTTTTAGCTGTTAAATTAAAACATGGGATTAGGGAGAAGGCTCTCCATGAGTTTGTAAAACCTCTTTTCCTGTCAATTGCAAGCCTCTTACTCCAGTTTATATGTCAAGAGTGAATGATTTAAAAAGGAAAAGGTGTTTGTTTCACTCAGAAGGCCAAAGATAGAAACTCTGCAGCAACCCAAATGAAGTCCACTATCATCACAACAATAAAAGCAAATAAAAGCAGAAAATGTACTTAAACTATGTATGTACCATATTCTGCTACAGCTCAAATCAGATAGTTCTTTCTGTCACCTCATGTTAACTTGTATGCAGAGTGGTCTCCTTGGCCCTGAGTGAGGAGCCACTTGGTCCACAGATGGCAAACATGCTGTCATTTGTATTCACAGTGATGTTTAGGACAGAAGGGTGTGACATTTCACAGGAAGACGTCTGTGCCCACAGATCCCTGGCTCGCCTTGGTGAGGGAAAGTGTCACCCATCATGCTGTAGCCGTGATGGCTACTCCCGGAGTATGCAGACAAGGAGCCTATGTGGCATGTCTATTGTAGTTAAATCAGAGTAAAATGCTCTGAAAGGGGGATGTTTTTACATAAAAGGACAATGTTGAAAAGTGTGGATGCCCGGGGGGAAAATTTAAATGAAGAGAGGGAAAGCTGTGAAAAGCCACACCAACTGCCTGTCCTTTCATCTACCAGTCTGCATGGTATAGTCTTATAATAAATAAAATAATGTTAAAATGTTTCATTTGGCTCAACTTTTGCTGCAAGGCAATGCAACGATATCCGGCAAGGTTGCTGCGGTAGCCAATCACATACACACAAATACAGGTAAACTCCTGTTTACTTTGTTATTATCATGACAAAAAAATAAAATAGCTGCCACTGTGATAACTTTCCACAGTTCACAGTACAAAATTCTATGATTATAGCAAACCCTTGTGCATTGCTTTGGTTGCTTTGACCTTAAAACACTCACCGGTACCTTAAACAACAATCCCTCACCACCACAGGCCCCTGCGTTGTTTTAAAACAAGGCTGTTTTTGGTCTCAATCCCTGCTTAGAGTTGAAAAGATTAGTTAGTTTGACATTTTGGGAAATATACTTATTCGCTTTCATGCTGAGAAGATTGATACCACTCTCATGTCTATACGATAAATACGAAGCTACAGCCAGCATAAAAACTGGAAGCAGCTTGCCTGGCTCTGTCCAAAGGTAAAAATATGCACCTACCAGCACCTCTTGTTTAATAAATACAAAAAACTATTTTGCTATCTTTAGGAAGAGCCAAGATAGGTGTTTCCAGTTCTTAACTGGCAGCTAGCTGTGGCTTCATATTTAACAAGATATGAGAGTGGTATCAAGAATTTTTCTAAAATATCAAAAGCACACTTGAATTATGAGTAATTTTTATTTTGAGTATTGTATTATGAATAGATTTGCTAATTGATGCTTCTTTAGGTAGTTCAAATTTCCCTTTGAAATTTTCATATAAGCTTCCACCATCTCCTAAAAGTGGGAGGAGCACATGAAATCATTTTAAAAAGCCTGTCCTGTCTATATATATTAATTTATTTGTGTCAGTCATTTTAAAATGTTAATTGTCATTGAGAAACTGCAGGCAGGTGTCCCATTTGTCAGCGATGTTCATACAAGTCAATGAAATTGGAGACCAATTTCCTGGGAAGTCATATTGAAGCCATTATAGTTATGCAAGTGAAGCTGCCATTTTTCAGATACTGTTCATGGCTCCAATATAGCGCCATAGTGTTGCAACTAAATTATACCTCTGCCAAGGAAGCAGCAACCTGCTTTACACTGAATGGTTTTAACAAGGTGAAAGCCTTGGGAGTTTTCTTACTGCCACTAAACACTCAGTGCCACAAGGGGGAAATTAATGGTCTTTGGAAGAGGACCTGATATAGAGGGAGTGCTTAATTTACCAAGCCACCTGAGATTCCGGTTGAGTAAAAGCAGGCCCTATAGTGACACACTTACTCCTTGGTGACAGTGTGTGTGCATGTGTGTGTGGATTTGTATGTGAAAGAGATGCAAAGAAACACAGTGCCAGAGAAAGTTAGAAAGAAGTGTGTGTGTGTTGTGTGTGCATGTGCATTTGTCCTTGTGTGTATGTGTGTCTTTAATGTAACTGTGTATATATGTGTCCAGCCAGATCCTTTGAGCTTTGGGCTGGACATCAAACATAATACTCACACAGACGGCACATTTTATGCTGCCATTCCTGGTCTCTCGACAGCACCAATGAAGCTTTTTCAACCTTCTTTCTTTTTGTCTCTTCTTCTCTCTTTCTCCTTCTCTTTCTTCTTGTCCTTCACAGTTAAATAGTCTCCCTGCTTGTCTAGCTAAACATTTGCATCCATGCCCGTCTATCTGCCACTACTAGCCCTTATCACTTATCTCCTGCTGTGGGCCAACCTACTGAGACGAGCTTCTGTTGACATTCACGAGCACCACCCAGCTGTCACTCTCTCCCTCAGTCTCTCCGACCTGCTTGTCACATTGCTGCTGTTTACTGCTTCTTTCTCTCTTGTCTGAGCACTTTTTTCTTGCTGGTAGGAGTGTGTTTCCTCCGTGTGCTGCTGGCAGACAGAAGCAAACATGTTTCTTTATTTTAAAATAATATTCTGCCACTGCTGCAGGGGCCAGTGCACCACTGCATTGTATTGATTTATTAATGAAATCTGCATGAATATTAATGGAGGTTCAAGGATATTTATCTTTTTAATTTAATATACATTAGGGATATAGATGAATGCACAGCCCTGCCAAGTCCGGCTAAATGTTCCAATGTGTGACACATTGAAGTGACATTAATATTTTTTTAACAAAATATTTCCTGGCAGGTATCAGTTACTAGAAGGTTCTTGCGCCCCAAAGAGTCTTATTGTAAAGAACCAAAAACTCCCTACATAAACATTATCAACTGTGTAATATAAAATATCTTCTTCTTTTAAAAAAGTTGAAGGTATTGTGTGCCTAAGAGAAGTCCAGGGTGGATTAAATTTTGAAATAATTCAGCAATTATAGCGTTGTGTTTTGTTCACAAATACAACAACCGAGTGTTTTTGAATTTGAATGTCTTCTTCTCCATAGCAACGATGCAGGCTCGTGGGTATTTAGACCCATGTCAAACTGACTGACAAAACATAAAATCACTGAACTGATGCTCAGAACATAACAATACATGCTTCACCATAATATGCTTATTTGAGCTGCTTATTACATACATACCACCTAAGCAAACAAATGCGTTTTGTTATAGATTCCTGCATTATAATTACATTGCACTGTAAATAACATGAATGCAGATGAAGAACATGATCAACTTTAATGTTTAGCAAAATCCAGAGTATCCAGGTCCCATAAGAATTTACAACCTATGTCAATCCCTGACTATCCTGGACAATTGACTGTAGTTCCCATGTTACACTGCGTTTAAAGAGCTCCATCATTAATAAGATTTACTGCATCGTGTCAGTCCGCTTTGTTGGCAACCCATCTCACAGTGACCTTGAGCCGTGTGTTACCTGAACACAAGCCAAGGCATTATTTCCACAGTGCAGGTATAGTACTATACGGGGTGACGTAGAGTCAATTTACTACACAATAACCCACTGTAAAGTCTCACACCACAAGGGCGTAGCTTTGTGAGCTATAAAACATCTGTTAACAAACCTTAAAATACACAATAAAATAGACATGGCATGTGGCGCTTTTTAGCAGATAATTAGGAAATGTCCTGGATGCAAGCTTGAGTGAGGTAGAGCGTAGCCAAAGCACTGCTTCTGTACTTCGTAACAGTTCTGCAGCAGCCAGTTCTGCTTTAAATGTTGTGAACCAGAACTGCTCAAACTACTAGTTTTACACTCTTCCACTGGGCCTTAGGGTTTAAAATAAAGCCCATCATCTATATTATCCCAAAAAGTATTCTTTAATGATAAATCTATAACGGCTCCAGGTGCGCTAAAAAGAGGTTCTTCTACAAAGGACAATGCTGTAATACTGGCACACTCACTGTGCAGACAAATTTTACCAAGGTCAAATGACCCAACAGTATGCCCCACGGGTGCATACACTGCTTTCATTCTATTCAGCAGTAGACAACTATTACAGAATATTAAAGTCTCTCAATGTAACTACTGGCAGGTACAACTCTGTACAGGGAGAAAAGTTAATGATATAGCAGTTGTGCTTCCATGATGTTGTGCTGATTAATTGCAATGAACACATCTTTGCCTTCTTTACTGTTAATTAAAGAGTAAATGATGACAAAAATTAAAAAAACTCATTCAAGAGGAACAAGCTGTAACATTAGCAGTTATAAATAAGCCATGGCTTTTAATGTGTTCAAATGAGTGAGTTATTTTTTCAAAAGATACCAATTTTTTTTTTTTAACTCTATATATGAATAACTAAAGACTGAACAGAAGATAGTTTTTTTAAATGATATTATAAGCCCAGATAAAATCTGAGTAAAACACAAAGCATATAACCATATTTATGCACTAGCGGTGATACTAACATACTGCTTTCTGGTGAGTTGACCTCGAGGTTCAGAAAGTAAACTGTCACTTGAGATCATCATGCTATTCAGCAGAAGCGACAAAAGCACAACTAACTCTTCCTGCCACAACAAACCACCGCTGTCCTTTGGATATCTGCTGATGTTTGGACTGCAGAAAAGTAGATTTCATTTGTAAGACATGCCTGCTACTGTGAGGAAACACAGGGCTTGGACATTAAAACACACACACACAAGTCTGCTTCAAAAAAATCAAGTAATATAAAAATATAGTTTGGTTTTCCAGGTGAAAAACAACCAGGTGTGATTCAGAAAATGCAGTGATTGACACTGTTTCTTTCAGTTGTGAAGTTTTATGACACAAACATTTTTTATCCTCTTCTCTTTCATCATAGCCAGCAGCTGCCTCTGCTCCTTTCATCCTCAGGATTTTTTCAGCACTGAAGCCAGCATAATACAATGGCATGTCATTGTCAGCTCTCTGTGCTTCAGATTAGTGGCATTTTGTCTTTAGGCAAGCTTTCCCACACTCTGGCCCACTAGAAATTGGATCAATGGATCTTTAGGTCAATGTGTAGTTTTCCAATCCTTTCATCTGGCAGTTGAAGCAGAAGCTGAACTTAGATATATACCCCATTGACAGCAATTCTGAGGACGAGGGGGGAGGGGGGGGGGGGGGGGGGGGGGATTGTGAGATTGAGACGACCCTGACAGAATCAGGCAACACACTCTCAGAAATTAAGAGGGAGGAGAGCAGCAACATCAAATTGCTGTTCAGGACGAATCCAGCACTGAAGTAGCCTAGTTGCTGCAGCAGGGGGTGAATGTAAATGGTCACTTATTAAAAATACATGGGCTCTTTTGTTGGAGCCTTGTGTTAAAACCATCAAATCACAGAGACGCTCAGGGAATGCAATCAATTCTGGAAATTCAATGCATGACTTGGAATGCACTCATAAAACATAATGAGCAATTTCAAAACAAATGAACTGACTGCATTCCCAGAGCTGAGATGGGGCAAGAGGCAAAACTGTGCCAAAGCGTGCCTACTTTTATAGTGATTTTGGATATAGCCTAATGCGCACGTCAGCTAGCCTACCTTGATGACTTTGCACCTGATCTGCGCGGACACCATATGGCTGTTCCGCAGGTTCCCCACTCGGAACATGAGGCACAACTTCCCGTCCCGCTGCGAAATGACCGCGTCCTGGCTGAACATAAGCGTCTCCGCGCGCTTCTTCGGCTGCGACATCTTGATGAACATGCAGCCGATGAGGAAGGCGTCCACGATGGAGCCAAGCAGCGACTGGAAGAGGAAGAGGATGATACCTTCCGGGCACTTCTCTGTGATGTAGCGGTGGCCGTAGCCGATGGTCGCCTCCGTCTCGATGAAAAAGAGGAAAGCGGAGGGAAAGTTGTACACGTTGGCGACGCACGGGGTGTATGATTCTTCGTGGCCGCCGTGGCTCAGGTCGCCACGGATGTAGGCTATGACCCACCACATAGAAGCCATCACCAGCCACGCAACTGTATAAGTGAGGATGAAAATGAGTAGGTTCCAGCGCCACTTGAGATCCACCAGCGTGGTGAAGAGATCGGAGATGTATCGGCTCGTCTCCCCGCCAAGGTTACCGTGCTGGACATTGCAGCGGCCGTTCTTCTCCACAAACCGCTGCCTCTTTCTCTTGACCGGTGCGGAAAAAGTAACGCTTTGGTTGGTGTTTACCACCTGGTAATCCTCCCCAAATTTCCTCCTTATGGCTGACATTGTACCAATCACCTACTTATGACAAGAAATCAATACTTGTGTAGAAACGGGATGTTTACGCAAGTTTGGTAACCCCTGCCCAAACACCATGCAGTAACATTCAGCGCGCGACTCTCATTCTGTGAGATGGAGATGCGCCTCTCTCCCGTAAATTAGTCGTAAGGGAGCAGAGATTCTGCGCAATACATGATTCAGACTCGGGCCTTTTACGCAAAGGACTCTCCCGCAAGTTCCAACTTATTGTCCCTGATCTCATCCATTGAGAGGGGGGGAACACATTCGAAAGCAGCCCACATTTAAAAAAAAACAAGCTGTATTCAAATAGCTCGATTCAAAGGCTGCGTCCTTGGTGGCTCCACGGAGATATTGTTATTCAATAAACCTGTGAATGTGAATTGCAGGCTACAGCGCGCACTTCTAAGGGAACATGCTCTGGTACGAGTGACTTCAAATTGTGTGAACAGTTGAGGAGCTGCAGCACGCAGCTCTCTCTCTCTCTCTAGGGGGGCTGGTGTGGAGTTACAGAGAAGGAAACTCTGTGTGTGTGTGTGTGTGTGTGTGTGTGTGTGTGTGTGTGTGTGTGTGTGTGTGTGTGCGTGCGTGTGTGCGTGCGTGTGTAAAAAAAATAAGAGTGCAGCAAACACTGTAACTGTGAAGCATTCCAGTCTTTCTTTACACATAGCTATGTGTTTCCCCAGTTGCCTAACTGGTTCTTCTATAGTGATTGGCGGCTATTTGGTCCCCCCTAGTGTTGCTGCAGTAGAAGTGAGCCAATAGATGCAGGAACCGCATTATAGCCTACAGCACGGAATTTGAAGTTACTGTTACAGACAGATGGTAAAGAAATGTCACAGCAAAACTACACATGTTCATTGGAATATTATAGGAATATAATGGAATAGGTTACTATAACAAATCAGATAAGCTTCATACCAAAGCCCTATGGGGATATTAACAAAATGAATGTGGCTATTTGTTGCCAAAACTCAACACAATTCGAATATGGAATCATTACTGTGGACTGAGTAGCTCTCCAGTGATGGCAGTAATGTGATCAACTCCATGTCTGTTCTGTGTTTTTTGTGTCGGCTATGTGTATAGACCGGTTGTAAGATTGTATCAGACCTCTGTGAAAGCAGGTAATGGCACTAGTCCCAAGAGGAATATCAGATTTAAATGCATAGAGAATTTCGCAACATTGGGATTTCCACTGTAGCTGTTTCACCATTGCATCTTCTCACCCTCTGAAAACATCCCACGTACCTTGTTATTTAATTAACTGATAAATAAATAAATAAAGACACATGAGGCAGATAGGGAGTACAGAAAGAGGGAGACATCCAGTTGGCCAGCAGGAAATGAAGCATTCCACAAAATGAGTTGTTCAGTATTAGTAGACAAAATAAAACAATTGAAAACAAAATGGAAAAACGCTTTTGTATGAACTGTGGCCAAAAAGGCATACAATGACTATTCACTTATGCAGTTTTTAACCTTTTTACAGCAATGGGTGCATCAGATTGTCAGATCATGAAAAGTGTTTTAGTTGTTTTTTTTTACCTAACAGATGTACTACACATGACGAGTCTGCATACTTGCATGTGTAACATCACTCAGAAAACAGGGGGAGTGAGCTGATGAGTCAACTCTAAATGTAATGTGCCGCAGTTGCATTGAGCTGTTTAATTTTTTATTATTTGTTTATCAAGTGAAAACCTTATTGCTTTAAGCTCCACAGAAGCAACATTTTAACTCACATGCCATGAACTGATGACTGCACGTTATGATAAGCTGATAACTGGCAATTCCAGGTTGATAACCACATGTATTTATTCAGTTAATGATTAAAGAGATCACTAAGATTGTTTTGTCGGTGGCTCTTGACTGTTGACAGAAAATCATTTTAAGTATGCTATATGAACTGCAGAAATACCTTAACTTTTTCTAATATCTGCTGATATTAAATACCAACTGAAAATGCATTACTGGACAAAGAAAAGCTCTCAAGAATTATTATGTAAGAAATCAAAATAACCAGTTCTAGTGAGCCGCAAATGCAGTACCTCTACATTTAAAAGGAAAGGACACATCACAGTGAATCCATCACACACCGACAGAATATTTTTTATTCAGTCTAAGGAATAACATTACAAAGCTCCATGAACACAGACCCACTATTTGCCACTGCAATAAAGTGAGCAGCTAATAAAACAGGAAGAGTCGAAGTCATGAAAGGATTTTGTCACGGTTGGATTAATCTATGAGGTGGCCCCTATCGACCGCCACCATCACCTTTTATTTAGGCATATGCATAGTGCGAGGTAATCAAAAATAAAAGTCTTTTAGACTTTCTACAATGTAGAGCCACGACACAAGGTCTTAATGTAGGATCCACCTTACTTGATAATGACTACAGTGCAGCAAATTCACTGATTACATTTGTATTTTATCAAATTACTTAAAATCAATTCACAGTGAAGCTGGGGCTTTTGGGGCCCGTGGGGGTCTGGGGCTCCAGGTGGATGTCTGCTTTGCCAGTTGGTAATCCAACGCTGATCTGTATTGGCACTAAGCAATTGCCAGATATCCGTGCACAGTTTCTTCATCCATATCATTATTAAAGTCACTGTTTCCCCTACCATTCAATGGCAGGATGGTGATTCAAATTGTAGGGCAAGATTTAACATTAACAAGAGAACACTGGTATCAGATAGGAAAATTGGTATCAGCAGATACCTTGAGTTGAGGTATCTGGAGAGAAAAGCTAGGTTGCTGCATCTCTAAATTTGTGTATGTGAAACATGTCTGTGAAAGCCTCAGCTGGATTGCATAAGGGTAGGTGATCATACTGCCACTTTGGCAAAAGTCTGTGTATAGAAGGACAAAAAACTTTTTAAGAAAAAAACATATATCATGCATGCAATCAAACACACAAATTACAACCTAAATTATCACCACTGTTTACTGTCTGTAAACTGCCTGTATGTCTTGAAATTCGAGAACAAGGGTAAAATTTGTTGCAGGGTGATAGTAATGTGCTACTTTGCATTTCATCGTATTTGTTACACCGACTCACAATGTACAAAACCAGAAATACTGAAAAAAAATTAAGTAAACATACTATAACAGATTTAAAAAAAACTTTACAGGTAGGCTAATATAAAGTTGCTAAGTACCATTTAAATAAATAAAGGAACATCTTATCATATCTTACCTTATTCGTGCCTACATGAACCCAATTTCACAACAGTTCAACACTACAGTGAGACTGATATAATGCACATAATACACAGAAGTGTTAGAACGTAGCATTAAATTAAATCTATCCAACATTGTAAAATGAAGAGTGAGTTTGAGCAGGGGATGCTGTTTAAAGAAAATAGCAAGTTTTCCTTGTCCGTGTCCTGAATGACATACAGAGACAAAGAGTTGCATGTCTCTCTGCATTACAGTATGTGTTCGTGTTAATGTATCCAGTGTGTTTACTTTACTATAGAGAACACGGCTACTTGTCCGGTCAGGTTCTCTCAAACCTCAGCAGCCTTCGCCTGTCTCCTCTCACGACCCGTCCTCTACACCCATAATTCCCCGCGCCAAGACAAGATGGAAGAAAGCTGCGACCGCCGGAGAACAATGTTTTGGCAATAAAACCCCAAAGCGGCGAATACGGAGAGAGTATAGGCACGTTTGAAACCAACTGCGATCATGTGTAGGTGAGTAGGAAACTAAATGGGCTTTTATTCGTGGCGAATGCTTTGGATTTGTCGAGATTTAAGCGACGGAATTGTCTCGGCTCGGCGCAAACGGGAGATGCACTGAGACCCAGCATCATTGTTTCTGTTGCATGGGCCGTAATGCGGGTTTTCAGTCGGGGCAGCTAGCAGCTAACTAGCTAGCTCATGGCAGCCCCGATTGTTATAAACACAGCTGCTTTAACGCGCACATCTTTATTTAGTTCGGTCACTGGAACTGGAGTCCACATGTACCGCAGTCGCCGAGGAATGTTTTGCTAGCTAAAAGCACTGGTAAGCGTTATCCGGTAGTAATTACCGCTAAAGTTAGCTAACAATAAATAGAGCGCCAGCGTTGCTCCGAGCCAGACAGATTTGATTTCACGAGCGTCATCAAAGCTTGGGAATTGGAGAATGAGCAATTTGTGCCTCTGATCTGACTTTAAAGCGATCTTGCTGTTAATTTCACTTTATCGCCTGCTGTTGTGTGCTTTTTTTCATCAGAGAAATGAATTATGTGGCATTTTAGGATGCTCGTCCTATATAATTACCGTTTAAAAAGTCAACATATGCGATGATGGCATCAAATCGTGGATCCTATTTTAGCGTTAGCTAGCTTGATAGCAACACCAGGTAGTAAGCTAAACGTTACGTTACATTGGTCGTAACGTATGAATTTAGAAATGTATCGACTACAAATGCGGCTTATTTCAGATCTAATGTATTTGAGTATTGATGTGTCTTTATTTGATGGCAGGTTGTGGTTTTTAGGACGTCTTAGCCGATTGTTTTGATTAATGACTATTAAGATGCGTTGAGTGTCTCATTGTGGGTAGCTAACTACGCTAACTAGCTGGCTAACTATTATGCATCACAAAAGCCCATCCGCTTTCTGTTGAATTCAGGGTTGCGTAGCCAAATGGTCGACTGGGCTAGACTAAACAATAAATTCTCACCCCAGTCATTCTTGTGTGCATGTTTCAATGCACGTAGGTTAACTTACTGCTCACTCACCCGACTGCCCAAAATGACCCAAATATCGTTTGTTTTAGGCAAGTGTGGAGAACCGATTAATTTGCCAGTATTCCAAGCGATACCCCCAGCTTTTGCGTTCATGTTGGCTTATTAGCCAAAAGACGGCCAGCAGTGTTGTCCAGCATGCATCAAAGTGAGAATACAATAGTGATGTCTGTCTAAAAAGCTATCAAGCTACTGCAGAGATTTTAATTTGGCTACAGTCCAAGTCACATGTGGGGCTAAATGTGGCACGTAGAACAATAAAATTTTCAGAAGCATATATATATACGTTTCAGTGCTAAAACCTGTAATCTGATGGAGTGCTGAGCTTCACATATTGATTAAAGTCACTTCATAAAACCCCCATCTATAATTATGTTATAAACCAGATTTTGTTTTCATTTAACCAATACCTAGGAACATATTGACTGCATTAATTTGTCTTCTATTAAAACTTTAACTAATCTTATGTTGTGGATATTATAAACAAATTATTTTATATAAGATATTTTCATCTTCAAGCTCAGATGGCCAATCTCCATTTCGTTTCATTTAGGGTTTGATATGGAATTTAGTAGCTGGTAATGGTTAGCTCCCAACTATTTGTAACATAATGATTGTGATAGTGTTTAAGCTTTGTCATGCTACTTAGTGGTTAGGTCCAACTATTTATAACACACTGATTGTGATAGTGTTTAAACTTTGGCATGCTGCTTAAGTAAACTGTGCCAAATGTCTGGTGCTGTGGCTGAGATAAAGAAATGGAATGACCAGTAATCGCCTTGATGTTAGTAATCTGTGCAGTATATTGCGTGTCTGCATTATCTCTTCTTCTACACTTGGTCAGTCGCCCTTGATACACGAATCACAATATATTATTAACAACATGTATTAATTTCACTGTTAAATGTTTCACTATGATGTGCTGTATTTCACAAGTTTGCACAAAGCTAGATATTTTATTTTAGAGGTTTCTCATCACTTGGGATTTTCTCAGGGTAAATTATATGTATTTTGTGCAAAGTGTTCATTAAGGATTCCAGTTACTGTACCCAGTGCCGGTAAAGCCTAATAAATCCAATTAAGTAAAGAATAGGCCACTGAGTAAATTCAGAGAACACTGTAGTACACACTGTCGACGCCATGTAGCAGTGACAACATCTTAACTGGCAAGACTTTGGATTGTATATTTATTCATGTCTGAAAATGTCAGTACTTAACAACTATTTTTGTCTGCCCTGTCTTTCAGGATGTTCTTCCCCTTCATTCCTGTTTAGATTTATTGCCCTCCTTCTTACCTGCACAAAGCAAAACCACCACCATGAGTATTATCCAAGACAAATTGGGCAATGAGTTTTTGCGTAACGGTGGCATGGACCCCAATTTTGCACCAGGTATGCTTATGTTCAGCCACCTGCCACCTGTCACCAGCTTCACACGGCTGGCCTCCCAGTCCGTTATGGGCGAGCTGCCCCAGGAGATGATCCTGAAGAAAGAACGTGACTCGCCCCCAGAACACCAGGGCGTCACTGGTGGGAACACAGGGGGCTTCCTCCAAAGCATGGGCATTAAGCAGGAGCGGCTAAGCGAGCTGGATTACCGTATGCCCCTGTATGGTGGGGGTGGAGGAGTAGGGGTGAACTGTGCTGGAGGGGGCGCGGGGAAGAGTGGTACCGACATGCCGGACATGTCTTTCGGCAACCACCACCAAAATCACCAGAATATGCTTCTGCATGATCTCAGCCTCGGCAACGTTCGTTCCCTTGGAGAACCGGTAAAAATTGGTTGTGGTTCTAAATATGGTTTCAAGTGATAAATTGTTGATATTTAGTTTCCACTCTTACTGCTTAAGCAGGAATTGTTATATAAATGCCTTTATTTATAGACCTTTGTTTACCCTGCAGCAGTGATTGCTGCCTGTAATGGTTATTTGTGGTATATTTACCTTGTTGTTTGTGCTCAGGTGCCTGGAAGACCGGGCAAAGAGCCAAAAGAGTCCTCGGGTAGAAGAGGGCGAAGGAGCAATGGGGATGGGCAGGGAGGTAAAGCACGAAGGAAACGCAACGATGCTGCAAAGGTTAGTCACTTAATCTGCTTTCATCATGTCCTTCACTACACCAGGGGGAAAAATGTGGTGTCTTACGTCGTCAATGCTTTTATGCTCACATGATGTGGAAAAGTCAACAGTATATGACTTGTACTATGACTTGTATGGTTTTCACCTTGTAGGCCATGATGTTGGATGCAGATGGAGCCTGCCTGTCCCCCAGCTCAAAACCACATATCTGTGAGCACTGTAATGCTGCCTTCCGCAGCTCCTACCACTTGCGCAGACATGTGCTCATACACACAGGTAAGAGACATTCGCTGCTCATCAGTGCTTTACTTTTCCCCCAGACTCAGTATTTTCCTAGAATTTATATATTTGAAGTGAAATATGTTTTAACCAGCTACATCCTCTACTTTATTCCACAAATGCACCATCGCTCATGTTGCTGATCAGATCTGTTATGCTGAAGAAAATGTATTTAGGATGCACACAGTACGCGTTAAGTCAGAGAGAGCTGTAGGAGGCAGTGTCTGTTCTCTCTGCTACACACGAGAGGTTTATGTCTGACGAATACAGCTGACAAATCAAAATTGTTAGAAAAATATGCTATTTTTGGAATTTTGATTATATATAGAGCCCCAGATCAATTTGCTTACAATCTGGTATAATGCCATGTTACCAAGGTTTGACACAGGGAGGAAAAAACACAATTCACCCTGAATTAATATAGCATTTATGGAACAAAATCCACCTCAGACATTAAATTTACTGCACTCTTTATTACCCTCTACTACTAATTTCTCCACCTCACCATGAGTGCTCGGGTCCTTATTTGAAACCAGACAATCACAAAAGCCTGGAGTGACTCAGTGATTACTCATGTATTTCTGGATGTCTTAGTCATCTCTTTGCTGGGAATGTCTCACTCTGTTCTTTGAATTTGAGCTCATAAATGATTTCAGGAAAAAACATTTTTTTTTTTACAACCTCAGTTTATTTTAAGTTTCCCTTGCTTTGTCCTTTTATAAATGTAACTTAATCTGATAAAGGGTCTCTGAAGTCTAGAGTATTTGTATGTCACAATTTAGACATGGGGAAATAAGATTTTCTTGTAAAAAAAAAAAAAATGTGGGCCGTTGTTTCTGTAAATGAGTCTAATTTTGATGTGTATTCATGCGCTAGGTGTGAAATGATAAATGCCACAGGTTCATTATGACACAATACACACAGTTATAAGACAGGCTGGACGTTAATTAATGTGGTGAGCGGATTGGTTGTACTCTTGATCGCACAGGTGAGAGGCCTTTCCGGTGCAGCCAGTGTAACATGAGCTTCATTCAGAAATACCTGCTCCAGCGGCACGAGAAGATCCACAGTGGTGAGTTTCTGCATTTGGGTATATAGTATACTCAAGTGTTTTGGAATTAATGCCTTCGCTTGTCACCAGTATCAGTGCATACAAACGTTGCTGGTGTGACACAAGCCCCAACACTGTCACCTCTGTCTTTTGCAGGAGAGAAGCCTTTCAGCTGTGACCAGTGTAACATGCGTTTTATCCAGAAGTACCACATGGAACGACACAAAAGGACACACAGTGGCGAGAAGCCCTATCGCTGCGATACCTGCCAACAAGTAGGCTATGTGTAGACTGTTTGCTAAGTAGCTTACTGCTGTTTTCCCATTTAATTTTGTGTGTTTTGGCAATTGGCTTTGTATATTCTTCTTTTAATGCTTTTTAGAAGGATTTTTATTCAATAGTGTGTGTGTGTGTGTGTGTGTGTGTGTGTGTGTGTGTGTGTAAAAGTAACTTAAGTTATTAAAGCCCTGTCTAAATGGGATTAGTTAGGAAATAAAATGTTCTCTCAGAAATTCAATGGTTATATAATCCAGCTACTTTCCTTTTGCAGTATTTCTTATGCTTTTAAATTAAAACCAAGGATTTAAAAAATACTTTTGTCCATCCGGTGGAAGCTTATATTTCTCTCTTTTCCTCTTCTCTTAAATTCTTAGTTTTTCTCAAGAACAGACCGGTTACTGAAGCACAAACGGACTTGTGGAGAAGCCATAAAGAAGGGCCTGGACCCAAGCATGCTGGAGCTCAGCGACGCAGAGCTAGGCCATGGCAGCTATTCACTCACTCAGGGAAACTCTACCACCTCCGGACGCAAGAGGGCCAAGTCCAAAAACGGCGAGGGTGGCGAGCGCAAGAGGAAGAAGAATGCCTCTGCATCAGCAGCCTCGTCCTCTGGGGGGATGGCCCGTGACCTGGACCTGCAGGACTTCAGCATGGAGCACCCCTCAGGTTCTAGCCCCGCCATGCAGGGACGTGCTCCCAAATTGGTCTTTAAAAAAGCTGGCCGCAAAGGTCTGGACAAGGGCCTCCTCTCTCTGGAAGATGGTGCTGATGGACAAAAACATTTGGGCCAGAAGCCTGGTTCCATGGATCATGTGGAGGATTCTGGCCTTGATAACATGGGTCTACTCCATGGAGCCGGGGGCAACAAGCAGGGGCCCACCACCAGCAGCAACTACGATGATGCAATGCAGTTTGTGAAAAAGCGGCGCTACCTCCACGCAGTTAACAATGACTATGGAGCCGGCTCACTGCATATGGCACCCCAAGGCAGTAGTGTAATCCAGGGCTCCATGGGGCCTGAGCCCACACTGGCTATGCTGGACTCGTCTCCTTTGGAGCTCAAGCATGACAAGTCAGGCATTCCAGATGAGGTACTACAAAGCCTGCTAGACCATTATAGCCATAAGCCAGAGGGTGGACACCACCATGACGTGACATTCGACCTGTCAGACCACCCACACCACGTGGACCTCCAGCCGGCAGCCCCTGTTACCCCTGAGCTGGAGGATGACTCGCCCAACGGTGGTGACAAGACGGCCGTGATGAGCGAATACTCCAAGTTCCTCCTGCAGGCCCTGGAGCGCACCAGCCATAGTGGTCCCTTCCCCAGCCTTGGCCCAACAGGGCCTTTTCCACTCCTGTCCAGCAGCTCCAGTCCCACGGGGCCCCTGTTCTCCGACAAGCACGTGTACTCCACATCCCCGCTGGATTGTGGCTATCCGCCTGCTGTCTCCTCCCCACTGCCCATCGTTGCCCCTTCATCAACCACCTCCTCGTCCTCCTCCAAGTCCCACTATGGCATGCTCGTCGGCTCCCCCTCCCAGGCAGGCTACCACCTCAGCTTGGAACCTACAAGCCACCAGCAGTTGACTCCGTCTCAGGAGCTGACCGAGCAGTTGGAGAAGCAGCACTCCCCCGGCACCTTCAACCTACCTCCCCAGGACCTCACTGCCCCGGGAGAGGGCTCCAAGGGGCAGCAGCCCAAGCCTGGAGGGGGAGCTGCACCCACCAACGGCTCCAGCTACCCAGACCTGTCCCCACTGAACCCCCCTAAAGAAACCACGTATCAGATCGAGAACTTCGCCCAAGCCTTTGGCTCCCAGTTCAAGTCAGGACGGCGGACCCCTCTGGGCTATGGCAGTGATCCTGGGGCAGAGGTCGACCACCGAATACGGACTCCAGTGTCAGAATTCTCAGGGTATACCAGTTTGTTAGCTGACGTCAGTGAGCCAGTGAGTACAGGATCAAAAACCCCGACAAGCCAAAGTTTCAGATAAGGGTCAAACGAGGTGAATCCAGTAGGGGGCTGTTCTGTTGCTGTCCATGCGGTCCCCATACCCATCCTAATTTTGTTCTTGTAGCAAAGTTTGTTTTTTAAACACTGCCATTAAATGTTAATACAGAAACGACCAGGGAGGGTCTTCATGGCCTCAAATGCAATTTTTTTAAAAATATTCTCATTTTTATTATGTATTTAGCCGCTCAAGTTTTGTTTAAGAGTAGTGATTTTGATATGAACGTACCGTAGATTTAAATGTAATTTAAAACATTTAGAGGGTAGCTATAAACTTGCTTGATTTTATTTTTTTATTTTTTTTTCTGAACCCTTGTGTTTTACCAATCATCATACCATTGTAAAGTAATAATGAACTG
Source organism: Micropterus salmoides (assembly GCF_014851395.1). Taxonomy (NCBI): domain Eukaryota; kingdom Metazoa; phylum Chordata; class Actinopteri; order Centrarchiformes; family Centrarchidae; genus Micropterus; species Micropterus salmoides. The sequence goes on along the minus strand of NW_024041262.1, from coordinate 13,713,400 downwards.
TGTTGATAATTACAATAATAACATTTGTGGCAGGGAAAGGCCCAGAATTCAAATGGCAAAAAAAATATATTGTCTGTTACAAGAAACGTATTAACTCAGGAAAATAGGCAAAATTGTGTAATAAGACTTTGTATTATGAGATGCAATTAGCACAGTTTTTACAGGTGTACTTTGAGACTACAATGCTTTTGATTTTGTGTTTTTTATTTTCTTTTTAAACTGGTCAGAACAACAAATTACAATACATTATCATGTTTGGTTTCTGCTGCGTGTAGCTTTGTTGAGATTATGGTACTGTTGCGTCAATGTGAAGCCATCCACATTTCTTTCGAGAGCCACACAAGATAGTATAAATGGTAGTGGAGTTCAGCCCACAGTGCGCACACGCCATCTTCTGAAGTGAAGAGGATGTTTGAACATAACCGCCTGTTGTTTTGTCGATGAAGCCTGTCTAACCATGCACTCCTCTGGTTTGTGCCCGCCAGTAGAAAAGATGCAGTTCAGACAAAATCTAACCCACTGCTGTTACAGCAGTCTCAAAATGCAATGAACATCAATCTGTGATCTTTTCCTCATGCTGTTGCTGAAGTGATTTTTTATTTTTTATTTTTAAACTAGTCACCACTTTTTTACTCCACTCCTTGCTGTTCCTTTTTGTGTTCGGTGGAAATCAAACAAGCACTTTTTAAAAATAAGTCATCCCACAACAACAACCCATTCAATTTGCATATGTGAGAAGTGATAATTATGCTAATGGTAATTAATATTATTATAAGAGGAGAAAACTGTGAACAGGGGGGAAGGGCGGGGGGTGAGGGTGGGTGGGTGGGTTGAGTGGGAGGAAGGGGAGGGCCGGGTTGGGTTTGATAAGGGTTGACTAGGCATGACCATGGGCATCTAAATGTATTTTGTTGCCGTTTCTCAAGGGTAGACGGGGGGTGAGGGGTGGGTTTCTTTCGGTTTGTCGGGTGATATTGTAAAAAGATGATTTGCCATGATTTTGTTATACAATATTTTGAGAGTACCTCTTTGTATTTAAGTGTTTTGAGAGACGGGCTGACATGCTGGAACCCTTATATCTTTAAGCCCCTGGGTATGTCTGAAGCATACCCAAACCCTTTTATTTATTCTCCACTAGCCACAACAGAACTCATTAGCAGATATTTTTGGGGGGGCAAGTAATCACCGGACCTAGACCTCTACCCCCCCTTTCCTCTACTTTTTTATATATATATTTTTTAACCCCATGGTTATTGAAACTGCTTCAATAGTACAGTTAAGAAACAAAAAAAAGTTAACTTATTCCCACCTCCCCTACCCAAAATGCAGCCCTGCACTCCCAAGAATAAACAATGGCCTTCTTTGTCTTCCGTGGCTAAAGCCATTTTATCCCGGCAGCCAGGGTTGATATTTAATTTAGTTGATTTCCTGTGAGCTGACCCCCCACCCCCACCCCCCTCCCACACACACCCTTTCCTTTTCCTATGTCTGTGAGCTCCACAGCCAAGAGACTTTGAAGCTGCTCAGATCACAGGGAACAAAGACTGACCAGCCACCTCACTCCAAACACACACTATGCTTTTAAAGGAGAGGAAAAAGTGGGTGAGAAACGGAGAGAGGAAAAAAAAAGAAGACAATAAGATTGACCTAAATATACCTCATATCAGTAAAGCTTAAGAAAGCAGGGACACGCGTTTCATGTATGTAGTGGAAATACTTGTAGTTTAGGTTCAACATATTGTATAATCATTTAACACTGCCTGTGTTTACAATTATAGAGCAAGTGACTCGTCAAAATGCAATTTTTGTTTTTGTTTTTCTGTAAAAACATCCACGCCAAGCAGTGTTGCATTCTAGATGCCTCATAGAACATTAATTTGTTTCTTGTTATATCCCTTATTTTTGTTACTTGCCATAATGTGTTTTGATATGATCTCTAGAAGGATATTGTTTACAAAAATGTACAAAAAACACTAAAATTGTGTGTTCTCAATTTTTTTTTTTGAGTTTTTTTCCTCCAGTATGCATGATAAAGACATTTTTGGATGGCTTTTTTTTTCTGACTGTCACCTCAATACCAAATTTTGTAGCAGAAGCCTCCCCATTCCTTTGTCTTATTTGTTCTAGACCCCTCTGTGATATGATTTCCCAGGCTGTACCTGTTATTGAGATGATGAACGGATTAGAGAAGCCAATAAAAACTTTTTGTTACAAAAAAAGTACATGGTGTGGGATTTTTGTCTCAGAAACACTGAAAATCACTGATTCCACAACACTTCAGAAATAGCATTTTGACAAATGACTTAATCCCATTTGGTCTGCTGTATTAGAGACAAATGTTTGAACTGTTGGGCAATACTAGTTGATTTTAACTAACCAGGACTGGGCATGTTATTGAAAAACAGTTCCATCTTTGTCCCAGCCAAAATGGCAGCTGCACATTGGACATGAAACAAGAGGCAGACTATAAGGTGATTAAAAATGAAGTGAATACAAAACACAAGAACAATACGATCATTTAAGATAAATGATGTGCTGTAGATTAAAATAGTTTTTTTTAAAAGACTTCACATTGGTGAATGTACCTCGTTTTTGTTTTTCAACCAGAGTGACGAACCAAAGTCATGGACGTTTTTTGCGTTACCGCCGAACAAGAACAAGACGTCAATCTCCAAGGTAATTCTGCTTTTACTGGTTATTTTTTGCATAACCGTGTTGAGACACTTTTACCACTTCATGTCTCTGTTTCGTTACTTTCGCGCGTCCTTTTTCTCGCGCTCATGTACTTTTTCAGGCTGAAACAACAGAACCGGTTCGTTGTATGTACAATATTCCCAGCATCCTTTCACATTCGTGTTTTATCACCATGCACAATTCATATAGTAGCTTACAGAGCTAGCCTTTTTTGTCTGTGCGTCATTATTCAAAAGGAACTGAATACTGACCATAGACTGTATATAAAAAGGTACTGACATGGGCCTATGCCATGATGCAAATGCCGCTGTGACTTAGCGCAGCGGCATTGGTTTTGTTCCCCTTCTTCTGTTTCCCCAAGATAACGCTGATAAAAATCGCCAACAGAAGTGTAACCAACCCTGCCAACACTGAGCATTAAAGCTTCCGTTTTTTGTCTTGGTAGGGTAAGATGTCCAGGAAGAAGTGTGTGTTGAGGGAGGGTTACTGTTGTACATGAACGGCAAGTTGCCCATCAGCATCTTCAAAGAACCCACAGGTCACTAGTGTGTTTGACCAGTGTGGGGAGAAGGAGCAGTTTAACAATACAAGTTGTATTTATTGTTACATACAGTCATTATATTTCATTATAAGTTGTAACACAACAATTACATTATATATTTACAGTATATGTGTAACATTAAGTTGCTATTTCTTAGGCTAACAGCAGGCTAATTCTACAATTCTACAAATAATATAATATCAACTGTGAGTATACTTTTAAATGGCCTGATTTCAGGAGAAAACCCTGCTCTGTTTATTTGTACTGTGAGAATAAAGGGTGGTGTTTCATCCAGATTCAGATGAGGTTGTGGAAACACCATAAAATGCAGTTCCAAAATTAGGATGGTTTTATACTCTCTTTATGTAGTTGAAGCTTGTGTTGAGTATGATGGCCACTAGCATATTCTTATTGATAAGGCTGCTATTTATAGTGACATTGAATCAGGTACATCAGGTGTAGATGTTTTGAATGTTTTGATGTCTTATAATTCTGTAATTTGTTCTTTGTTTTCATTTTAAATTGCTTTGTTTGTCTTATGTGAAACCTTGTTATTTATCTTGGCCAGGACACGAAAAAAGAGATTTTTAAAATCTCAATGAGTCTTTTAGTCCTGATTAAATAAAGGTTTAAACATTAAAGGCGGAAGACTCTGGATAACACTGACTTGCATTCTTGCAGTGGATGCACTTTGCTCCTACTGTGAGGGAATCCATGTTACAGTATATGTCATGTGATCCTTTCAGGGCTAATAAGCTTTTAGGTGAAGGTGAATCATCTTGTCATTTAGACATGAGGCCCTGCTGCCAGAAGATGGAGATGTCACGTTGACCTTATAATACCAGTTCCTTGAAATGTTTTGCATGTTGTGCAAGTGGCCTCCTTAGCAGGCGCTGGGTTGTCAAAGCTGAGAGTAACGTCAACAAGATGATTTTTCATCAGACTGCTGCTCTGTTCGCATGGCCATTGGCTCTTGATCTTTTTGATGTAATAGACCAGCAGCTTCAACAATTTTGTACTGTTTGAATACACATTTCAGTAGCCTCAACTTAACTGAAAAGTTTCTGCTATGTCATGTTTCTACTCCACCACATCTCAGAGGCAAATATTGTGCTTAGTTAGTTAGTTATGTAATATTTCAACTTAATCATACAAAATAAAAGCAACAAAGAAATGAAGATGTAATATCATAGGTTAAAATAAGACTTTAGTGATCCCAGGGGTTACATTCACAGGCTAGGCCAGCAGATAAAGTATATGAAGTAGCTAACATTGGCAACATTATTATTGCATCCATAATTAAAATTGAATCATGCATTATTCTGAATTATAGGCCATTTTTCACAATGAGTACTTTATCTTTTGATACTTTAGAATATTTTGATGCCAGTACTTTTATACATATTTCAATGCAGGACTTTTACCTGTAACATAGTATTTCTACACTGTGGTGTTGCTGATAAGTTGGTTGGTTTTTCCTTTATGTGTTGCTCATTTTTACATATAATGGGTTTCGGATGCATGAAACATGGCTGTGCAGCATAATTGGTTTGGAAAAATATTCCGTTCCTTCTGCCTTTGCCCTGTTTGCTTTGTGTAGTCTCTTCTTTTTTTCTTCTTCTTCTTTTTATTAACCTGTCCTGCCCAGCAGCCTGGTATAGAGTATGATGAGCTGGATACCATATTGTGCCAGACAGATTTTGTAGTCTCTCCTTGAAGAAGCTTGGAGTTCAGAGCTTTGGGTCTTAAGGGAATTGACTGGCACTGCCATCTTTTGCTGAGATGTTATCAGTCTTACTCCCTCACTCTCATAAACATCATGTTCTAACTTTAACCAACGATGTTATTGCCAGGAAGGGCAGGTTGGGTGAGGTTAAGGATGGCCATAACTGTAAATGACTTTGGACTTGCAGTTGGCAAGAAGAGGACACAGGCAGTTATTGCTCTCTGCTCGCACCTCTGTTGACACTCCTCACAGCAACATGTTCATAAAAACCTGCGGGTGAAAAACAAATGTAGCTGGGGAACTCTGCAGATTTTTAATTTGCAGGAAACAATGCATTTACCTCCCTGAAAACAAACTTTATGGTGATCACATAATGTGAAACATTTGATAATATGTTGAACCGCAGTTTAAAAGTTAAATATTAACTTTCGAGAACTTTTCTTATGATTTGATTGCTGAGGTGCTGAGCGAGCGGTCAGTAGTTTGGCAGATGCACATAGTGTGTAATTGAAATTATTCACATAAATTCTTGGTAACATTGAGCCTTCTTGAACAACAGGTCTTTTTCACAGCAGACATTTTGACTTGTCACAATAGAAAAAGCACAGGTGTTACGAATAACAATAACAATTGCACTAAGTCATGACAATGAGTGTCAACATGAACAATACCAGGACCCTGAAACTGAAGCAAATTCAGTCATTGTTTCTTTTTTAATTTACACTTGTGCTACTGTGACATGTAAAAGAGATCTTTGCATATTTATCCCCCCTATAGCACCTCATTGTGTCTATTTTATAGAACCTTTTCACAAAGAAATACTTATTTTAACACCAGAAACACCAAAATAGTCATCCGTTCTGTCATTGTGTTACTTACTTTGAGAACCAGTCCATAAAGGCCTAATCAGTTCTTGACAATTCAAATTATGTACTCACACTTTTAAGTTCTAATCTATTCACATATGTAATTCAAGATTTTTACAATAAAAAAATAACAATTGTGTGTTTCTCAACTTATCATAATTGAAATGTTAGGCCTAATTTTACTCTTGTGATCGCAAACACAACAGCAAGAACTTGTTGTCAAGTTAATGTATTAAGAGACTTAATCCGTTAGAGAATGAGAGTATGTCCCAGTGTTCTGAAGACATTTGTTAATTTACAAACAAAAACATGTTTTCAGTGGTCAGAAATGCCAGCATAGTGTAGCCTAAAACAAAGAAAATATATTCATATTATTGTTGGTATTGATATTTTGTATTAATGTGTAAGGCCCAAATTGATTGAACAGTTGTGTTTCTATGGATCTATTTAAAGAAATCGGTGCTTGAACTACTTCAACTTACCTGTGTTTATCTTTAGGCAGTTTCGAGCCATTTTTCCACTGACGCCCATGATGATGCTGAAGTGGCGTAACAGTTTAGCTATGTGGGATTTCAGATATGCTACTGGGTCAAAGTCAACGTGGAGATAATAAAGTTTTATGGATTGCGGTGATGGGAATATAGCTCAGTTCTTTTTAAACTGTTTTAAGATTTTAGGACATTTCTTCAGGCTTACATTCCTGAGGTGATGTTTTAAAACACACATATGTATATTCCAGATGCTCCAAATTCATGTTACAGTCCTTTCAACCTCTTATTTCTTTGTCTGTTTAAGGGTTTACACCAAGATCTTATTATCTTACATCTTATGACGTCTGTGAATCAAAGGTCACGTCATCCTTCGTCCAACCCCATTTTTTCGGCCACGTAGTTTCCGATAACACCAAGTGTTGAATCACTTTCTCAAGGGACATTTTTAGACCGTAATTGCATCGGGGTTCATGGACACAACGTCTTCTGTGGTGTTGTGTGGACACCCTCTTGTTTTTATTGGGCCTGTGAAATCATGGTTGATGAAGTCTCAGGGTTGAATTACAACTGGTGGATCTGCCATAAAGTCACATAATGACTGACAAGGGATGTAATCATTGTCTCTGCTGTTAGTTATGGCCTCTATAAATAACCTCTGAGACTGAGGTGTACATAAGAAATTGTGCTCTTTTTTTCTTCTCTAGAAAGGCAAACAGTTGAACATTTTTTTCATTAATGACAACCAACAGTGTTGCAGCATTTCTGTTTTTACATGTTTTCAGTTATGGAGATTTAAGTTCAGCCAGGGAATATGTATATTAGGTAACATCTCATGGTGTTAGTGTGATGTGTTTGATATTGCACAATTGCAACAACAACCTCTTTCAGTAAACTCTGCTGATGACACTGCTTTACAGCTTCCTCCTTATTTTAAGACCTGGTATATTTCAACATAGTCTTGACTTGAGCTGACGTTTGTTCTTGATGTGGTTGCACCCAGGCACATTGGAAATGCAGTACACAAGCTGCCTACACCATTATTTTTCCTCATTAACTCCATAGTGCTAGAGGTCATTGCTTCCTTTTGCGTTTCTCCTCAACTGTGGCTTTAGACCCACTCCCACTGTGCTTTATGAACTGTTCTACAGAGGTTGTTACTCGATTGGTGTACATGTGACTGCTGTCTATAGGAAGTTTGGGTTTATTACATTAAGAATAAACATGTCTATATAAATCTTTGGTGAGAAGGCGGGAGGGATGTGAACAGGCGGAAATATTGTGTTAATACATTTGGTTCAACAATAGCTAAAAGAGGAGTTATGAGATTTAGAATAAGCTAAAACATTGAACAACATTAACTATATTAAATAACAATCATTTTAGTGTTGAAAACTGTGTGACTTCTGACCTGTCCTAGGCTCCAGCCAATGAATTGTATCAGGTTTGACTCATCAGGTTGGCCTCCAACAAAACAGTGTCTCTTTGTTGGCTTTTATAAAAAGCAGTGAGAATGTTATTTTACCAGTGTGGAATAGTCTTGATTCAGTAAGAGGTTGTAGTGGGCAGCTTCCAGGTGTGAATGTGATCAGGGCGTTCAAGCAAAAGAGAGGCTTCCTGTCAGTGAAACTTAATAAATAATAGTTAAAATCCTCACTGCTCTTCCCAAAGACCATTTGTCAAACAAACAGCATAGCCATCTTTTCTTTTCTTTGGATTTTCTCTGTATGAAATTTGTATGTGGTTATGTTGAAGCCTGACATCCCTGTTTTAGACTGGACTGGCCTTCATATAATATAACTCTTAGATAGGTGACATACTTTCTAGACATTAACCCAAAAAATACAATGACAGAGACAGATCTATGCCATGGAAGACTGATAAAAGACCCTAAAGTCTCCTTTTCTGGGAGGGAAATGCACTTTAGCACACAGTGCCGCCCTCGGAGGAGTGGCTAATGATTAAAACTGCAGTGAAGGACACCTTAGCCCTCACATCCAAGGTTTCAGGGCACTAAAGCTTCGTCCTGCTCAAAGCCCTCTCTGGCTTTCTTTCTTGTGGTGACGTTTTGTTGTTAACTTATTTTCCAATGGCTCGAGAATTCAAACTCCTCTCTGTCCTTTGGCTGGTTGCAGCCTGTTTTGGTAAGTCGCCTGATTATTCATATTAACTTTAAATCGTAAAAAAAATATATATATGTATGTATATATCCTTATAAATTATCACAAGTTTGATTATCAGGTAAACTTTATAATTGAGGGAAAATTCTTTTCTTTTGAATTCATTCTTAGTAACTGGAATTAGTTAGTTCCCAATTAATTAGTTCCCAATGTATTTTTCTGCTCCAGAACAAACCTAGGCATCATTGTCCTCTATTTTTTTCTTCACCTGCCGATAATCAACCGTTTAAAATGAAGGCACAGACCTAACAACCTTTTTTTCATCCCGTCATTGGATTGGTGTGCGCAACAGTTAAATGTGAATATTTAACTACTGTGTCGATTCAGACAATCTGATCTTACCTTGTGACCCAGTTGTTACCCTGCCTTCCTTTGGAAGTCTATTCTAATCAAGGAAGTGTCTTTGTTCCCCTTAGACCATCCAGTCTGGTTAATGCTTACATGAATGTTTGAAGCCTAAATGAGGTTTGAGTGAGTTTCATTCGGCAGGTAAAAGACCTGTTGTTTTTAGTTTTGGGGACTAATCAGTGAAAGGCTTTATTTGGCCCTTGTTGTGTATCAAATTTGTATACCCTAAAAGAAAATACATATAACAACACTTATTGTTGATGAGAGTCGACTCTAATAAATTGCTTCTTAATTTGACACTGAACTGAGACTCCTCTCTGAGAATCTTAATGTCTTCTAAATCCCTGTTCATACCACAGTGCAGATTTGTCTAGGATATTGTTTTTAGGCAGAACAATATGGGAATATTTTACTAATATTTTACTAATTCACTGCCTCAACCTCAGTGTATGTGACATCAGCTGACGTCACCATTTCATATTAATGCTGCTACGTTGCCACTTATCTAAGGATTACAATTTATAACATTTACATTTATAACAATTCCTTGTTGTCTAACTTGTTGACATTCTAACTTTGGCTGTAACCTAACACTTCAGCTGCAATCAGCAGGTTATAATTTACTAACTGCAGCATTGTGCTGGTTTATCTACAGCCATCTCAGGTGATGCAGTCAACAAAGTTTCTGCTACATCTGCACCATTAGGTCAGAGTACTACATCTATAGCTACGACAATAACAACAGCTGCTCCAAACACTACATCTGCACCATCAGGTCAGAGTACTACATCTATAGCTACAACAATAACAACAGCTGCTCCAAACACTACATCTGCACCATCAGGTCAGAGTACTACATCTATAGCTACGACAATAACAACAGCTGCTCCAAACACTACATCTGCACCATCAGGTCAGAGTACTACATCTATAGCTACAACAATAACAACAGCTGCTCCAAACACTACATCTGCACCATCAGGTCAGAGTACTACATCTATAGCTACGACAACAAAAGCAACTCCAGCCACTACATCTGCACCATCAGGTCAGAATACTACATCTATAGCTGCTTCAACAACAACAGCAGGACAGACTACAACATCTACTGATGCTACAGCAACAGCAGGTCCAAGCACCACAACCGCAGCTGCTACAACAACAACAACAGTTCTTCCAACCACAAAGCCAGGTAATTCCTCACAAAACTCTGTTTCCAAGTTGTCAATGTTATAAGCTGCCATCTTTATACTGTAAATGCTGACATTGACATGCGTGTGTGTGTGTTTTCCCCTTTGACTTAAAGACCCTTGTGCAGTCAACCCATGTGGTGATGGGAGCACCTGTGAGCCCCGTGCCAATCAAACATTTGCATGCTTGTGTCTGGCTGGTGATTTCTACAATGAACTGAGCAAACGTTGTGAGATTTGTAAGTACCACCACTGTGAGGGTGTTATTTCTTGTCATTTCTAGGATCCATGACTGTAGTAGATGTAATTAATATGTAATTTGTAAAAACAAAACAAAAAACAACAACTGAAGAACAACTAGTTGGGGTTTTCTTGGGGGTATATCCGGGACTAGATTTAGTACAGGAACAGTTACTTCCTGAAGTCCTGTCATACCGTGAGGTTGCCCGGCAAGCAGGGGAGATTTCAGGATAGATGTTTGCCTTTGTTTCAACCTTGCTAAGCTAACTGGCTGTTGGCTGTAGCCTTATATTTATTAGACAGATATGAGAGTGGGATTTATCTTCTTATCGCTTGGCAAGAAAACATATTGGCAAATGGCATATTAAACAATTGAACTTTTGTTTTAAATAAAGTAATAAATAAATTGTTGCGATTCAACTTTGTAATGATGATATTTTCTTGTTTTAGCCAAAGTTTTCCCTGGACAACTAGTTCTGCAAAATTTAACATACAATAAAAATATGACTGACAAGACCTCACCAACATTTCAAGAGGCCTCGCAAACAATTATTGCCCAGGTAAGCAATCACATCTCTCCTCTGTAGGTGGCTTTTTAAAAACAAATTTAAAGGCTGGGCTTGGAATAAAGGCAGGTAATGCACAACCATTGCTAGTTTGTCTTTAATGACCCTCATCTACTTTGCTAGGAGGAGTGATACAGTATTTACTCATGATTTGCACACATTTCATTTTCCAGTAGATCTTCAAACCAACAGCTAAATTTGGCTGTTCAAATGATACATTAGTCTTCCTTTTTTGTGTCCTTTGGCATCTGATGCATGTGCTAATGATCGTATTATGTTGTTAAGCAAAATAATCCCAGGAGTAAAATTGATCTAAAAGGTCGGTGCATTTCCAATTAGATGATGGCCTGAACAAAATGATTTTTTGTTTTCCAAAACACAGCTGTCAGATGTTTTCAGGACACATTCTGGTTACTCTGGATCTACAGTGCTGGAACTACAGTAAGTTGCTGGGTGACAAAGTTTACCATCTGACTGTCCATCCGTCTGGAACCACACTGCTGCATACTTACAGCATATTGCACTTGATAATTGCAGAATATAATCATCTATAAGTGCCATTTGTGTCTGTATAGGCCCATAAAAAGAAGCAAAGCATGGTCAAGGTCAGAGAATGGGGTCGATGCATCTGTAGAGATCATCTTCAAACCAAATGCTAACATCACATCAGAGGCTGTTAAGAAAATGTTTGAAAATGCCACCATGTGTTCGGACTGCCCACTGAAAGGTGCAACTTTCAATGGTAAGTGTGTTACACCTATCTAGTAGTGTGTCGGATTTTTATATTTTTATAGTGTGATGGTGAGATTTGTCTTAATAATATGTAAACAAGACAGATGTGTTTCCAGGTATAACATTTTTGTTCTTAGATGTCACTACTCGGGCTGTGATATGTTTAATTTTAAAAGCTACACTCACCTTCGGGCTTTGTGGCCCAAGGATCACTTCAATTACTGTGATAAAAAAAGAAAGATTTATTATCATATATGATAAGCAGATTGGCATCAAAATGTTCGCTGTCTTTCTGTCAGAAAGTGTGGTTCAGTGTGCCTGCTGGTGCATTAACCAACAACAACACAGTGATGTTTTTTTTCTGTGAGCCCTAAGCTGTGTAGTCAGAGCCACTGCTACACCTGCTACACAACAAAGTTTTAGAAACTTTGTTTTAAAATACTGCCAAAGTCCTGGTGTTAAAATCTGATTACACATTTATTTCTAGGCTTTGTGTCATTACACATAGTTATCTTTGTACCGTGTACAGAAGGAATAATAATGACTTAATGATGATGGTATTTCTCAACTGCTATCAGCATTTCAGTCCACAGTTCATATCAAGTAGTTTTGAGCACATTTTGCATCACTGTACTTATCTGAGCTAGGTGTACTGAAACTTCTTCTTCTTTTGTTTCCTTCATTTAAAGAGGGAAAGCTGTGTGATAAGAATGCCTGTGATGTGAAAACTACAAACTGTGATTCAAAAGATGGATCTTTTAAGTGTTCCTGTAAGGAAGACTACATTAAGACGGACTTCAGTAGCAGAATTTGCGTTGGTAAGATCATTTAGTGAGTGGGAGAGTGTGTGTGTGTGTTTGTGTGTTATGTGATAACCTTTCTTTAACTAAAATCTGCCTCAACCTTTTCTTCTTTTGCAGCTTGTCCCAGTGGCCAAAAAGCCGAAGGTTCCATTTGTGTCAAGTAAGTACTTAAATGGCATAGCATGTTCTGATAATCAACAACATTTCATGTGAATCATTGTGAGTAGGGAAAAACGTAGAGCCTCTGTATATATGACCTGTGTTTGTAGAGAGCTTGGGTATAAATAAAACTATAAAATGAACTATTCTTCTTGTTTTTCAGTTGCCAATTTGGTTATTCTGGCTTGAACTGCAGTGAATGTGAGTATAGAATATTACAAAGGATTAATACAACAAGTCACTATTTGACAATAATTATACACAACTGTTGAGAACGCACATTTTAAAAAATCAATTTTGATTCTTTATGAGGGAAGGAAAGTAACTTACGCTACCGATTCATACAAATGTAACCATCTCCTCCAATGCTTTAACATTATCTCCCCAAATCAGGTTCATATTCAATTCATGTACATTTCAACACATTAGACAGAACATTTATATTCCTTTAATATCAGTGTATGAGAGGTAAAATATTGTTTAACATACTGTTTGGCTTTTCAGTTTGATGAAGTTAAGCTAGGGACTCCTGGGCTGCAGAGGGAGTCTGCAAAACTTCTTTTACTACAGGATGTCTGTCGGTATATAATTATATTTATACTGTTTGTTTTTTAACAGACCTTGGACCATGATTTCCATGCTGAAATAGCTTTGCGCACAACAATTACAATGAAACATTGACAATGAAATTCTTAGTTCTTGGGGTCTCTCAAATGTTGAAAAAAAAGTAAGCAAAAAAATAAAGAAAGAATCTAAGACAGAAAATAGGGCAGAAGTTAAAAAATAGGATATATATATATATACACCTGAATAGAGGGAAAGGAATCTGTTTGTCTTCTGTTTTGAAATACTGACTCAATTTACATCACTTGAGGCAATTTATTTCATGCTGGCACAAAAGGCTTTAAAACATACATACAACATTACAACATATCACATGAGACCAACAGACGTTGATGTATACAATCTGTGGAGTTCATTACTATTACTTTGATTTGCCTTTATTGGGAAAAATTTTATATGTTTTGTATCATTGGAAAGTTGTTATTAAAGTTATTTCAATAGTGTAGTCTTAATCCTGTCATTGTGTTTTGTTAGCGTGGCAGCTGGTGCTGGTAATCGTTGGCTCTGTGCTCGGGGGGCTGCTGCTCATCACACTCATTCTTCTGCCTGTGGTGGCAAGCATGTGAGTTTCTCATCCATTCATTCACCAACTTTCAATCATTCATTATTGCCTCTGCCATGTATTTTCCATTTTTCTCTCACTCTACATATTAACCTTAATGTAACCCGGCAATTATAAACCTTTTTTATTATGCATGGTGATTTTAATTTGCCATCTTATTTTACTAACACAAACACATTTCTAAAATACTTCAGAGAAAATTCTATTTGCAAAGGAATTAAAGATTATAATACAGTAATACAAATAAGAAAAATAATAATAATAATAATAATAATAATCTTTATTTGTAGAGCACTTTTCAAAAACCAGTTACAAAGTGCTTTAACAAGTGTAAAGACAATAATACCCAAGAGACAATAATACAAAAACAATACAAGATAAAAGCATGAAAACATTGAAAAGACTAAAATACACGTTTAAGATAAATATAAAATTAGTAAAATACAATAAAAGGGATAAAATAAAGTCAAATAAGATCGGGAAAGGCTCTCCTATAAAAGTATGTTTTAAGAACGGACTTAAAAGAGTTCACTGACTCAGCCGACCTGATTTACTCGGGCAGGCTGTTCCAGAGCCTCGGGGCCCTGACAGCAAACGCTCTGTCCCCTTTAGTTTTCAGTCGAGACTCTGGAACAGACAACAGACCTCTGCCCGAGGATCTCAAGGTACGTGCTGGTGCGTATGGGACTAAAAGGTCAGAAATATAACAAGGCGAGAGGCCATGAAGAGCTTTAAAAGTGATCAATAGAATTTTAAAGTCAATTCTAAAACATACTGGGAGCCAGTGTAATGAAGCTAAAATAGAGGTAATGTGGTCATATTTCTTTGTTCTGGTTAAAAGCTTGGCAGCTGAGTTCTGGACAGTCTGGAGTCAATCAATAGATTTTTGGGTTAAACAAGTGAAAAGGCTGTTGAAATAATCCAGGCGTGATGAGATGAAGGCATGTAAAGTGGTCTTGGTGTCCTTAAAAGTTAACATAGATCGAATTTGAGCTATTTTTCTAAGTTGATAAAAACATATTTGAACAAGCTTTGTGGTGTGCTGCTCAAAATTTAAATTACTATCAAACCAAACACCAAGGTTCTTTGCCACAGGCTTAATGTGATTTACTAGGGAACCAGCAGATGGCAGTATTTGTTTTGCCATCTGCTGGGACCCGATGACCAGGATTTCTGTTTTGTCTGAGTTCAGCTGGAGGAAATTATTTGACATCCATTTTTTAACTTCACAAAGGCAGTTAAGTGAACTCAGCATTCCAGGATCTGTGGATCTGATGGGCAAGTATATTTGTGTGTCATCAGCATAAATATGAAAAGAAATGCCATGTTTATGGATAATATGTCCAAGGGGAAGCAGATACAAGGAAAACAAAATGGGTCCTAAGACCGACCCCTGAGGCACACCATATTTGACTGGACAGAACGAAGAGACATAGTTGTTTACAGACACGCAAAACTTCCTATTTGACAGGTAGGATGAAAACCATTCTAGGGCAGTACCAGAGATCCCCACCCAGTGCCTCAGTCTGTCTGACATGATGTTGTTATCAATGGTGTCAAAAGCATCGCTATGGTCCAGGAGTACCAGGATCGAGCACATACCTTCATCAGCAGACATTAAAAGGTCATTGGTGACTTTAAGCAGAGCCTCGTCTCAGTCTCAGTGCTGTGGTACTTCCTGAAACCAGATTGAAACTTTTCAAATATTTTGTTATTTTCCAGTACAGTGAGCAGCTGTTTGGACACAATTCTTTCTAGAATCTTTGCAATAAAAGGCAGTTTTGAAATTGGTCTAAAATTTTTGTGGGAGGGACGGATCTAAACCAGGTTTCTTTAAAAGTGGGTTCACGCAAGCTGTTTTAAAATAATCAGGGACACAACCAGTAGATAGGGAGCTGTTGAAAACAGAGATCAAATGGGGCCCAACAGAATCTATTACTTTCAGTAAAGACTTTGTAGGTATTACATCAAGTGGACTGGAGGACTCTCATTTGTGATACTGTTTGTAAAAGCTCAGACAAGTCGATGGAATAAAACTGGTTAAAACTCTCTTGTTGCTGGTGAGGAACCTCTGAGTAAGAGGCCGTGGGGGTAATAGAGGCTCTGATTGACACCACCTTATTGGTAAAATAAGATAAAAACAATTCACAGTCATCATTACTTCCAGCTGAGGCACAAGGAGGGGTTGGGTTTACCAGCTGATCCACAGTCTTAAACAGAAACCTGGGATTGTGTTTATGTGTAGTAATGAGTTCAGAAAAATAGTGTGTTCTCGCATCCTTAACCATGTTATTGTAGTTAATTAATAAATCCTTCAGACTGAGGTAATGGACTTGGAGACTGGATTTTTTCCATCTGCGCTCTGCTTTCCTGCATTCCCTTTTTAGGCTGCGAATGCTGTCATTTATCCAGGGTTGCTTACTAGCTTTAGACGTAGGCCTAACCTTTAGAGGAGCAGTAATATTTAGTGACGACAAGCAGATATGATTGAAGTGATCGACCAGATTGTTGGTGTTGGAATCAGACAGGTGTTGGCTTTGGCTCTGAAGGAATGCGCAAAACTTTGAAACACTTTGTTCATTAAAGATGCGAGAACACACGGAGCTTGGTGAGGCGGCATGAGTAACAGGCGAATCACAGCTAAAAACAATACATCTGTGGTCAGATATGGTCATGTCCACCAATTTCACAGAGGAAATGCTGACACCCAGGGTAAAAACCAAGTCCAGTGTATGACCACGGTTATGTGTTTGCCCTTTGACATGTTGTTTGAAGTTAAAAGAAGTGGCCATATTTAAAAAGTCAGTTGCATTAACATTGTTGGGGTCATCAACATGAATATTAAAATCGCCACAAAGAACAACTCTGTCATAATTTAAAACCAGAGAAGATAAAAATTCAGGAAGTTCTGATTAAAATCTTCCAGGCGGTTTTAGGGGGCGATAAATTATAACAAATATGATAGGTTGCAGCCCTCCAAGTTTAGAGTGAGAACTTCAAAGGAGTTAAATTCATCACAGCGTACTTGATGACATTTTAAATTTTTCCTATACACGCTCACTATCCCACCACCACAACAACTGACCCTCGGTTGACTAAAACAATCATATTGAGGCGGACACAGTTCAGCTAGCTGGCTATAGTCATTCATTTGCAACCATGATTCAGTTAAAAACATAAAATCTAGATTTGCAGACAAGATAAAATCATTTAAGATAAAAGTCTTACTTGAAAGTGATCTCACATTGAAGAGAGCTATTTTAAATGAGTTTGTTCTAAGTGCTGGAGTTGGTGCAGTTGTCCTAATCCTTAAGAGATTACTATTATTTCTGTGTGGGATGTGCACATTTCTGGTCTATGCGTGATGATGACAGGAATAGAAGTCTGCGGAACGGCGCTGGGAGCAGACGGCTTTACATGCCAGCAGGTGGAGACAGTTGTTTGTGGCAGTGAGCCAGAGATCTGTTCAGTGAGCGGTTGTGTGTCCAGGTGTGCTGCATGAATGATTAGTCATTCATGTAAGTCATGTGTGGACAGTAATATATGCATTTATCTTTTTTTAGGTGCTCAAAGAAGAGCTCTAAGAAGAACAAAAATGCAGACATTGGGAAGTCTTATGTCAGCAACTCTCCTGCCAAGGCCCCGTTGGTTAACCGCGGCTACGACAATAACCAGGCAGCCTCACTTAATGGGTCAGCCTATGCTAGTGCTGGGGTGCCTAGAATCCCACGGGCCACAACCACCAGCTGGGACAGCAAGACCAACCTGGAGATGACTCCGAGCAACAGCCGACAAAACCTGGTCCCTGCGGGGAGAAACTCGGTGAGTATTCCTCTGTTTGATGTAAATGTACATGCTTGGTTTTTCAATACACTCATAAAGAAATTCCCTTTTCATTGTAGAGGCTTTATGAAGAAACAGATGACGTGAACCCATATGCTCAGGCTCGAACCCAGAGCAGCCTCTACGGTCAGAATCGACCTCAGATCAACCCGTATGCTTCGAGTCAAGGCCATACCAACCCTTACTACATGCATGGCAATGGAAGACAGTTTGATTAATGAGGAACCATGAAGGTTCATCCTACAATGACATTTTCCCAGATCAAAAACATGTTTAAGTTTCATTGGAAACACCTTAGAAATCTTTTTTTCCTCTATTTTTACACCCAAATATATGTACACTGTTAATATCACATGATGGTAAAAGTTAAACAGAAGCACAGTGGTTACATAGGTCTTGTCAAATTGCTGAAGAAATGTGCATTAATGAATATTACTCTAACGTATGGCAGTTATGTCTTTTCACCACACTGACAGAGTGAACTCTATTCCGACAAATTATAAGCTGTCATGAATCATTCCTGTCTTTGAATGAATCATCATCTTTGTAAAGTTTTATTGTCAGTGGATTCTCAATAATTTTATTGTCTATCAATTAAAATATGAACTTTATATTTAACAGAAATATTTAACAGAAATTGATACTCAGATCAGGCTGAGACCCAGAAATGAGGAGCAGCCTTGTATCATTCTCTTGTCTCACTCATCGATGAATTACAAATAATCCATTTGTACATTAAATGTTTTAGGTTTATGATGATGAGTCACAGGCTTATGTTTAAGTTGGAGTTTTTCCTCCAAATCAGGGCATGTTGGTCTCTATATATTTCAGGATAATTTGTGTAAAATGTTTACTACAGTGAAATTGTTAGATGTTCTGTTTTGTATAAGTGAGAGAATATTTTGTTTATTTTTAACCCCTTTCATATCTGATTGATACCAAGCTGTTATTCAACATGAATAAAACAACAGCATTTAAAAGTATATGACCTCTTATTGTATTGTATCAGTTTTCATTTGTCACATATAATATAATATTTAATAAATTGTAACCTTAAATGTTTAAATACATTAAACCCTATTTCAAAATAAAGGACTTTCCACTACTACTTCTACAAAATTTTCATGGATTTTTTTTACGGGGGAAAATAATAACTGAGAATTCAGGTCAGTTTGCTGGTTCAATTTTATCATTTAGTTATATATGTTGCACTGTATGTGTCGGTGATTGCAGTGTGCTGTCTACCCAACCATAGTGTATGTTTTGGGACAACCACTGGAGGGGGCCAAAGTTTTACTAACACAAGTGCATTTACAATGGTTCAGGTGTCTAAACCATGTGTGTCTCCATAACATGCAAGAACACAGAAACAGTGACTACAAGGCATGCATAGCAAGTGTATCAGTCAGAAAAACACATGATTTATAGCTTACAGTGACTGAGAAGGCATTAATGTAAGGGACCGACAATCTGTGTTGTGGTAAAGTAAACATCTGATTAGTCACTATTCTGCTGAGGAGGACGCGACTGTCACTCATGCATCGTTTGCCACTAGTACATATTCCAGAAGAACAGTGACCTTCTTGTTTTTACCACAGAGCAATATTCCTTTGTGCTATAAAGATTTGCTGTGACAAGGTAAAATGTTACAGTAAGCATTGTAAAATACAATAAAGAAGCCAGTAAAAGCTACCAGTAATCATTAACTGCAAACATGATAATATTTTAATAATGCGGCAGTGATTTGAAATCATACCAAACACAGTCAATTATTATTTTAATTATTTTGCTCAAACAAGGTAGAAATCCTCAATTATCCATCTGTATACATTTAATAAAGTAATTATGAACCTGTTCGTGCAGAAAATGTCAATATCACATTTACATGAAAAATTTAATCAATGTATAAGGTAATATCTCTGCAATGCAAACCAATACGAAACCACCACAATAGCCTGTACCCCACAAATTCCCTGTATGCAATTACAAAGTCCTATCAATAATATTTATTGCAGGGGTATTGTATTTCATCATACCATATTTTTATTTATAATACCATATTTATTTGCCATACTACACCTGCATGAATACCACATTTACAACTATAAAAGATTCAGATTTAAATTGGGTTCCTTAAAGTCCTTTATAGAATGTAAAGAACTGATGAAAAGTTGTGAAAAACACTCATGATCACATTTAAATTAAACCTGAAATATACTGTCTGCTACAATGGGTTTTTCTTTGAGATATTAAGTAAATAAAGTATGACACTTGTGCTGTAGTATGTTTGTATTTTGCAAATCGGTGCAGAATGATTTTTAATGCATCTATCTATTACCAGGAACTATAGAGTCTTATTAACCCTGGTTTCAGCCACAGTGTTAAAATCCTGCTACAGTGTTACTGCAATGAATTGTTACTTTTTCTTGCTGATGTAGATAACACACCAACATGTAAAAGTTAATATCAGATGATGTTTCTGTGAAAGACAAACCATAAAAATCTGTATCACGCCATGTCATATTACTGCGCTGCTGGTTGCTCTGGATTATAAATCGCAAATGCAGCATCTCTGAGCAGATGACTCAGATGAGCTGAAGTGTCGTGAATATTACAACCAATCATTGGAAACACAGACAGTACCAAGCAAAATGATTATAAAAACCCAGTGTTTCTACCTTTTAACTGGGAAAATGACGTTTGGCAACATAAAACGCAAAAGAGAGAAAAATGGAACTAAAACCAAGCCTGAACACTACCTACATGGCTCTTTTCTTTGGGAAGATGTTGCCTATTGACACACTTTGGGTGGTCTATGAACAAGAGGAACCCCAAATAAAATGTTCTGAAACTTGGCTCAAAGTAGAGCGTGCAAACATTTATATCATTCAGAAGCTTAAGGAACATCACAGAGGACATGAAAACTGTCTGGTCATGTGCAGTAGTGAAGAGTAAAACCACTAGGTTGCCACTTCATCTCATTGTAAAACTTAAGCCATTCAATTAGAAAATGCATGAAGTCCAAATTAAACTAAAAATGTGTAAATAAACTTTACGCCACAATTCAAACTTCTCTAATGTAAACAAATTTATACTTGAGATGAGAAAACAATAGTCCCAGACTTTATGAGATATTTCCTTTTAGTTGGTTAGTAGAAAACAGATATATGTAGAACAAGGTTTTTTCTGTGATTTCTAGATGTTTTTTTGTTCATGCCTGTGGTGTAGCCTGACCAGGCGGTAGGTAGGCAGACTCAAACATCATATGTTCCCATAGGTGATTTTCTTATTTACAGTGGTCTGCAGTACACGGATAACTCAACAAACAAAAGGATCTATAATCACTAAATATGTCACCAAATGTTGTGACAGTTGACAATCATTGCCCTTTAAAGCATGTTGACATCAGTGCAATTCCTAAAACATTTCATTTTGAAACAAAACCCACTCATACAGACCTGCAGCTCAGACCAGTTTGCCTGCCAGGAGGGCCAGTGTATCCCCAGCAAATACAGATGTGACCATGGATAGGACTGCGTGGACAATTCTGACAAGAACAACTGCAGTGAGACTTTTACATCCACAGTGAACTTACAATACTAATAATATCAGATATTTTTGTTTACCCTTATAATGATCTAATAATAGAAGGGTTTCGGTGGGGATGATAACGGCAGTGAGTAGATGAGATAAGCAGCAAACACCGGTGTTCAAAAATATATTGGCTTTCTGTACAAAATAATTGCTTAGGATGATATAAGAGGAAGAGCTGTAGTTCCTGTATCTGAACAAGCCTACAGAACATTCACTCAGATAAAATTAGATTAATTGTTTACATTGAAATTAGTTCATAGCCGTCATGGTGTAGAAAGGGATACTGAAAAATTATGTCTGCTGCAAAATAAAACATGTTGTGGACCATGGACATAAGATTAACACTAGAGTTAAGTTATTCTATACATTATCAGACCCCATCTTAACACAGAATATTCACCGGAAGTGACTTGCTTTATATTCAATAATGTTATTTTAAAAATGAAAATGTATTATTACTAATAATAATAATGATTATTATTATATTATTATTATGTATATTAATCTTATGTTCCATTATATTTTCCATGAGAAGACATCTTTTTCTTTTGTTGGAGTTGAAGGTAGAATGTCACTTCCGGCCGCCATCTTTGTTTGATTTAAAATTAATCGCAACCGAAAGGTCTGCGTTATAGAGCGGTAGACTGAATATTTTTTATTGCAGTAGGATAAAAGAATGGTTGAAGAATCTGGAAACATCTTCAAAACAGCCGTAAGTGTTATCAAAAGATCTTAGGGTTTTTTTGATAAATTTTACATTTATTTATCTATGAAGGTAATTTGAATGTAAAGTTAGCTAACGTTAAGGTGTGTTCACCTTTATTCACGCGAGTTTGACCACTGGACATTTTGAGTGTTCACACAGCGAATAAACACAACCCAACCCCTATGCATGTTCCTGACTAATGTGGCACCATTTAAAAGGGACATAAACAGTCTTTCCAGTGTTGTTAGATTTATTGCCAAAACGCATAGAAATAATCTACCGAACACAAAGTTCCTTGCTTTTTGTGCTAAGTTTATTTTGGGGACTACTGAATGATACATTTCATGGGGTTTTTGTCAAAGTGGATACTGTAGTTTTAGAAAGTACACATTCTGGCACATCATCAAAATAGAAAACTGTTAATAACTTAAGAATAAAATGTGTAAATATTTCTAATTCATAGGATGATTTATAACATAATCCATGGATTTCTATGGTTTTTAGTAAGTAACTCTCGAAAGTAACTAAAGTATAATTTTTTATATCCTTTTTATTTAACTTAAGTTTTAACTTAAGTTTTATGTGGGTTAAGGATTTTAGTCATCCGACATGGATTTTAAGCTAGATGACCGTAAAAACGCCATCAACGCTACTGACCACAACAAAGCTCCGGTGAGATAACTCTGCCCCATGAGGACTGCACACTCGTTAAGAAAGCGAACAAGAAGATTGCTGACCTTATGGAAGACATCCGACGACTTTCAGAGGAACTCAAAGAGAAAGAGTCCCAGCTGATGGATGTGGCTTCAGTACAAGCCAAACAGATTGTTTCTCTTAGCGCAACCGCTAACATCCAGGACACCATGCTATGGGACCCCTCTACCCTTCCAAGGCTTTCCTCCTGCTCGACTCCGAAGCATCAGTCAACCTGGGCTGAAGTGGTGGTCCGTGGCTGCAAGAGAGACTCGGACGGGGCTGCCTCTCCTCCGCACATCGGCCTCTCCAACCGCTATGCAGCCCTGTCTGACGACACTCCGGTCCATCCAGCTGATGCACCTGCGGCTTCGAGTCTCCCTGATACGGATCTCTTTCGGCGGACAGTGCTGGCCGACACTGTTGCATCTCCTCTACCGGCTACACCTCCCACACTGGCGGCCCAGCTGATCACCGTTTGCCGCCAGTGTGGGAGGTGAAGCCGGTAGAGGAGATGCAACAGTCATCCCCTGAGCCTGATCGGTAGCCGTCATCCCGGTCAAAAACCTCCGCTTCCCGACGTAGGATCCTGAAGGAGGCTGTGATCAGACGCTCTGGAGGCCGTATCTACCCTGCACCGTCGTGTAGCCCTTCTCTCAGGTCTGTTACTGCTGCTCCAACACAACCCTCGGCAGCTCACACACATCCTCATTCCGCAGGCAGTGTTGAAGCAGATTCTGCTCAGTCCTACTCTGGAACCCCACAACCGGCATCTCCTCGTCCCCTTATCTCCCCAAACAAAATAATAATTGGTGATTCCATAACCAGAAACATCCGTTTCTTTAACGCTACCACTCACTGCTTCATCGGTGCCACCACGGCTGACATTTAAAAAAAACTCCAGGACCTAATGTCGTCGCTCCCGTCCTCCATCACAGGAGTGATAGTCCATGTGGGAACAAATGACACAGCTCTTCAGCAGTCTGAGCTGACAAAATCAGATTTTAACGGTCTTTTTAACTTTTTAAAGCAGTGTAGAAAGTCCGTTTTTATCTCTGGTCCCATTCCCACAATTGGTCGCGGTGCTGGCCGCTTCAGTAGACTCCTTGGCCTCCACGACTGGCTCCAGTCCGCCTGCAGGGCTCATCGTGTGTGTTATGTGGATAATTTTAATATTTTCTGGCAAAGAATGTCTCTTTTTAAAACAGACGGACTTCACCCAAACAAACGGGGCTCAGAAATGTTAGCTGCTCACATACAGCATGTGGTGCGGTCCACACATAACTTATGTGAATGACTAATCATTCATGCAGCACACCTGGACACACCACCGGTCACTGAACAGATCTCTGCCTCACTGCCACTAAGAACTGTCTCCACCTGCTGGCATGTAAAGCCGTCTGCTCCCAGCGCTGTTCAAAAGACTTCTATTCCTGTCATCATCACACATAGACCAGTAAACCGAAATGTGCCGAACTGTGTCTGCCTCAATATGATTGTTTTAGTAAACTGAGGGTCAGTGGTCGTGGTGGTGGGCTAGTGAGATTGTATAGGAAAAATTTTAAATGTCATCAAGTACGCTGTGATGAATTTAACTCCTTTGAAGTTCTCACTCTTAAACTTGGAGGGCTGCAACCTATCATATTTGTTATAATTTATCGCCCCCCAAAACCGCCTAGAGGATTTTTATCAGAACTTCCTGAATTTTTATCTACTCTGGTTTTAAATTATGACAGAGTTGTTCTTTGTGGCGATTTTAATATTCATGTTGATGACCCCAACAATGTTAATGCAACTGACTTTTTAAATATGGCCACTTCTTTTAACTTCAAACAACATGTCAAAGGGCAAACACATAACCGTGGTCATACACTGGACTTGGTTTTTACCCTGGGTGTCAGCGTTTCCTCTGTGGAATTAGTGGACTTGACCATATCTGACCACAGATGTATTGTTTTTAGCTGCTGAAAACTAAAGGGGACAGAGCGTTTGCTGTCAGGGCCCCGAGGCTCTGGAACAGCCTGCTGGAGGAAATCAGGTCGGCTAAGTCAGTGAACTCTTTTAAGTCCCTTCTTAAAACATACTTTTATAGAAGAGCCTTTCCCGATCTTATTTGACTTTATTTTTTCCCTTTTATTTTACTTATTTGATATTTATCTTAAACGTGTATTTTGGTTTTTCAATGTTTTCTTGCTTATATTGTTTTCTTTTGGGAATTGTATTGTTGTCTTTGCACTTGTTGAAGCACTTTGTAACTTGTTTTTGAAAAGTGCTCTACAAATAAAGATTATTGTTATTATTATTTTTAGAAAGTAACTCCACTCTCTCCCACATTTCAGAACTTTCATGGGACTGAAAATGTAGGTGAAAAGCTTTTAGACATTATAGTGTATTGTAAAGGTTTCTCACAAATCATCTGTTGAGACTGTGATATGATCATAGCTTTAGCCTTTCTACAGTGACGCATTCATGTTGTGCCCTCCTTGATAGCCGTTTGGGGGGGGGTTCCCAGGAAAATAGTCCTTAGCGACGGAACCCAAGCTCCACATATTTTTGGAATTGCTATGTTTGAAAACCACATATTCTTCTCTGACTGGACAAAGATGGTGTGCCAATCACTTCAACAGCAGCAACGCAGCACTCTGTCACGGGTTTGCGGTGAAGGCAGGGTTGAGCTGGTTGGAGGACCCAAATGCAGGACGCAAGGCAAAGGAGGTACAGTTCAAGGGGTTTTAATAAACAAACAAAGGGGAGCACACTTACAAACTGAGTGGCTGATGACAGAGTCCAAAACAAAGTAATCCAAACGAGAAAACCAGAATCCAAAATAAGTAGGGAAACAGGGAGACACGACGAGTAGGCTGGCAACAAGGTAACACACTGTAACACTGGGTGACAATAACCAATGACCCGACAAAGACAAGACAGAAACACCTGGCATATATACACAGGGACTAACGAACAGGTGAAAGACATGAGGCTAACGAGGCACAGGTGGGGAGAGAAAGAGAGAGCAGGGGAAAACAGAGACAGACATGCAGAGGGATCACTGGGGTAACAGACATGACAAAGGTTACCGAACACTAGATGAAAGACAAGACAGACCCCCAAAACCCAACAGACCAAAATAACTAAACACAAAAGTGAAAAACACCGCATGGCAGACAGGCAGATTGTGACACTATCATACTGCAAAGCAACCTGGCCATATTGCGGTCTCTCATCCTATCCTGCAACCTGTTGGTAGGAGATGCACTTTTAAACCTGTAAGCAGTGTTTCTGCTGCTGGCATACAATTAATTCCTACAAAACTTAATTTTGTGTGTTTCCTATTTTGTTTACCTGTCATTGCTCAGTCGATAATTATTATAAAATAGGCCTACTGGCGAGAAGGTGCAATCCACACTTTCCTTTTTTTTAACACCAGACACATTCTGAATCTCATTCATTATGTTAACAAACTAATACTACACTAATATGAAAAACAACTGTGCCCTCATTAAATGAACATGTCTTTCACGTCCTACAGTGATGAACCCTTGCAGAACACACAACGGTGGCTGTCAGCCCATTTGTGTATTGAGTCACTGCTCCGACAATGATGGTTCTGCTGCAAGTATGGCCATGGCTATGACCTGCAGCCTGACTTTCGGGACCTGCTTTGGTGATTGAGGGCAAAATGACCTGTTGTCAGGTTGGTCTGTTACTCAGTTCACTTTTTTATTCTGCTGTCAGATGGCTATCTTTTTAATCAGTCAGAAAACTGTCAATGAAATTTACAATATTGTACAAATTTCTAAATAGAAATTATTTTATTTTATTTCATGAAAGGTAGGAATTTTAATGTTTGCTAATCAAGGTGATGCCATAATGATTTTGGCCTCCAAATGACCATATTACCATACATAGTGAATATCAAAATTATTCTTAAAATGTATTTTGATTACTTGTAGGTTTGCATAACATTTAAGCCATAATTGTATTCATTAGTATTATCCTGCGTAAAATATGCAGAGATTTAGGATTAAATTGTGTAGACAGTATATATATCTGCTTGTAACCACGGCCACTCACTCTTTGAACAGAGTTGAAGGACTTCTTGTTGTTGGCCACCTCTCTGGGAGTGCGGGGAGTCCCACTGAACTTGTCACCCTGCCTCTCATTGGGATCGGGACGTTTTCCTTTGGCTCTGCTGTGGAGTTTGACGGCAACAAGGAAGCTCTTTTCTACAACAACAGGTCCAGCAGCCTCTTGTAAAAGTCGAACCTCAATGGCACAGGTGAAATTTTATCATAATTGTTATAAAGCACAATTACATTGGCATTTGTTTCGGTTGTATAAAGATAATTAGTCAACCATAGGTCTAATCATAGTATTCTTAATACTGTATGTCACACCTCACTGTATTGATCGATTTTCTTTATGCATTCTCAGTCCAACATATTTTGACAGGCCACAGAGTGGGAATAATTGATGCCTTGGCTTATGACTGGACCTCCAAAGTCAAACGTGTTGCCAACAGAGATGCAGAGAGCACTCTTGTGGACAAACTATGCAACAACAACACTCATAATAACATGATAGAAGGATCCGTCTCTCCGTTTCTTTGTCATTTATCAGCTGTTATAAACATTGATACCGATTTTATCTGAAATGATCTCATATTGGCCCACAGCTTCTTGTTTTGGTCTGACTGGTACCATCAAGCGGTCATAATGAAAGGCTTCACAAATGGCAACAATGCTGTTCCTCTGGTCAACACAACATGGGATGGCTGTTCTAAAATGACTTTAATACAGCTCATAACTTATTTATTATATTTTGTGAATATGAATTAGTTTTAATACTTTTACTAGTTTAGTTTTTTAAATGCTGAACCATGTATTTCTTGTAGTCTACCTGTATGTGTCTGATACAAGGACCAGAGTAATATTTGAGATGAGGAAGAGGGGCGGGAGAGGAAATATTATGATCAGACAAGAAGTCACCGGCATCAGGAATGTCAAGGCCTACACAGCTGACCTCCACAGCAGTGAGTTCACACACGGAGGTATAGTCTGTAAATAGTTTAACACTCCAGTCCTACAGTAACTGATGATGGTTATTAGTAAAGGCCAGAATTCTGACAGTTTAGAGAATAGGACCAAATGGATGTGACTGCTCTTAGGCAGGGAGAAGTGCGACAAAAATGGAGCTAGAAAAGAACAAGTGATGTCCATATCACATTCTCAAACCAGAATAATCAATGTAGCAGGGCCAGGGTCTTAGTTGAGCAGTGAGTCAGCAAACCCACCAACCGCTTCTTATTCATCCCCCTGACAGTGCTCACCAGCCAGTGTAAAATGGTGCCCAACGGTCCACTTCTGTTTTCCCGACGCCCTCCTTCAGCTGAGTGTGTGGCTGCCTGAACGGTATGAAACTTCTTGACACTCAAAGGAGTAGTCGCCAAAGATGATTGGCTTGAAGGACTCTGTAAATCCAAGTCCTTCCGCTGTGATGGAAATGCTGATTGCATACATAAGACTGATGAGGTATAAGAACCAGTATAAGAAAATGTGTAATTAAGCAATTGTGGAAGGAAATTATTGAGCAAACAATTGTATTAATCCAACTGCCTAACCTCATATGTACCAGGAGTGACCCGATCTCCATGAGTGTCATGTCCAGCTGGTGCTCTGATGGCAGGGATGACCGTGGCGATGGTTCTAATGAAATTAACTTTCCAACTCCTCTCCCTACTGTGTGTGCCGCCACCGCCTTTAACTGTGATAACAATTATCTATAATGTGGGTGTGTGATGTTGGCAATTGACAATCAATTTCTGATCAAAGTCAAATCAATATGTATAATTTGTGTATTTAATTTATTTTGTATAAATTTATTTTGTTTCCTTTCATGTGCAATTTCATATTTTACAAAGTATGTTTTTCACCCTAATCTGCTGTGTTTTGCCATTTTCTCAGTGTTTTAACAAGGACCCTCATCACCTCCACAGGTAAACCGGATGTAACAGGATAGACCATTGTAATAGCCTTGGATACAGCTTGAGGGTAAAGCATCAGTTCATTGAGAAAAGAAACCTAATTAATTCATTGTTTGCATCATTTGAGCAGATTGACCAATAGCAAGCTGACAAAGGCAAAGTGGTCTAATTGTTTGAAAGACCACCACATATTTGGAAATTAAGATTTATTTCTCCAACAGCAGTATGTACATCTCAGTCATGTTTCTTTTGATAAATAACCCACCCAAAACTAGAAACAGTAAAAGGTAACACAGTCATGCCTCTTAGCATTTATGCACAGTGGGTAAAACTACTCTGAATGTTGTTTTACCAAGAGAGGATTTTTAAAAAAAAAGTTAATTTACCTTCCCTTCACATGAAATTGTTTTGGACAGAAAGGAGTACAACTTCAGTAACCTATATATAAGGAACCTGGTTAACACAGGATTCATTGCTGCTGAAATCTCTACCAGGAAACTGTACTGGGTGTGTCTGGCTCAGGGGTGTTATGTACAGTATACATGCTCGACATACAGACTTGCTCTCTGCTATAGCTTAGCAAACTTTTATGTAAATTTCCTAATGAAATGTGCTTTTTCCCTTTAATTGATGTTTTACTTGTCGTTATGTCATCTCTTGTGCTATTTTTTTCTTTATAATTTCATCATAGTCCTGATTCAACTACTTTCAGTAACATTATCCTCTTTGCTCTCCTTCCTTGTTTGCCCAGATAGGGAGTGGCTCCATGGACAGGGTAACCAGGGTGACGGTGGTGAGTGGCGCAAATATGGTGGTGATAAGGAGCGTCATGTCTGGCGGACGTGCCCTTAAAATGCACGCCAGAGACAGTGCGTGGATTCACAGGTTTTTAATTGAATTCAGAGATGTCTGGATGAAAAAGAGCTCAAGGACAGAGTGTCTGTTATGCAGCAGGTAATTACTGCCCATGAGTGAGGATGTGGGAGTGTAGTGTCCTCCTCAAGGACAGCACACAGCAGGACCAGGCACCACGTGTATTTCATCTTTTTGTATTGATAAGGCATTTTACCATCACAATCCTCATAGTTCTTGTTATCAAAATAAGAAAATAATCTACCTTTTTGGAAGATTGGAAGAAGATTTCTGTGTTATAAGTGTTGTGTGAACTGTGCCCAATAGTGCATAGTAACAAGTCATATTCAGTACAGCAGAGTGCAGCAAACATTTTCACAACTTAGATTTTGTAAAACACAGTTACAATGCACATTACAATGAGACAAATCAAAAAACAAAAACAAGTTAAAACAGTAAAAAGTATAGTTAAATGAATTCTATGAAAGTATTTAACATTTTTAAAAGTGATTTTAAAAAAGGGGGCGCTCAATCACTTCGAGGTTAAAGCGCTGCATCGTGATCCATGAACCACAGCGCCGTCATTTCATCTCGCGCTCCCTCACGTCCTGTCCTTTCTCCACTATCGCTAACTTATCAAGGCGGAAAATGCCTCCAAAAAACATAATGAATTGAAAAAAAGATACAAAGTTTGTGGCCCTGAGCCTTCAGACAAGTTATTGAGGAGCTCTGACAGCAAAGGCTGTTACACCTTTTGTGTTTCAGTCTAGATCTTGGAACATGCAGAAGAAAAGCTTTTGAGGATCTCAGGGAGCGAGATAAAACTATTTTTTGAACAATACCCAGGATTGAACATGCCCTGCTGGATGGCACCATTAGTGAAGAATCGGTGAAGTTTGGGATGGTTTCCGCAGAGTTGAAAAGATGTTTCGATCGACAAAAATTTAATTGGCAACTAATTTGATAATCGATTTATTGTCTAAAATACATTTTCACGTAAAAATGCCTTCTTGCAATCTTCTCAATCTTCTCAAATGTAAGGATTTGTCATACATAACTATCTTTAGGTTTTGGACTGTTAGTCGAATGACAGATCACCAAGGGTTCTGAATAATGAAATTTTTTGACATTTATAAACCAAAGATTAATCAAAAACGTAATTGATTATTAAAATAATCTTTAATTGCAGCCCTAGTGGGTGTTGCATTTCAGCTTGAAATCCATGAACCACTGGTCAGTGAATAGCAGTTAGCGTCAATGATGGTCAAGTAGCAACCTAAATTTCTAATGTCCATAGAATGATCTTGTAAGAGATTCGCTCATTAAAAGTCCTTGAGCGAATGTAACAGCCCATGCCACTAAATAACAAAACTCGCTTTTTCAGTTGCACCAGTTAATTTGAGACAGTCTTGATGAGCTGACCAGGTGGGATTTAACAAATGTCAAGAATATAATGATTGCTGCCAGCAGCTGTGCTTTGCCTTACCAGGACAGGAGAAACTAAAATGTGGCTGCGCACATTAGTCACTCCTTAGTAATAGAGTTGTGGTTACCGACAAGATGAGTTTATAGTTTTCACCACAGACAACCTGCTGAATAGATCAGAGTTCGTCCTATCCAACAGATTTTCTTCACCCAGGATGTGGTTGGAGCAGAACTGGTTACATCAGTCCACCTGTCATTATAGCTGCAAGTGAGTTTAGCATCCGCTCTCTAATATTTAGTTCTTCTTTTTTCCTCACTCTCCTCTCTCACCCTGTTGTTTTCTCATTTCCTTCATGATCTTATCATTGTTTTTGTCTCTCGCCATTCAATATCCTCTCCTCTCTCACTGTTCAGTTTTGGATGACCCAGAGGGATTAGCGTATGATTGGGTCAACGAGCATCTCTACTTCACTGACTACTATAGCCACAATGTCCAGGATGAACCACTCAATCTTTGCCCATGCCAACCTTCCCAGAGGCATCATTGTTGACCACTGCTATGGGTCTAAGCATCAGACCAGTACTTTACTACCAAATGTCTGCAGATTGGACATAGATGTAATGATTGCTGTGCTCACTGTGGTGTGATCATCAAGATATATCCACGAGCCTCTCTCCTGCCTTCTCACTCCACTCTCTCCGTCCAGTTACCTGTACTGGACTGACTGGGGAACTGCAGAAAGATTGAGAGGGCCACACTGGGTGGAAACTTCCAGACCATCAGCAGCAGCAGCAGCTTGACAACGCCTGTCTCTTGATTATGAGGAAATGATGCTCTAATGGGCTGATGCGTTATTTTATGTTCAGATTTTTTCATACATGACATATATGGTAATGACGCATCTAAGCAGGAGAGCTTAGAGTACTCTTTCTAGTGGGTGCTACTATACAAGCCCCTGAATCCCTTCAAATACTCCATTCAAGTTACACAGCAACCAACAGAAAAAGACAGGAGATATTATAAAGGTGACCTACAGTTTTCCCTGGACAGATCACCTAACCTGCTGCTGCTCATGGGACAGTTATTTTTTGCATTTTATTCATAATTATTTGTGCCTGAAATTGTGTCTGTGGCCTCTCAGCTGTAATGAAGGCTTCATTTATATGATTCAGGCTTATAAGACATAATTTGTTTGAGGCAGGGTAAGAGGAAGTCTTTTGTTTTCCAAGCAAGTAACTAACTTGAAGTTAGAATTTGCTCAGTAAGACTTCAGAGCAAATAAAGAAAGTTATGAACATCATGAACAACACAAAGAGACATACAATACTTATTAAAAAGACAGATTATCTCTGTGTCCCCTTCAGTTCCTTTCCATTCTTAAATTCCCTTACATCCCATATTGGGTCCATTGGGCCCAGAGTGCCAGTGTCCTCATCAGGGGAAGTGGTACCTGGCTAAAAACGGCATAGACTGTATCCAAGATACAGGGAAACGCTGTCAGCCGGAGCAGTTTACCTGTCTCAGTGGTAACTGCATCTGAGCACGCTGGAAGTGTGACGGCTACAGTGGCTGCCAGGATAACTCGGATGAGCTGGAGAGAGTGTGTGGTGAGAGATGAGGTCTAATCTGACTTTAAACAGTGGATAGTTACTATCTTGAGTAGACAGAGGCACAAAAGCAAAAATAAGAAAGCAGATTTAAAATAATTGGTTCCACTGCATGAGTAACCACCGGTTCCTTTGAGCTATGCATTACTGCCACTAAATGAGAACATCACAATTGGAATATCTACCTTCCAGATGTGATTCTGTGTTGTGTGGCATGTTTCCAGACCCACAGGATCGCCATTGGCCATGTGTTTTTGATCCTGTGGTATGATGTTTTGATTTTTATGGGTCTTACATGCTCTTTCGACCAATTTCACTGTGATGGAAAGAAATGTATCCCTGACTCCTGGGTGTATAACTACATTCAAAACTGCAGTGATGGGACTGATGAACCTCCCTCCTGTGGTGGGGTATCTGACTATTTACATGATTGACAATCACACGATCAGGCAGGATATTTGGTTTCAAACGCCATCTCAAGCATACATTTTTTTTGTATTAAATCAGTGGTGTCTTTCCAAACCAGTACACATTTTGAAAAGATTATTAATTATCCTTAAATTTCAGTTGGGGACCTTTTGTGAAAAGTAAAAATATTACCCACAGTGTTTTCAAACAATTACCAAATTTTATGGAAATTGTGTGCTTTTGCTTGTTTTTGATCCTGTTAATAGTTTATGTACATTAGAATATATTAATATATGCATTTTTCGGTACTAAAGTGCAGCAACTAGTGATTATTTTCACCATACAATACATCAAAATGATTGATTAAATTATTAATTAATTAATTAAATTGTTTATTTGCTAAACTATCACTTATCCTAAAAACTTTGCAACGTCTTAAAACTTTTGTCAGTTCAAAACCTGAATACATTCATTGTTAATGATACATTGACAAAATAGAGAAAAGCTCAGTTTTTGAGAAGTTGGAACCAGCAAATGTTTTGCTTGTTTGTTTGATGAATAGCTTATTAATACATTTGCTACTACTGCTCCTGCCACTCTGGCTATCAACTCATGCCAAATGCAAAGCCTGCGAGGACCTCAACGACTGTTTCAGCACAACCGCTGTCTGCTGCCAGATCTGCGAGGTTACTGTTGGCTCTGACCACTGCAGATGTGCCCAGGGGTACATCCGTGAAGCTCTACTTTCACAATTTCTTTTAAACACTGTTGTCATGAGTGTTGAATAAGTCTGACCTGTTAGGAGTGTGGTTTTGTGTTCATGTCTTTCCTGTTTAAGTCCGTTTTTGGTTCTGTGTTTCTCTCTGTAGCCTTGTTTATTATTTTTATTCAGTCACATGTTATAGTTTACGTAGTATCTGGTTTCATGGTTTTGGGTTCTGTATTTCTGTGGTTCATTATTTGATCATGTTTAGGGTTTTGTAGCTAAGTTTAGACTTTTGTTCACGGCATGTTTAAGTTTACTTTTACCACTCCAGCGTCTTAGTTCAGTGTCTTAGTGTGTAGTCTTACTTCGGTACTTAAGTTCTTAGATCTGCTTACTAGTTTCTGTCCCATTTGGATGTATGTATTCTGTGTTTTTTATTCATAATGGTCTGTTGATTGTTCTGGGTTTTGTCGGTCTGACTTGTCCATGTTATTTGCTTCTGTATTTTGAGATGGAGGTTTTGTGTCAAGTTACATTTTTGTCTTAGTGCTGTTCAGCCTGTGTTTCTGTTTCCTGTTTTAGTCTGAAGTTGTCTGCCTTTGCTGTCATTGTCTAGTTTTGCTTCCCCATTCTGTTTCATTACCTTGATTACCTCACACCTCTTTTGTGTTCCCACCCTGCTCGTTTGCCTTAGTATTTCAATGCCTGTGTTCTGTTCATTCCTTGTTGGTTCATTGTTGAGTGTATCCTGTGTTGGTTTGTTGCCTGAGTTTGTGCCTGCTGTTTTTGGACCTCTGTTTCATCTATACCCCTTTGGATTCTATTTGGACTTAGTCACAATTTTTAAGTGTGCTCTCTTTTTGTTAATAAATCATTGGACAATATCTGCTCTGCTCTGGAGTCCTGCGTTTGGGTTCTCAACCTGCTCAACCACCACAACTCATGACATGACCAAGACTGGGCTGTAGGGGTGTCAGTGAAAACTTTGTGTCTGCTGCAGGAAGTTGTACTGGGTGGACGGTTATTACGGCTCAATTCATGTGATGGAGCTGGATGGGCACTACCAGAAGAGACTGCTGTCAGGACACT
Organism: Micropterus salmoides; assembly: GCF_014851395.1. Taxonomy (NCBI): domain Eukaryota; kingdom Metazoa; phylum Chordata; class Actinopteri; order Centrarchiformes; family Centrarchidae; genus Micropterus; species Micropterus salmoides. The sequence continues at coordinate 13,678,774 of NW_024041262.1, read as the reverse complement.
TCACAGATGGAAATGCCACATATATTACCACCTGACCTCATGCTGTGGCTGTTAATCCTAAATATGGGTACTGACACATACAGTACACACTCACACCAACACTCTGTGGCTGACACTAGAACCAGATATTTAATATAGTTTCTGCTGTCAAGGTTTAATGTAGCTGCAATGTTCTGTAAACACTGGTCCAGGTAGGCACAGGAATTGGAAAGGTAATAAAATATGTCCAGAAATACAAAATTAAGTAATACTAGCGGTTTGCTATTTGCTGCCATTTATGTTGGTAAAAATCCACTGCAATTGACTTTCCCATCCCTCCTGTTTTCTTCCTTCCTGTCTTTTTATTACCCCCCCAGATGGCTGTACTGGACTGACTGGGGTGACACAGCATGTATTGGCAGAGTTGGCATGAACGGACGCAATGTCATTGCCGTCATCAAAACCAAGCTGAAGCGGCTGACTGCAGACTACTCCGCCAACAAGATCTTCATTTCTGATTCCACCCTCAACTTTTTGGATTGAGTGTAGAGATTCAGACATGAGTCCATCTTGAGTTGCCATCAAATATGCTTCAACGGGGCTCTGAATTCCATAAACACAACATGTATTAACCCTGTATGTACAGCTATTAACCCTCCATCTTTGCAGACATGGATGCAATGGCCAGAACTAACACTGGGCCATTGCTGGTACACTTCCCCATGTCTTTGCTGTTTCCCTTTTTGAGGACTGGGTTGCCGTAGCCTCGCAGTACATACACATAAACTGTAGATTCTTGTCTGAATGGACTGCAGCTCTGACCAATGTTTTTTTTTTTTTAATCAACTTGTTTCCCAGGTGAAAACACCTGCGCCTCCCATCACCTGACCTACAGTAATTTCTGTCTGATTGCTCCTGGTGGGCAGCAGGCTTCCTGCCAGTGTCCAGATTACTTCCTCACTCTGGGCTTCAAGATCCAGCGTGTCATTGAATGCTCCAGCATCCAGTTTTGCTGTAGGGACAATGAGAAATCAGTCAAATATAAAATCACTTGGATTCTCGTGTCACAGTTCCATTCATAAAGCCAGTCTTACTGTAAACACTATCCAAGACTTTAAAAAAATGTTGGGAAATTGCCCATAAAAGCCTGTGATACTATGGATAAAAGCAAGGCCAGCTGTACTCATAAGTGACTCAGTAATTACTAAACCTTAACTGGGTTTCTGTTTTAGGGAGACAGGATGTGAATATTGTAGTTTATCTAGATTTACGGGTCAGTCTTGGTACATTTGTAAGAAAACAGGTTTTTGGTTGTTTTGAGAGAGACACACACACACGTGTGTTATTGTATTTTCCAGATCATTTCTTGTGTATGCTTCTGTGGAAATTATCAAAGAGACATTTATTATATTATATGCCACGGGCCGGCCATGATATTATATATTGATAAAAACACATGATATCAGACACCATGTCAGGGATAAAAGAGACAAAGTCCTGGACTTATTACCATAATTTTCCCTGGTGTTCATGCAGTCCGCCATTTCTTGTCAAGACAGACGGATATTTTAGAAAATTGGAGACAAAGGACTAGAATAATATGAAAAAATTTAAAAAAGCAGAGAATGTAGATTAATCAAGCACCAAAAAAATCATTAAAGACAACAGCTGTGAAACAAGTTTAAGATGCAAATATTGATAAAGGAGAATAAATTTAAAGAGATATCTTGCAGATAGATTTAACATTATATTCTGAAAGCTAACGTGATAACGTCCTATAATCAGATAGCGATGATGGCTCAGATGAACCTTATAATAATAATAATAATAATAATAATCCTTATTTGTAGACCACTTTTCAAAAACAAGTTACAAAGTGCCAGTTCCAATGTCAAGATGGGAGCTGTACCTACAGACGGCCACTCAGATCGCTCTCTGCAGTATGACAGTATAGTAGAAATGCATATAGGAAGCTCAAATTAAAGTAGTTCTTTAGATTTTGCTCATTAATGAAGAAGAATACTACATACAGTATACTGGTGAAAACGTCAAACCTTTGCCAGACTTAATCACATGAGATGATCTCACACTAGTTCAGGCAGATGGTTCAGTTGGACTCACCTCAAGGGGGGTATTCAAGATGCAGCCTGTCCCCGTAGGTGACCACTGATGCCAGGAAAGTGAGTTCCAGTGTAAACAAGAAGTGAATCCCTGTATCCTGGCACTGCAACGGAGTAAATTACTGTTCGGACTGCAGCGACGAGGAGGTAGAGACATGTTCCCAGAGGACCTGCCGGCTGGCACAGTTCAGTTGTACCAATGGGCATTGTCTGCCATCGAGCTATGTGTTTGACGCTCAGGCCGACTGTGGGGATCATCAGTATGCCGTATGAAACCTGCATTAAGTCATGAGATAGCAGTTTTAGTGAATCAGGAACTTTATTCAATAAACTACTTAAATTGATCACCTTATCAACATTGGTGAGCCAGGAGAGCTGTATGAAGTCTTGTTCAGTTGCTGTGGCAGGAGTTTAACCTGTAACCTGACAAAGCTTGGCTGTAGGAGTTGAGACAGGACCTCATGTTGCTGTCGTAAGATCAGAGAATTCTGCTGTGTGCCCGCTTTGAGCAGGACACCGTGAAAGACAGCAGCTGCTGTCGGCAGCTTCAGTGATAGAGTCTGGAGCGTTTTTTGTTGGGGTTTTTTTTATCAGGTGACATCATAGGTCACACTGAACAATTGCAGCTGAAAGCTGGGTTCACACTTAGGTGTGACTTCCTAGAGGATTGTGGGAAACTGAGTTCAGTGGCTCGGTTTCATAACAAAAGTTGAGTTTAGGTCACACAAAGTTCATCTGGGAAGTCCTCATGGTCCCAACAAAAGGCCCTGCTGTAGTTGATGCTAGTGCACTGTGGCAGACCAGAGCTGACAGTTTAATCAAGCATAGATGTTTTTCAATTAAACATAATCAGTGTAGACTCAGCCATGTCCCAAGAAGAATCGGAGGGAATTGATGATGTATTTGCACAAACTATTTATCTTTCCCATCTCATCCTCTTCCTCCTGCTCTTACTCACTGTCTGTTTTGCCCAGTCTTGTTTCTGTCTTCCTGTTATCTCATAACATTTAGTTTTTTCCTTTTTTGTGTCTGTGTCTCACTCTTGCTGACCTCTTTCCCATGTCTCTCTTTGTCTGTCCAGTGGGTCCAGACTACAAGTGTGATGAGGACACTGAGTTCTCCTGCAAGACAAACTACCGATGTATGCCTCAGTGGGCCCTGTTGCGACTGCACCAATGACCGAGCAAAGCTACGGTCAGTGTTTGTGTGTCAGCGGATGTGATATTATGTGAAGGCAGGGCTGTAACAACGACTGCGCTTGTTAAGCAGAATCAGTGTATATGTCTTTTAAAATGCTTAAGGAGTTTCTTAAGGATGAACAGAGATGTAGATCTTTCTGCTAGGGCTCTGTCCTGTACATTTGGAAACAGAAAACTGGAAATGACAGTTATAGCTACATGCTGTTAAAGTCAAAACAAGAGTGTGATGGATTTGTGTTTTCATTTGCTTTCAAGCTGATGTTAAATTAAGTGAAGATTGTTAATTTGTCTATAGAACAGATAAAAATTCAGGTATGATGATGCAAATTAGCGACAACAGGCATAAACAAGAAACCAGGGCTTGCAAAAGGTTCCTAGGTACGTACCGAATATGCACAAACAGGCATCGGGGGAATACAAGCGTTATCTTGGCTGCAGTCTGAAAGGAAGAGGTGTGATGCGCCATTCGGCGTCAAGGGGTTAACTGAAAAGTTAAACTTGTTTCAGATTTTATAGGTGGGAATAATGGGTTTGATTCTGTAAAACAGTGATTTTTGCTTAAGACCCTTGTTTGTCTGAACATACTGCTTTGCACAATGCACAGCAAGTTGTATCTGAGCATATCTGCGGTTTTAAACGTGGAGTCACTGAGCTCTTTAATTTTTTCTCATTGACCACATGTTGAATCAAAATAGGAGGTGACCTGTGATCCTTGGGGAGATTTCCCATATGACAACCACCACTGTGTCCCAATCCGCTGGTAATTTGATGGCACCAGGGACTGTTGTGACAGCTTAGGTGAAAGGAACTTCCGTGAGTGTTCGACTTCATATTTTTCAGCCCAGTCCATTACAGATCACAAAGAGTCGTGTGTCCACCTGGTAAGTTTATTCTTCTTTTTTTCTTCAGTTTTGCCCTGTATATTGGGTCAGGATACAATCTCGGAATGAAAGTGAGTTTCGATGTGACTAGGCACAGTGCATCCCTGGAAACTGGTTGTGTGACCATGATAACGACTGTGGGGACAACTCAAATGAACTGGTCTGTGGTAAGCAAGTGCTGCACACAAACTGACTTGCTTGACATATTCTGTCATGAACAACACACACACACAATGTGTCACCATCCTGGCTGTCTTCCAGAGTTTCAGACGTGTCGTCCAGGTTTCTTTCCAGTGTGACTCAGGTCACTGTACCTCTGCAGTGTGATGGCCAGCCTGATTGTCAGGACCTCTCAGATGAGACCAGCTGTCGTTTGTAAACTACATGACTGTGTGTGTGTGTGTGTGTGTGTGTGTGTGTGTGTGTGTGTGTGTGTGTGTGTGTGTCCGCCCGCCCGCTGACAGTTTGGGTTAAATCTTAAACGGTTGCTTTTGTTTTCACATCCAAACATTTGGCCTAGATATGGTACGGTTGGACTGTGGGGTTTAAGCTGTCCACCATCAACAGCAAGGTCCCCAAAAAAGACTGTGGACTTTTAAAACCTGTCTGTTGATATGGTTGTCCTGTGCACCCCAGATCCCACAATTTGGTGAGTAAAATGTTGTCATAGCCAGTAGGAATGGTGGCCAAAACCACAGAAATAAAACAAGTGTTTTTCAAACTACTCCAGTAGAGCTTATTGAGTCTTCAACAGTAGATTGTGGTTGTACTGGGCAGAACCTGAACCTGAAATTCAACAGAAGTAAAACTGTACAAACATTTGACATCAGTGATTAACTATCCCCACCAGCTCAGTTTATGCTGTGAGAAACATTTTGGTGATTGTTCATGGCAAAGTCCAGTGAAAAGTATTTTGTCTGTATTTCTATCTGTGTGATCCACATAATCTTTCATCCCTTAAAGCACATTACAATCAATTCTTACCATAATCCTAACTAATGAGTTTAATCTGAGGATTGAGAAATAGAATCTTGTTAGTAATTTGTCTCATAGGTAGACAGGTGAATGCAAACACATTTTCTTTTTGTTTTTCAGGAAATACCATAAAGTGAACAAAGAATCTGGAGTAATCTCATAAGTAGGTGAACAAAGACGTAGAGAGAAGACAGTTGACTTCCTAAGCTGTCATGATTGATAGTAGCAGTGTGTTCTTAATCATTTACACTATCAGAGGTTAGTCTGATCTCAGATTTATGTGTGTCTGAGCAGTGAACATCACCTGTGAGATGCCATCCAGGTTCAGGCTGTGCAACCAGAAGGCAGACTGTGGAGACGGTAGTGACAAAGAAGGAAGAACTCAGTATGACTTCCACGCATGCACCACAACCTATATAGTTCATCGGGGCTATTTTGGATAGAAACATTACTCCTTATCCATTGTATAACAGGCACTGTGTGTTAACATTGTCACTCACCAAATCACTTTTTAAATCCTGAAGTGTGGCAGATGTCAAATTTAATGAAAGCATTTTGAAGCAGTGTTTTACTGTATCAAAGCAAATACCAAATACTGCATCAATGAGGCCTTGAAATGTTTCAAAAAAAGTTACAGCAGGTGTCGAGGATGGCAGTAGTGATTCATTCACCAAAGAGAAGTTTCTGTGACATTTTGCAATTTGACAGTACACCCTGACGGTGTTGGAGATTTTTTATTGCTCGGCTTATACAGTCAGACTGTCTGACAGACACAGAACTGGATGAGACAAAAACTAACTCGAAAACACTTGTGATCAGGCAGAAATCTCAAAGTGCAGCTCACAGTCCCAAACACAGCAAGGTTGCGCCTCAGTTATTACATTAATTATTATATTGCAAAACAACGAGCTATGTTACTAATAGTCACAATATGGCTCACAGCACGAGGTAGGTGCACTTGGTTACTATCATACGCTTGTGTCATATCAGATGGGTGGAGTTGATTTGTAGCGAGTCAAAAACTTTCTCTTGCGGCGACCCCTGATATTGCCGCCCTAGGCAACCCCCTGTGTCGCCTATGCCACGGACCGGCCATGAGTACACCTGTACATCATACATGCTGTTTACTGAGGGACCTATCAGAATGAGCTTCATAGGCCAAGCATGTTGACACATACAGTTTGACTCATTAGCTCTTAATAAACTTAAAGCCATAGGACATATGTATAGATACTGACATACAGCTACACAAAGATATTAAAGCTAAACAAATAAGCAAACTTGAACATTATAAACAGGCAAGAGCTGGACAACAAGGGCAGTCTACTCATTTCTATTGGAATTGATGTCATTATTATGGCATTTATTTTTCTTTTCTCTAACCTGGTAGCTCTTGCTTTTTTATTTAGTATAATATCCCAGTTAAGTCTGATAATGAGACAGAGAACTGCTCTGTCCGTGACCATAACACCACAGGTGGACAGAAATATCCTGTTGGGTGATTTGTTAATGGATACATGAAGGTTCAGTCATTACGTAGCAGAATCATCCATCAAATACCTGGATTATGGTCAGAGTGCGTCCAGATCTTTGAATCCACCCACTAAATCAATTTAAAGTAAGTAGTTTGTTTGTACTTTGCTCTGCCCCACTCTTAAAACCCTGGCAACACCAGTATGTTGGCATGGCTACGCATCAGTGTCGACTTAAAATGACATTAGGTTTCATCAAAAGTAAGCAGGTCTTAAATAAGAAACAGAAGCTGTTTTAAATGTGTTGGAACATGCGCTCTGTGCTGTCTGGCTCTAGATTTTGGCCATGACACATGTCCTCAGGTCTGTAAGAACACCAAGGAGAGCTACGACTGTAAGTATGCCCACCGGCTACCGGAAAGTGGGCAACGGCAACATGTTCGAGGCTGAGAACAGTGTTTATGATCTCTCAGTGCAGCAAAAATGTAACTAAAACAATACAGATCAAGTGACTCGATGGCTTATTGAAATTGATTTTCTTGACTTCACTTAGATACATATAATAAAGAGGCCGCACATACAGCACAACTTATTTCTGAGTTGTTATTAATGACATGATGGTAGATGTAGTTGGTAGTTGGATCTCTTTTCACTCTGTGCTGTAAATTGTATACCTGGTTTAATTTCATTTGCTAATAGGAGGATTGAAACACTGGTGGCATGTGGCTGACATTTTTTGGATTTTTCTCCTGTGGAAATTCACATTCATGCTACAGCAGAAATGACAGACAATCTAGCTCTTATGTCAAGAAAAAACTGAAAGGAAGGCGCTTTAACCCACTCTTGAACCCAGACCTCTAATCCTTGCTCTGTTTCTGCAGGATGTTGTGTAGACCGTGGAGATGCAGACCGATTTATTTTCCTCATTACGTCTTGTAAAAACACAGGGTATAATAACACATGTATTGATGTAGGAGAAATGAATCTGTGACCCTAATCATAGCAATACTGATACAACTTACATAATTTTCTCCCACCTCAACACATCAATAAATTCACACTGACACTGAAGAAGTCAGTGAAACTAATGAGAGCAGAGATTCAACAGAAAGAAATTCCTAGTAGGAAGTAACATGAAGCTAAGTATCATAAGAATAGTAAATCAGGGTTTGATCCACCGCCCACCATGCCCCCACAATGTCGGTGTCAAAATGGAGGTACCTGCTACTTTAATGACAACCAGGAACTGAAAACAAAATCAGGTGACTCCTATATGTGTCTTAATAGTTTTCAGAGACTAACCAAATGCGTTGAAAACAGAGGGTGGTGAACATAGACTGTAGGCCTATATAAGAAATGGACATAGTTATCGCGACGTCACCCGTTGGTTTGTGGACCGTCGTTTTGAAGCCTTGAGTTTGGCCGATAGGGCGCCGCCATGTTATTTTGCAACCAGCGGTACCGGACGTGACCATATTTGGACGAGACGGTGGAGCTGTCAGCCGTGTGGAGCTAGCTAGCTTGCTTAACAAGGTGCATCTGTAAGTCACGGTAGGCCTAACTGTAATTTTAACAGGGCTGACAACTTTGTCTAGCGATCAACAGTCTTAAAACTAAACTAAATGTACTCACCAGAGAAAGTGAACAGCCAGCTCCTAATATGCTTTTTCAATGGCGCTGGTTAAATTTACACAGTGCCCTGGGTATGACTCACTCTCGCCTGATTGACAGGTCGTCATGGTAATGACTTGTCAATCAACCATAAAGCATTCTCTGCTCGAAATGGGACCATAATTTACTAAATGAACATCATGTTGTATTGAAGAAGACATGCAACTAGTGACTGAGACCATAAACTCATTAGGAAAGTGTTTACTGAGGTAGTAATAAATAGGGCGGGACCCGAATATTCGACTGTTCGACCACATTCGATTTTCAATTATGAGATTATTGAGGTTTTTTTCGCGCGCCTGACCTCCGCCGACAGCAGCGAACTTAACACTCAAAGGGAAAACGAAATTTACATTGTACATTTTACAGTTGCTTAATTTCATTACAGATCAAAACAGTCAAATTTCAAAAATCAGTATCAAACTGTAAACAAACAGCAACAAAATGAAGCATTTAAATAGGCCTAAGCCTAATTATATTAGGCCGATTGTAGAAGAAGACCATTTTGTCGCTATAATTAAAATTAAAATTGAATTTTGCATAATAACGTGTTAGATTTAGTTCCGCTACCGGAAACACCGCTATCCCGTGCGCTCTCCACCTGGACCCCTGCCCGGCTAAACTATTCCCGGATTCGGCTCTAGACCTGCTCGGTTCAGACTCTCATATGGACTCTCAGCCACGGTCCCCCCTGCTCTGTACAGCAGCCATCAACGCGGTTCGGCACGCATCGATTTTCACTCTGCCTGCTCTTCACCTGCTCAATATAGGCCCACGATCCTTTTAACCCCGCAATAAATATTTCTCCCTTTCTTTGTCCTGCACTTGGGTTTGCTAGCCGTGCTATAACAAAGTTAAAAACAAAGATTTGGTAATAATCATTCAGTTACCTAGCTATGAGTATAAATAAACGGAGCGGTCTCTCTTTTTTTCTTTTTCTCTCACACACGCACACACAGACAGATTTGCGCACCCATACCGCTGCTATCTCTCCCCCATCCGATCCTCCCTCACTCAGCAGAACTTAGTGTGCATTTATCCTTCTTCTGCTCATAGCTGTAGCTCGTGAAAAAACACGTTTAAACAATCACCCCGCGGGGGGCGAAGCTTCGATTATTCGCTCTTAATTACTGTTAAAGTCAAAGCTCAAAAAATGACATCCGGGCCAGCCCTAGTAACGAATGAGGTGAGAAGTAGGGTCATTTTACCATTATTTCTAATGGAGCCGGACTTCTTTTGGCAACCAGAGCAGTAGGCCTATGGAATAAATAGGCCTACTGTCCCAAATGTACTGCTGTGTGGAAAAGTTTTATACTTGTGAAAATGTTTTGTAGCTGTGTGGAAATGTTGAATGCGTAGGCCTATCTGAAAGGTACCCATCGATTCTACAGGTACAAAACAAACCTACAGTTACAAGTAGGCTACTTTTGTCCCATATTTCACAGGTTCTACTGAATAACCAATGGGGATGCTCTGATTAACATGTCTATTGACTATCCAATGTAACTTCCCCTGCTGCAATATCCAAATTCATTTAAATATGTTTGATATGAATTTGCTGTAATACTTGTTTCTGTTTTTATTTTGTTTATTTTGTCATGAGTCAAATGAGATGCCTATAATTCCTTAATTTTGTACTGAGAAATATAAAAACGTAATGCTAAATGACATGGCGATCCAATGCAACACATCACTTTTATAGAAGTTTTATATTTTGATATATTTTCATTAGCAGAGTCTTGAGTTCCTGTGTTTCCTTCCTCAGGGGTACATTAATAATCCCTAATATATGTGGAAGAAATTCAAGTTGTGAACGAGCCCACAAGAAGTGTAACCAAACCTGCCACTGCCAACAAGGTCGGTTTCACATTTGTCCGTATCTAATATCTGAAGGTATGAAAGTATCATAGCACACTGATGCAAATGAAGATTTAAAATACATAAATAATAATATATTGATAATGGTAATACTACTACTACTACTAGTAAATCTCATTGTCTTTTAATCATTATCTAAGAGTAGATGTCAAAACAGCTCTCCCGGTGTTACTAACTGCACAGACGTTTTTAATTGTTTTGTTGTGTGATGATCCTAGTTGATACTAGTTTAGTATTTAGTATTTAGTACCATTTAGCTTATTTTCAATGTGTCTGCCTTGTTTTAGGAGGCTTTTGGGAACTTCTGGTCATGGTGACCATAAAGTCTTTATGTATGTCTCATTGTTTCAGTTTTTGTTAATAGTTGTGATCTTCCAAAAGGAGAACATGCTCAAAGCCGCTTCAGACTCTGACGTTTGATGCGACCCTTTATTGCACCTCAGAGGTTGGACTGGGCCACGTTTCAGGACTGACCTCATTCACTCTCAGCGCAAGACGTAGCATTACTGAATCAACTGCACAGCTCAACAAGCAGAGCATTTCGAACACTTGACAGACCTGGATCAAATCAACCAAGTTTGTAAAAGAAAAATATATTTTGTGTCAGCTACATGCCTTATTTTAATTTCAATATTTGTGTAAAACAAAACTGTTTAATAAAAAGCATCTTGTAAATTCTGTGTTTCTGATTAGTTTGTTTTATATTTTATCAAAATTTTTATGTGAAAAAGTTATTAAAACTGCTATTATCATCAATGCATATCAGTAAAAGTGTAATGATTGGACTGCAAAAAGTATGAAAAGTCACATTAATTACTTTTTTTTTACTTTAAGCCCTTTAGAGTAAGCTCCTGATACTACTGCTATTACAATCTCTCTCTTGCTTGTACTTCTTTGTGCGACAGTGCACATTTGTCATTCTCTGAGGCGCAGACCATTTTATCTGCCCAGAGAACTGCAATGTAATGTCTAATGTATGTACCCCCCTCAGCTAAGGAGGACAATGCACTCAGAGAACGGCACAATATGATTAGCAGATGTGCGAAAGCATACCCAGATGCTGCTGTTCTTATCCTGGGAGATTTTAATACATGTGTCCACCAGTTTGCCAACTTCCCCACCAGGGGAGACAGCTCCTTGGACAAATGCTACAGTACATCACAAATGCCTATATTGCTGTCGCCAAGTCACATTTTAGAAAATGTGAACACCTTGCAATCCTGCTACAGCCCACCTACACCAAGAGGCTCAAAGCCAACCCAGTCACAGTGAGGACTGTGAAGATGTGGACGGAGGATGCACTGGCAGAATTGCAGGGCTGTTTGGAGGCCACAGATATGAACATTTTTAAGCCAGCAACAGATAACATATACGATTGCACAGATACTGTCAGTAGCTACATTGACTGGTGCACTTCAGTTTGCATCCCTACCCGGAGTCTCCGGTTGTTTCCCAATCAGAAGCCCTGGTTCAATGCGGAAGTACACAATAAAATCAGAAACCAGTGCACAGCTTTCAAGTCAGGGAACATCATGGATAAAAGGCATGCCCGATACAAGCTCCAAAAATCCATCCGGGCTGCCAAGAGAACATACACTGAAGGACTTGCTACAGGGAAAACAACAATAGCAGCATGTGGCAGGGAATCCAATCAATTACCAACTGCAGAACGGAGCCAAACAGAACTGTGACCCAGGATGCTGCTCTACCAGACAACAGCTTTTACACCACATTTGACCAGCACAACAGAGATACTCCCCAAAAGGCCCCCTGTGACCCAGAAGAGAATGCACTCCAGCTGACACACACACAGGTCCTCCGGGTTCTGAGGCAGGTGAACCCCTGCATGACAGTAGGACCTGACCGTGTGGCAACAAGAGTCCTGAAGGCCTGCACAGAACAACTATCGGAAGTGTATACAGACATCTTTAACTCCTCTCTCTCACAAGAAACAGTTCCGCGCACCTTTAAGTCCTCTGTTATTGTACCGGTCCCCAAAAAACCCAACACAACCACAATGAATGACTTCAGACCCGTGGCCCTCACACCAGTTGCCATGAATTGTCTGGAAAACCTGGCGTTGCAGGAGAAGAGCACAGGGCATCCTCAGGGACAAACATCACCCAGCTCACACTCTGTTTAAGTGGGGGAAATCAGGCTACAAGATGAGACAGCGCAGGCCTGTGAGTATCAGCACTCACAAAGTCCGCTTCCACAAAAACTTCTTTCCAGCCACTGGCTTGTGGCACAGGACATTCAGGAGGGAAAAAAATACCTCACTCCTTACTGACCACTATCTGATCCCACAATACTAAGAACTCACCTCTAACATGTGCAATAAATAACATGCAATAAGTATTTACAAGTATTTATAAGTATGTGTTTACATGTAAATACCTTTTATGTTTTATATTTTTTAATTTATAGATATATACTATACCTTATTTATAGATGACTCTGAGATACACACAAGAATTCCAATGTACCTGTACTTCAATGTTCCTGTGCAATAAACTTTTTCTTATTCTTATTCTTATCTATTCTGACAAGACTGAGGCTCCCACTGGTGTTATCCACTCTGCTCATCACAGATAGGACACTGATCCCACAGCTACTGTATCTGACCCACTGAGCTGAGATGAAATGCTTTTGTCATCATCTATTTAATCACGCAGAGAGCCACAATTTGAGATTGTGATCACAGAGCAGCAGCACTGACTCTGCTCCTCATAAATGTCTGAGTACATCAAGGTCTTTTTACAACAACCAGGCCAACCAGAGGAGCAAAGGGACAAAAGAAAAGTGGGAAAAAACAATAGAGAGGCTGGGGAAACGTGGAATCATAATAGGTAGGAATGTAAAGGGAGCTGTGACTGGTGCGTTCCTATGTTGTGGTCCATGATGATTCATAGTTCGTGTTTTCTTACCACTGGTCCCCTGAAAGGCATCTCTAACTGTCAAAACATGAACCGTACCGCTCACTGAGAGACAAGCGACATGGATGGAGGGGATGAAAGGATGAAAAGGAATAGATGGATTTGAGAGGGGCGGACCAAAGAGGCATGCAGCTTGCAGCATGTGTGCACACTGTGCTGCCTTCAAGAGCTGTCAGAAATTGTACCATCCCTTAGTTCTCATGAATGATCCAACAATGACAATTTCACAGTTCGTGAGTTGCCAAGAAGTGATTTTTTTTTTTTTAGCAAGTTGGGCTATGTGTGCTGAGGCAAATAGTTTTATTTTAATATTTGTTGTAATTAAAGTATGAACATTTTCATTAAACTTAATTTATCACATTTATGACACATATCTAAATGTTTATACACAAGAACTGTAAAGCCAGATCCGCAGCCCAATAGAGATAGCATTATTGGGTTTACATTAGATTATTGTTTGTATGGAAGCCCATTTCTGCCAAGAAAAGAAAAAATCAGATGAACATTATGTTCAAACATTATGTCAAAAATAAAAATACTCATGGTATGGGCTCTCGGTACAAGCGTAAGCTTGTGTAAACAGAAAAAAAGCCTTGAAGAAGAGAGGAGGCATGAAGACAAAGGTACATAAGCCCACAGGCTCCATTTTCCTATGCCTGTATTTTTAGATAATCTGCACTAAAGGTCTTACATCAGCCTTAGTTAGCTGGTATTAACAATGCTAACACTATACTTGCTAACATACTAACTGCGATTAGCATCACAACTTTTAAAAACTGCATAAAATTGGTATAGTATTAGTATTATACCATACCAGATAGGGCAGGTTTCAACACGGTCATGTCACCCAAGAAGCTGACACTGCTGGTAAGTTATGCGTTTTAGTTAAACCTATAGAGATGCCCTGTTCTTTGATTATAAATCAATTCTGTCAGATAGGGAGTCTGTAGTAGCTGTTTTAAAGGACTGATTATTGAGCAACATCATGGAGCCTCCTCCAATGCTGCCAGTGTTAAAAAGACATCTAAAGTCAATTTTTAAAAGGAGAGCATCAAACTCTTGCAGATTGTCTTGCATTATAACATCCTCCAGATCGCCGATCTATTTCATAGCAGGTCCATTAACCTCCACCTCTACCTCCATCATTGCTATCATCCAAGAAGTTGACAATGCTGGTACATTTAGGCCTACATCAACAATAAATGAACAACTATTCACCTCTAGGAACATCCAGTGTATAAACATGTCAACTTATTTCTGTGTTAATCTTCCTCATTGTTACGAGGGTGGTGTGGTGTGGTGTGGTGTGGGGACAGAGAGGACCCACACGCAGCGCTCTGAGCGAAGGTTTATTTAGGGAAAAAGGGGGTTGAGGGACTAGAGTGAGGGAGAGGAGGATGCCGGGGAAACACTGGCACAGAGAAACTGACGGGGCTGGGACCAGGGAGCCGGGGAACACTGGGACCGAGGAAGGGAGGATGCAGGGGAGAACTGGGAGGATGCCGTGGGGGAAGCACGAAGAGGAGAGGTCCGGAGGATGAGCCCAGCTGACAGAACGGATGACGAGGATGAGGGAACCTGGGAGGGAAAACAGACAGAAAGACAGGGTTAGTGACTGGAGCGACAAAGTACAGGGAAAATGAGAGACAAACAAGAAACATGAGAGCCTGAATGTAGAGGTGGCACCGGGTATAGAGCAACGACGATCAAGCAAGAGTGGTGTGGAGAACTGGGGTTGAAATACAGGCTGGGATGAGGTTGATTACTGGCAGGTGTGGCAGGCTGACGAGGTGGCTGATGAGGTGCAGGTGCAGGTTGGCTGGGCTCAGGAGCAGAGGGAGAGAGAGAGAGAGAGAGCACACAGGGGAGAAAACACAGGGAGGCAGGCAGAGAACAGAAAACCAAGGAAAAAGCAGAATAACTGATAAAAAGGAGAAAAAAAAACAGGACACTCACCGTCAGCCGGGCTGCCACCACAACACTCATAGGTCTACCTGTGCCAACTGAAGTGGAGAGCAGTACCATCATGCTTACTACCACACCTGGCTCCCCAGTTTCTACTCCTCCAGCGGATCCAGCTCACTGGCCATTAGTCCTTAGGGACCAATTACACGTTTATGTGGTGAGCAGTAAACCAGCACAGGTTGACAGAGACATTTTGACTTTTCCAAAAAGACACTCATACAGTAAAATGCTTTTTTATCATTACATGTTTAGATCACTCATAAAGAAGCTGGTTGAGAAAAATGACGCTATCAACTGTTTTGTAGTTTTTGTCTCTTAAACTCTTGTTTGGCTGTTATTAAAGATTTAAGCTTTGTTCAGTCATAATCAGTTTATCAGTCTTTTTATTCAGAACTACATTCATCAGTGTCTACTGGGTCTCGCACTGCCATTAAGCTCAGTAGCACTGGTGGTATCATATGTTTCCTGTTTGACATCAAAAACAGTAGATATAATAATATAGAATATAGTCTGGTTATTTATTTTAATTATAATCAGCGTTACTGCCAAATAGGTTTAAGACATTTGCTTTGGTGTTTTTGTGCTAAACAAACATGGCAGGTTTAAAGAATATAAGAAAGATTTGTCGGGTCTTATTTAAAAACAAGAGATGTTGTTTTTGTGTCATGTATAGTGACAACGCCTGACAGTCAGAGGGGCCTCCAACAAAATTTTGATTAGGGCCCCACGAAGGTCTAGGGCCGGCTCCGCCTGGCTGCCTTCCTCATTTATATTAGCCACGCAGTTATACGAACAATTGGAAATAACAGGGGGTTTTTTGTAATTCCAAATATCTTTTTAAAAATTTTTTACTTAACAAAATAATTTACTACACACCATAAAACTACTTTAAATTTATAGTCAACAATGATTATATGTCAGGGGTGGAATAACCTGTCAGAATATATACCAAGTAAACACTGCATAACACTGTAGATTTTGACATGACACCGCTCTGCAAGACAAGGGCCTCAAGATGCTGTAATAATGCAGGACACGCCTTATTATTATTTCATGTTGTACTTAAGTAATTACATTTATTTACCAAAAGCTAAACAATGCAATAAACCTGGGTGCCTTGCTAAATAGGTGGTCCACCCTTAGCTAATGCACATTTCCCTTTTTCTCATTTTCTGCCCAGTTAATGGCACTCAAACAAAACAGCAACATTAGCCTATTTATTTCCTCTGTCACTGTTGGATGTTGTCGATTACGAGGAGGACCTGAAGGCAGCGCAGGCAGAGAGAGCGAGGGAGAGAGCGCGAGGGCGAGAGCAACCTGACTGACAGAGGGGGGAAGGGGAGGCACATTAAGCGACAGATTGGATGGAGAAGAAAAAGAAAACCATACGTTTGTCCGTCAGCTGAAGACAGTGGACAGTGCAACACAGAGAAAGAAGAAAGAGAGAGGCACAAAAGGAGAGCAGTCTCGTGTCATAACCGAAGCGGTGTCGGGGTTGAGAGAGGGACAGACAACAGAGAGAGAAACGCACGCGGAGGCTGAAAGGAGCGTCAACAAGGTAAGGGCGCTTTGTAACGTGCACTGACTTAACTCTGTGCACCTCTGTACCACTGTTTGTGTGTCTGACAAAGAGAAGTCTATATTTTCAGGGCCACTGTCAGCTGGTCTTAATTTACACAAATAAGGTTGCACTAAGCAAGTATAAATCATTCATCTGTTTTGTGCTCTACAGAAATACATTTTTATTATTTGGGTTTGAGTTCAAGCATGTGGATGCCTGAGTGTGCTGCATCTTAATGAGGGATTTGTGGCCTGTGATTGATTGATTGACAACTATAAATATTGCATCTCTCATAAACTACATAGCTAATTCAATAACTAAAGATTCCTCTTTTCTCCTTCGGTTAAATTAAAAGGGGACAGCTGAACACAGCTCATGGGGACCTCAGTGAGAGGTGGTTGACAGGACAGGCCTTTAGGTGTGAGCTGGTCACGCTTTGCTGCAGGGCAGGACAGGGTTTTATGGCTTCATTGGCTTTCAGGAGAAGCAGGAGAGCCAGAGACAGTCAGTGAATCTAACAGAGGGTTTAGTAAACAATTGTGCATCAGTGTATGCACATTTGTTTACATCAGCAAATGTTCAGTATATCGTCAATAAATACTTGATTTAATTCCTTTGAATCAGGGACAAATCAGCATTAAAATTTTTCTATTAAGATATTTATTTTGTTGAGGAAAAGGGACTGAAAAACCAATGACCATCTGGTTTCTTCAACTTCCACTTATAGGAGCAAAAATCAGCCTTTAAACTAGAAAGAAATAATGATTTGACAATTATCGTGATAATTATCGTCATCGAATGTATGAAAATTTTTATTGTGATAAAATTTTTTGCCATCACCCATACCTAGTAAAAATGTTTTCTTGTTTTTTTTAATGTAAATGAACTAGATTCATTGGTTTGGGAGAGACATTGTTTAAAGTTTAACACTAGCCACTAGTCAAAAGCCTCTACCAACATGTCAAGGCCCTTCGCCTCTGCCCCTAAAACCTATTCGGCTGTGAAAAAAACCTGAGATTGCCTTGAGAGAGAGAGAAAGAAGACGCGCACACACACACACACACACACACACACGGCGGGTTTCCTTCACCTCAGAGACACAGAGCCAAATTCAATCTCCCAAAACTAGAAGTGATTCTTCATCCTGCTGGGTCTCAGAGTGGGCGTGTTGGAGGTGTTCTGAAGTGTTATTCTCATAAGCCTCTTAAAAGCTGTCTGGCTCCTGACCTCCTCTGCACTACAGTTTTTGTTTTATTTTATTTCCAGCGTGTGTTTTAAACATTTTTTTATCCTAGCACAGTTTTTAAAATGTATACTAAATCTCAAAGAACTGCCAACAATTGAGTATTTTGTTTCTTTCTTTTAAAGCACAATTTTTTTTCCCTTGGCAGCATTCTCTGATTCAAGCTTCTCAACTGGGACGATTTGCTGCTTTTCTTCATCATAGGCCATATCATTTTAAAATAAATATAGCCTATTTGAGTTTTGGACTATTGGTTGAAGAATGATGGGCATCTTGTCCACAATTTGTAAATTATGCTTTGTGGGATGCAGATGTAAAGAGAATAGAAACACACTGTAAAGCTTTTGTGGAATTGCTATAGATTATCCTAATACCTCTGCGAAATGTACAGCAGGCAACTTTTTTTTCCCCAAACGGACATTGGAATGAAATCATCCAAATATGTCAGATCAGCCATGTGGGTGGCATCGTAGGTGGTGGTGCACTACACACATACACACACACACACACAGAGTGGCGGGCAGATGGCATCAGCAGTGTGTCGGCGACCTCGCCCCTCTCCGTCTCCCTCTCGGGACCAAAATGAGTCTGGCAAACAGGTGGCGTTTGTGCGTGTGTGGAGAGAACAGTGACATGAGGTTAAGCTCTCCGAACACAATGTCACTATAATAAAGTACTACACTGACTTGACTGTAGATTGTGCCAGTGCCTTGTTTAGTAGTAGGATGAATATTCTTGTCACAATCCTCAAGATTTGTGAAGCAAAACGACAGAGAGGCAGAGACACCAGGGGCAAAGTTAACCAGCTGGAAAACTCAGTCGACGCATAAAAAGGACCATCAGTGAGGATTTTACTGTCGGCCATAAACCTTAAAGCTCTGGGATACACAGCATGAGGCATAAAGAAGAGGACGTGACTGTGAAATGTTGTCATGATCCAGCACACTCATGTGAGCACCAACAGCCAGGGGGGAAACCATGAGTAGAAACATGAAATAATGTTAAAAACCAATAGCAAAACAATAAAGAACACACAGCTGACAGTTCTACTGTGCTGCCATGAAGACCCTGCCAGCCGTCCTGCATCACAATATCACAATACTAGTGAGCCTTTAGGAGTTTTGTGGCAAACAAGGTCAAATATTTTTTATTAGAGTCCTTGAGATTCTGTCTATAAAAATGTCAATCGCAAGTTCCCAAAGACCAAGATGGCGTCTTCCACTTGCGTGTTTTGTCTGAACAGGTAACAAGACAGCAGGGTCAACATGCTAACATGCTCACAATGACAATGCTAACATGCTGATGTTTAGGTGTAATGTTTACCATGTTAACCATCTTAGTTTAGTGTTAGTGTGCTAACATTTGCTAATTAACACTAAACACAAAGTAGCCAACCAGCTGAGGCTGATGGGAGTGGCATTAGTTTTACTGGTATTTGGTCAGAAACCAAAGTGTCTGGAAAGTTGCTACGATTTATCATGAGGGGGACATGGATGTGTGAACCAAATATTATGGCAATCCACACAATATTTGTAGAGAGATTTCAGTCTGGGCAAAACTGACAAACTGACAAACTGATTGCATCACTCCGCTAACGTGGCTAAGACCCCCAAAGATAAAACACCACCATATGGCCGGAGGGAACCTTAAGTATTTAGACGATAGACTCAGAAAAAAACAGAAAGATGTTTGCTTTAAGCTCTTCTTAGCCTCTTGTAATTAGAGCGAGTTGGATGGAGGGAGGAAGAGGTGGAGAGAAAGAAGGTCAGGAACGTTGGCCAAGTGTGCAGGGAGGAGGGCTGAATGAAAGCAGGGAAAAGGGTGAGAGGATTTACCCCGAGAAATGTGAGCTTTGTTGCTCGAACCAAGTTTTCTCAATGGAGTGTGGTTGTGTGATAGCACAACAGACAGGATAAACACCTTTCATTTTAAGGCAAGGAAAGTGCTGGATTTTGAGTTTGTAATCCAGACATTAAGGTTATTCCCCTCTAAATTTAGAAATAATAATGTCTAGAGGACACTACAAAGGCAGGGAGGAGTAATTACAGAAGCAGTGGAGTTTTCAGTCTGGCAGTCAAACTGTGTAACAGATAAAAAGCTTCAGGGACACTGTCAGCTGGTTTTAATTTACACAAATAACGTTGCACTAAGCAAATACAAACCATTCTTCTGTTTTGTGCTCTACAGAAATAAGCATGTGGATGCCTGAGTGTGCTGCATCTTAATGAGGGATTTGTGGCCTGTGATTGATTGATTGACAACTATAAATATTGCATCTCTCATAAACTACATAGCTAATTCAATAACTAAAGATGCCTCTTTTCTCCTTCGGTTAAATTAAAAGGGGGCAGCTGAACACAGCTCATGGGGACCTCAGTGAGAGGTGGTTGACAGGACAGGCCTTTAGGTGTGAGCTGGTCACGCTTTGCTGCAGGGCAGGACAGGGTTTTATGGCTTCATTGGCTTTCAGGAGAAGCAGGAGAGCCAGAGTCAGTGAATCTAACAGAGGGTTTAGTAAACAATTGTGCATCAGTGTATGCACATTTGTTTACATCAGCAAATGTTCAATATATCGTCAATAAATACTTGATTTAATTCCTTTGAATCAGGGACAAATCAGCATTAAAAAATTTTGTATTGTAATTTCTTGGAATGCCTTAATTTTACGCATATTTCGATTAATTATTTTATTTCCCCAGAAAGATAGAGCTTACATAATTATAATGTCCTTTCAGCTTTCTTGACCATTTTAACTTGTTTGACTTTATTTCAACTATTCACAGTTCATAGTTCATATCTGTGGTGTTAATATTTATATTGAAATCTTTATATAAATTATTTCACAATTTAATAACTTACATATGTAATTTTATGCAGTTCTGACAGTGAAAGTAATTACATAACACCTTTGACAGATGCTTTTGACATATAGGCTCATTGGTGCTTCAGCTCTGGCAAACCAATCGTTGCTTGTTGAAGTAAAAACAGATCACTACCGGTTCACCAGCGCAGGAATGTCGTCAGAGACACCAGATTTAAAACATCTGTTATACTGCAAATACGGAGAGATTTACCTGCCAGTAATAGGCGTAATCAGTGTTGTGTGAACTTTTGTGGCCCGGGCTTGAATGTAAGGGCAGTTCGTTGATATGTAAAAGTCCTGTACTCTTTCCAGTACAGTTGAAAGCTGAGATGCCAGTTACTGCTACTCTGTGAAGCTAGGCAGCATTAGCATAAGCTCAGGCAGGGATATTTTTCTTCATCATGACTCGTTTAGTTATGTGGAATAATGAACTTCATTACCAAAGTGTTAATCAGAATGGATGTGTATTATTTACTGATAACAGCTGTAGAGAAACCACTTAGTACATTTAGTTTATTTAGTTTATTCTATTGTGAGATAGCTCATTGTGAAATTTTTCACATTTCTTGTTAGTTGTCCTTTACATATTTTTGCATTTTTTGAATTAGTATTATAGTATTATTATTTTGTATACTTATACATTACACATTTTTGATCCCCTCACTTTTTCTATATGTACATTTCTGTACTGTGGTTAACCCTAACCCACCATATTTTGTGGATGTTCTGCTACAGATCCGGCCCCCATATCCGATATAAAACAATAAACAAACATGAACAAATATTACCACCTTGGCTTATTTACTTAGCTGACAATGTGGTGGCCTATTCTTTTCTTTTGTATACAGATTTTATTAAAAATGTGCTGCTTTGCTCTGCCGAGTGGGTGAATGAAGGGACACTGCTGGTGGTGCGGCATTAGACTGAATCAATCTGGGGGTATTATTATATTATTATTGATGCCTGATTGATGGCTTGTGTCATGCTCCAGCAGTGACCCTGCATGCACAACATGTAATTACATGACCAAATAATACCAATGACACAATGTAGACCTTACATTTTAGGCATTTGTACAAAAATTAAGATATGTGTTCATTAGTGAGCTTTTGAGGTGCTGGTAGGTGGATTTTGTTACTTTTGGACCTAGCCACGCTAGCTGTTTCCCCTTTATGCAAAGCTAAGTGATCCGGCTACTGGCTCGAGCTTCATATTTGACAGAGTGGTATCAATCTTCTCATTTAACTCTTAAGCAGGAAAGCAAATATGTGTAGTTACTAAAATGTCAAACTTCCTTTAAGCAAAAGGCTGAATCAAGAGATGCAAATAGATGATTTATGGTCTGTTTCTCTGTCAGTAAGTTGTATGGAAAGTAATTTAATTCTCACGTTTGTAATGATGCCATCTTCATCCTTGGATGGATGGACTACACCAGCAACATGCAACACTCAATTATAATGTGTAATAGCTCTTTTCAGAGCAGCTTAAAAGCTTATTTTTCATCACCACTAAGCAGTGTAGGGCACAACTGATTGTATTGCATTTTAAACATTTTAAACATGGCTCCAACCAGGGCTTTATGAACAGTTGTTCCCAGCTAAATGAAGGTCTGTTTGTGTTGGGGCTGTTTATTCTAATTGCCTCCTTGGCATGATGCCATCCTGCCTTCAATAAGTTTTTTTTTCCTTGGCAGCTGGTATGTTTTCACCAGCCCAACAGGGGAAAATGTGACCACGAAGTGACAGAACATGACAAAGAATTACCACAACACAATTGTAAAATCACTGTTTTGATCAAATTGTCAGAATATTTGACAGAAGATGACAGAAGAGAACAAGGAAAATGTAGTTTCTACCAAGGTAGAGATGTTCCCATCTTGTATTCATAGACAAACTCTCTTGGTCATAGGTGATTTATGTGAATATAATCAGCAATAACACGACGCTGGCATATCCATTCATCTGTCACAACAGTAAATAAATGTGACAAGGGCTTGACAGCTTGCTACAATGCCAACTTGCGGATCAGGTGCTTCTAGCTTTTGTTTATGGACGTCAAGCGTGTGTTTGTGGTAATTGTGGATGTCTAAGAATGAGCCAGAAAATGCTGCAAGATTGTTTTATAATTTCCATCTCAAAAGAGATGTTGCTTCCAGACTTTCAGTCTGTTTTTCATAGTCTGCTCCACACATATTTCTTATGTGGCGTCCAGCCAAGTGTAACGTGTTGAAATGAATTTCTTTGTGTCTCTAACTTAATATTTGTGTTTTTAAACCAGTAAATTATCCTTTACCAATAATGGAGTACCCTGTAGTCCTATAAGTTATATAATTTTATTTATATATATAAATTGTGTTGTATAAAGTGAGCAAGGAACTTTTGACAATATTCGTCGCTGTCAGCCAAAGCTGAGGGAGGAGTAGGATTTACTAAGAGATCAACAGTGTTAAAGAGAAATCTAGGATTGTGCTTGTTGGTAGTGATAAGAGTAGATAAAAAGTGTGTCTAGTGTTTTTTCACCATGGTATTATAGCAGATTAAAAGTTCTTTCATAGCTATGAAGTGTACTTGGAGACCAGATTTCTTCCATCTGCGCTCGGCTTTTCTACATTCCCGTTTACAATTTCTAATAGTGTCATTTAGCCAAGGCCGGTGAGCAGATTTTGTGTTAGGTTTAGCTTTCAGGGGGGCTATAAAATCTAAGGTGGATGAGCATGAAGAATTAAATGAATTAACTACGTTAATTGTAACACAGTCAATTGGGAACGATTTGATGTTGATTTAAAATTCGTGTGCACTTTGGCTGGGGTTTGACAGTGTTAGGTGTCAGCATTTCACAGAAGAACATAAGTTTGTGATCAGAGACAGGCAAGTCCATAACTTAGTTTCAGCATTTGCACTTCAAAAGTAGAGAAATCATTACAGAGAATGTGGTTACACTAGAGATGCTTCTTAAAGACACTTATCAGACCGCCACCACGACCACTCTCCCTTGGATGACTGAAACAATCATACTCTGGAGAGCACAGTTCGACAAGCAGGCTGTGATCCCCAGGGCATAACCAGTTATAAACATAAAGTCTAAATCAGTTGAAGTGATAAGATCATTCAGAATAAAGGTTTTGTTCGAGAGGGAACGTACATTTATAAGGGCCATCTTTAGTCGTTTGTGCAGGGTCGTGGCTGGCATTGACATTGGAGCAGAGGATTTCAGGAATCATAAGACTCTCTAAAACGGCCCTGTGCTGATACAACAATGTTGTATTGAAAGGATTATAGGTGGGAGTACTAGCGTCTAGTGTCTATCCACAAGGGGGAGTTAGAGGATGTATACTCTGTGTATGTATATGCATATGCATATGCCTATCCCACCCACAGATGTGTGCTCGAATCCTCCCACCTACACAGCCAGCAGTTCCAGGAGCAGTTACAAGGTTAGAGCAGGGATACAGCAGGTGTGCTGGAAGAATCAGGCAATAATCTAACCAATGCAGTACTGTGTTAGGTGAGATCCTCACTTTAATGTATAAAACGTAATAACATAATATCAGCTCCCTTTTTATTGGTGAATGTGAGTTTGTTTTCCTCTTGGGAAATTATGCTTAAAAGTAAGGTGATGCTAAAAAAACTGTTCATGATTCAATTGAAATCAAGGGCAGTGTTTCATTTTGTCAGAAGTCGCTGGCAAAGTCATGTTTTCGTCTGATGTTTTATGAAATATTTTCATCTGCCAGTGAACTAAAGCATTCACTGTATAGTTTTGGTATTCAGGGTCACCAGGTTTTTATATAAATTGTCACAAAATAGTGAAAAACAACCATCACAGTTTCCCAGAGCCCAAGCTGACACCTTCACACTTTTTTTTGTTATATAATTTACAATGATCAACAAAAGCAGTAAATCCTCGAAATGTAGAAGCTAAAATCAGAGAATCTTTGGCATTTTTGCTTGATACATCATGTTATCTAGGTCGTTTATTTATCATTATACAACACACAAGGTTGTACAACAAAAAGAAAGTTTGTTGAGGCTTCATTCTACACACATATAACAGATAATTACATGTACGTTAGAATAGGGTCAAATAAATTTAAAAAACAGTATTTACATTTGTATACATGTATACATACAGGTATACACCCAGGAAATAATTCTGCAGTGCATTTTAAACAGCAGCAATAAGATCCAGTCCAAGTGAATAATGTGGCACAACTCAAATACCAGTTAATCTAATCTGCCAGACACGTCAAACGTAAACACACTGGGAGAGACATTGGTGCTGTAGGGTTGCCATTGTGACAAACAAGGTGATGGATCCTATTGGACAGATGTGGTCAGTGCAATCTCAGTTTTAAATGAATGCTTTATGCCTCAGTAATGAGCAGCTATTAATTGTATTGAAACTTCAGCTCAGTAATGGGTTGATTCATCACTGTCAAAGCCTGGATGGCCGGTTGCCCTTTTCAAAATGTGTTTACACTCAGAAGTCATTTTAAATGAGAAATTATACGCTTTACTAAGTGAGCTCCAAGGCACTGAAGTGTGTATGTAACCTCACTCTGCTTTCTAATGGCATCACAAGAGGTCAGGTTTTTGCTTTTAAAGTCTTGTGGATGTATCAACATCCCTTTTTCTGTAGCTTCTGCCAGCAGCTGTCACAATATGTGTCTCAAATGTAATTCTTATGTGCAAGCCTGTGTCATTTAGATGTATCTCTGTGGAGCAAAACAATTCAGAATTCTGAGGAAAAAATCAAAATTGTGAGGAAAACCCTATTTTATGAGAAATCTTATATCTGCATTTTTAAAAAGGGGATTCTTCTACGAGTCACAATGTGTTTTATTTTCCATTCCCAGCTGTGATTTTTCACCTTGGCCATACGAGAGGAACAGAAGGAGTCCAGTGGAGAGATTTCACTAGCTTGGTTTTCCCTCCCTCCCTGTTCTCCCCTTCTCTGCACCCTCCCGGCTCCTCTGAATGATTGAAGCCATGCCCCTCGTTTCTGCAAGCACAGGTACAATCAAACATATGCTCAAGCTACTTCTTCATTCTCTCTGATGTGTTATACTGTATATATATGATTATAAATAATGCAAGTGCTAATATATCAGGCAGATATTACTGGAGCATGTTGTATAATATATAGTAATTCTATATTCTGTAATAAATGTTATTTGTAAATCACTTTTCTGAACATCAAACAACATAAACACAAGAATAAAATAAGGTTAAAACTGTAAAACAACAAGAGTGGGGACAATACAATCTAGCCAACATATTAAATATTCATAAAAACTTCCCTATAAAGGAAAAGTTTTAAGAAGGGATTTGAAATCTAATAACACCTAATAAGATAGACTCGCACAAAAATAGGTCTGGTCACCTTTAGTCACAAGCCAGGATCTAGGAACAACCAGAGAGCTGATCTCTATGATGCCCAGCCACAGAGGGAGTCAATAATTCCTTTTATAGAATTTGTAGCAAAGCCATTTAACGCTTAAAAGTGATCAATAAAATTTTAAAACCAACACATAAAAAACACAGGCAGTCATGTGTTTATATTCGGGCAGCAGCATTCTGCACCAGTCGGTGAAGCGAGCTCTGACTGATGCCACCAAAAAGTGCATTACAGTAGTCCAGGCAAGGGGGGAAAAAGCCTGTATAACCTTATGTAAATCAGTTGGAAACAAAAATCTGAAATCTAATATCTAATTGAGCTGCAAGAACCACGACTGATGAACATTCTTCACTTGAGCATTTCACTTGAAACAGATATCTGAATCAAATATTTCTAGGATTATTGCAGCTTGCTTTCTATTTTTAACGAAAGGGAGCCGAGTTTGCTGTGAACCAGGCTGGTAGAATTTTCTGGACCAATAGCCATGATCTCAGATTTATCGTCAATGTATTTTTAAAAAGTTTTGCGATATCTAGCTTTTTATGCAATGCTTTTATTACTGTAATGATAATGATGGAAAAGCTTCTATTTTAAGTTTCAACAGTGGCCAGATTATTATTTTTTTATAGTTCATGATAGAAAATTGGTGGATGGGTGATACATAACTCTGCTGCTCCTGGGTTTTATGATCTATAGGGCTGCATGAGACTCTGGCCCTGCTCACCTCTCAGCTCCACCCTGATGCCAACCATAAAGAGGACCTGGTCTTCCTCAAAGACGTCTTCAGTGAGAAAAGCCTTGGTTACCTCATGAAGGTACTGAGGATATGTCTGAGAAGATGTGACTACTTGAAATCAGGATTTCTGGTCTGGCTGTGGGACATTAATTGGTCACACACTGTGTTAAAAACAAAGAAGGGTATCAGAACTTACTGATACTTTTGTCTCTCTAGAGATATAATCTTTAAAACTACATTTAATCAGCTTACCACCAAATGTCATGTAAATAAGTCCCCCTCTGTGTGTGTATGTATGTGCATGCATACACGTCTTGTCATTTGTTGTACATCCCAGATCCATGACAAATTGAGGCAGTATGAGAAACACAGCCCGACTCCAGTTCTACACAGCGCCTCCTGTCTGGCAGAGGATGTAGGTGCAATCTTTCCTCAATATTTCAAAGCCAAACTGAAGCTGAATATTAAATAGTAAAAAAAAACATGTTTAAGTAAACATTTATTGTAATCAAGCAAAGGCAATTTATTTTATAAGGACATGTCAAAATATTAGATTTTCTGATTCAAATCATTAGTTGGCCGAAGAGCTTCAGAGTGGAGCGATGGAGGACGATGAGAGAGAACTGCTTCTCCTGTTGAGCACTCCTCACCTCAAGGTGCACACTCACACATACATTCTCTCTTTACTCAAACATGCACAAACTAATGAATGATTGACAGCGTCTCTTTCCTTTCCCATTTATCCTCTAAGTTGATCATCTGTTACACAACACCAGCGTCAGAGCTGTCTGAACCCCTTCCCCCATCCCCTAGACACAAGACAAGACTGCGTAATTACTCTTATCAAGTGATTATGTTCGAATTATTGGCTTTCTGGGGAGCAGGCAAGAGATGACGGCTGTGAAACCGGAACGCTCATATGTACAGGCAGTCACTGAAGGAGATGCTATTCCTCCTTTTTTCTTTGTTTCTTTTCTCCGTGACTTTGCTTTTCTACATAATCCACTGCTTGTCTCTGGTGTATTGTTTTCTTTCCTGCTGTCTTTATGGTGGTCATTGTTCAAGCTCTTTAATCTTACCCTCCTGTGCATTTGTCTGTGTATGTTTTCATAAAGGCGGTGCTGTCGGCCCACGACACAGTGGCCCAAAAAAACTTTGACCCCGTGTTGCCGCCAGTGCTGGAGGATCTGGATGACGACCTGGAGGAAGAGTCTGTCAAGATTGTCCGCCTGGTGAAGAACAAGGAGCCCCTAGTGAGTGCCTCATCCCACCTGAACACATAACAAAATGAAAGCTCTCCCTTCCCTCAACAGCTGATTCCTATGCCCTCAAGTGAGGCTTTATGACTCCATTTACTTTAATGGTGCAGCTTTGAGGCTTTAGAGAGCTCCAGGTTGTGAATGTCTGTTCCTCTCTGTGATGCTATAAAAAACTCCATTCTCAAGGAAATCCTTCAATGAAAGGACAAAACATTGATTTTGTGTTAACTTGTCAGAGACACTTGTTGAAGTGACATAAACTGCACAACTTAATATATTCTGAGTCAAGTTAGATCCAAAGGTGACAAAAATTTGGAAGTTTAATGCCAGTGATTCTACCTGCTGCTTTTCTTCTGTCACATCAATACCACCTTATTACTGTACGCTGCAGACGTTGCAAACGTGAATAGAATCTGTACCAACTAACCGTACAAGCACCTCCTAAAGCTCACACTTGACACATAATTTCATGCAAAAGCCACCGTACTGCACACACGGAGCAGCTTTTTACCAGTCTAGCAGAAGATTGTTTCAGTTCAGTGACTGAAGATTAGATGTGGAAATCTAATCTATTGTTATTGCGCCTTTTCCACCAGGGAGCGACAATCCGGAGAGACGAGGCGACGGGAGCTGTAATTGTGGCCAGAATCATGAGGGGAGGAGCAGCTGACCGCAGCGGTGAGACAAACAGCATTCACACATACATCATAATGCAAATGTCAGTTGTATTCTTCTATTTCTCTGAAAAAAATGAATGGAGAAAATAATCTGAAGTGTAATCATATTTTTTCCTTATGTGGAACCAACCGGATTCTCTTGTGTCTGCTGATATGCAAACGAGAAGTGAGGAGATTATGTTGTGTAACCCCATGAACTGTCAACAGAGATCAAATCCTTGAGATTAGTGCCACGAGATTGCATATTTTGAGATTACAAACCAGGGTTGCTTCTGGCTGTTGCCATGGAGATGTTATTGACTTAAAGCCAACAGAAAATTGTCTTTTTCTTTGGTTCATATCTGCGCATCACTAAAAATACTCTTGCTGCTACTACTTAGTGCTACTTCATGTACTGGAATTTTTCTTTATTTTCTTTGTTTTTGAAGGGTCATTTTCAGTTGCCTTGTTTTGAGGGTGTGTGTTGTGTCATGTGTTTCCAGGTCTGGTGCATGTAGGGGATGAGCTTCGAGAGGTCAATGGAAACCTGATAACCCATAAAAGGCCAGATGAAATTAGTCAGATCCTGGTAAAGTAAACAAGCTTTTCCACATAGCATCATACTTGTTCAGATACTGTATGATCACTGTGGATGCAGTGCATGATGTTGCTGCTCTGTTGTTTTTGATCAGTCCCAGTCACAAGGCTCCATCACACTGAAAATCATTCCAGCTGTTGCAGAAGAAGACAAGCTGAAGGAAAGCAGGGTGAGGACTCCTAAAGATGTATAATACATGTCTAACAGATTTATTCATTTTCCAAATGAAAACATTGTGTTGCCTGTTCTTACTGATGATTTGCACCCACTCACGTTGATAATCTCATTAGAAGAAGCAAAATTGATCGCTTGATAAATGTATTAAAGGATGTCACATTGATCGATTAATTAATCTCACTAGCCATTCATTTGGTACAAGCCAGCTGTACCTGGGCCTTATACATAAGCTGTCTCTGTGGGCCCCCTTCCTCTCTTGATCCATGTCTCTCACTCCTCTTTTGAAATATTTACAAATAATTGATCCAACAGCTTTAGACATGAAGCTGCAGTGGTTATTATGGTAGTCACTAATGCAGGGCTGACCCTGAATAGTCGAAGATTCGATGCTTTGATGGGAGGAGCCTAATTCGACTGCCAATCTCACAGTCGAAGCTTCGCAGCAAAACAAGGATCATGCCATTTTGGCGATATGGGGGTGCTCAAAGTCTGATTTTACATAGAACTACCAGTTTTCTCCCAATTAGTTAATATACAGTACTACTACTACTTGAAATAGTAGTTGAAAATCTTGCCACAATTCAACCCTCTTTTCTCAACATACTGTAGCCTTCAAGTACTGTGTGATATGTTTGGTTTGTTTGGAGAAAATGATTTTCTGCGACACCTCAATGTCAAACGATTGCTTGCAATAACTTTTACAAACTGAGGGTTCATGTGGTTCATGATGTTGATAGATATAATGTCATGACATTGATGCTGATTTATTTATGAATTGGATTAATTTATGTTATACAATGCAAATACTGTATGCTTCAAGCTAGATTCCTGCATGAGTGCCTACAATCTAAATAACTGCTGTCTTGGTTATGCTTCCTGTTCTTTTGAAACACATTAGTCAAAAGCAGTTTTCCCTCAGTTAGCTTTCTTTCTCTTTCCTATTCTTTTTTGCTAACCTGATTTCCCTTTCTTGGGGAAAGACATACAGTGAACATTGGTGCTACAGCATCAGCGATCATCTTGATTAGCTGCATTTAGAGATGAATCCTGGTGCTGGGGCAGACTCAGGCGCGCGGGAAAACAAGTTGGCTTAGGTGTTCTGCACAGTAGAAGTGCAAGCATGACACGACTGTGTGTGCACGCACTTGCACACTTTCCTTCAACACAGAGTGGTTACAAGCATGGTCGTATGAGGTCACCAATGTCCGGACCTCCATAATTATATTTATGTGTGTATAAATAAAATCATTCGAATAAAAACCAGTGATAACACAATCAACTTAAATGAAGGAGTAAATCAGCCGTCCTCCTGCTCAGTTCTGAGCTCTATTAGTGCATCTAAATTTTTAGATGCTAAATGTTGAATTCTGTTTCTTCTGCAGAGTTTCCTCTGTCCTGTCCTGTCAAGTTTATAACTACAGTTTTTAGTTTTGCTGCATAAATGTTCTACGGTGCTCTGACATTTCTGTGCCCATGTAAATGTTTAAAATGACTGACATCAGCCTCTCTAATCATGAAAGTAAACCGTTCAAGAAAAGAAGAAAACTCATATATCAACACAATAAAGAAATCACCTGGAACGTTAAAAGTACCGGTAGAGGTGGGATAAATCTGAGAAAATAATTAGTTGGATTGGGACAGGTGGATGATTTGTGCGTACATGATTCAGATATTGTAAGACAATTCGCGCATCACACCAATGTAGCTCCTATAATCCTGACAAAACGGTACAAACAGCTTCTGACGTCAAATTATTAGGCTATAATATTAAGAGCATCCACTGCATTAAGCACTAACCTGCTGTATTTTATGTTGTCATATAGTAATAATAGTGCCCAAATTATGAAGTCTGCACATGTAATTTGTTCCTCGCTGTCAACAGACATGCTCGGGCAGACTAAACTATTTTGTGCCTTTTACAAGAGTTAAGAGGGGCCTCAGCAAACCTCCAGAATTCTTTCTTTTCTTTTTATACAAAGTTCAGTCTCTGTTTTATTCAGCCGATTTTATTTTATTTTGACAATTTTAATTGATTGAATTAATAAAAATTTCTTAGCATAAAAACAGGAGAGAACCGCTTGGCTGGGCCGTTGTCTGAAACAAGCATGAACCTCAGGTTCTGTAAAATGAAGACAGTGCCTTAAATCTGCATGCTGTCTAGTAGCCAGCAGGGGGCACCTCCACTGATTTATTACCACAGTAAACACTTTCCTAATGAGTTTATGGTTTTAATCACTACTTTGAAGTCTCCTTCAATAGCGCATGAAGTTCATGGTCCCATTTAGAGGAAAATAGATTATAGGGTATGCTTTAGGGCGTGTCTACCTTGTGATTGACAAGTTGCTACCACAGTGACCTGTTAGGTGTAGCAATGCATATCCCTTCCCTGCTCCACTTTCTCATCCAAATATGGCTATTTCTGGTTCCAAAAAACCAAGATGGTGATGGCCAAAATGCCAGCCTCAAGTTTAAAACGGTAGTCCACAAACCGTGACGTCACAGTGGCTACGTCCACTTCTTTCATATAGTCTATGGTCTGAAGCTAGCACAATCCACCTACCAGCATGTCTAAGGGCCGGATTATACTCGATCAGAACTTACTCGTAAGATGTTTTGTCAGATCAAGTAGGAAATCAACTGTTTCTAGTTGTTATTTATCCATCTGAGAAGCATACTGGAGGCTTCAAGTTCACCTATTGTCATGTTTGTTTAGTTGGTACAAAAACCAAAGAGGAAATTCAACAAGATATGGTTTTATGGGGGGTTATGGGGTTATGTGACTGGGAGTAGTGACTTGCTTTATATTTAATGGACAGAAATGACAGTGGTATGGATCTTATCATCTAACTCTGCAACAAAGCAAATACTTGCATATTTTCTATCAAACTTTTCTTTTTAAAATTACCATCACTAACAGAATATTCCTGCTCCCTAAAGGTCTACCTTCGTGCTTTGTTTGACTACACACCGTATGAAGACAAGGCTACGCCATGCCAAGAGGCGGGACTTCCTTTTAAGAGGGGGGACATTCTTCAAGTTGTTAGCCAGGAGGACGCTACCTGGTGGCAGGCCAAGAGGATGGGCGACTGTAACTTGCGTGCTGCCCTCATCCCCTCTACACAGTTCCAAGAGAGGTAGTGATCATCAACTCTGGTGTCGAATAGAATTTGAAAATGTCTGATTAGGCCGCCTTTTTCAGATCAGAAAGAAATCTTTCCTCTATTGTTTTTATTTTTCTTCCCAGGCGCCTGAGATACAGGATGAAAATGGGCTCTTTCCCTGCCCCTGTGCCCCCCAAAGCTCCTACATGTAAGGCTATTTCACTGCTGCAATCAAAAATTGTTTCCCATAACCTTCAATGTAACTAATATAGAAGAAGCTTAGATATACAGACAAAGCTTGTTTTGACTAAATGTAATCCAGCCATGGAGGTACACAAAGAGAGATTATGAAAAGAGAACAGGGGATCTGAGGTTAATCTCTCTAAAAAAAAAATGTAAAAAACCCCTAAAACAATCCATCCATCGTTTCATTTCTTAATCCAATTTAAAAGTAAAATGAAACAAAGTGGTTTGAAAACCTACAGGTGGTAGTTAAGTCAGTTATTTTCTTGTATCTACTCTATCTGCATTATAGCTAAACCCCCTAACTCTCACTAAGCTTTTAAAAAATATGTAGTAGAAATGCTGAAATAGGATTGTTTGGAAAGGTTTTGCTCTTTGGACTGAATGTAAAACATGTTGAATACTTTTTGTTTATGAAGAATACTGATTTATGTAAAAGCCCCATCTTCTAAAGACTTTCTTTATTAAATGCAAATATTTATAATAAAATAAAGCAGATAGACTGGCACAGATGCAATTTATAAATGCCATTTTAAGTTTTCTAGTGAATTTGAGAAAGGGGCAGAACATTACAGTACAGCAGTTGTCTTATTCTATAACTCTGTATAGTGATACTTTGTGTTATTCCTTGCATTGCTAACCTCAGATGATCGTGCTGAAAGAGGTACGTGGACAAACCCTCATGTCAGAATAGGGTTAGCCTAACCCTAAATAATGCTACACTTCTCCACAATGTATCCCTCTCCTTTTTTATCCACTACAAATACCTTTATACCCTTTAAAATCTTAGTAATGTGTTGCAATGAACCTGCTGTGTTATATAAAGTACCCCTCACATCAACCTCCCCCCTCTTACCCTGTCTTCTCTTCCTGCACACCATCCTACAGAAGACTGTGACAGTGAGGGTGCTCTGAATGGAAAGGACATAGGTGAGGAGGCACAATCAATAAGTTTATACTAACCACTGCAACATCACATTTCTGCTCAATCTGTGTGCTAATCCATCCCTTCTCTTACAAACTACTTGTTGTGTTATTGTTTTGATTGAATGGTTAGGACAGGTGTAAGCTTAAAATCTGGATTAACTGGTTCATTATTTGAACTCCTTGCCAGATTTAACCCCTCACCTCAGCCTTAAATACAGAAAACCATTCACTACCAAAGACTTGTTTCTTCACGCTTGACCTGATCTACTGCTGCTTCACAGCTCAGTTAGCAATCTTAACACTTTGTTCACCAGGCTTCCCGGCTGCTCTTATTGGTTTAATGTGACTGTGCTTCTATGGGTTCTTTGGGCCTAAAAGCATTATCACAGCGGTTTTGACCTGGCTGGGCCTTATTTTCACGTCTTATTCCATCAAACAGATTGACTCCTGTCAAAGTCTCAGACACACACTCGTAAACATTTAAGTGGTTGCTTCATTCTTTTCAGCATGCTTAGTGAAAAATAAAGGAGGTCATGAATGAATGTAAGAATGACTCATTACATAATATGCGGTATAGCATTCATACAGCATTTATAATGCACTTTTATTAAGTGTTACAAAAGTTTGATAATAATATATAGACCGATTGATTTATTTTTAGCCATGCTAGCAGCATAGCTCTAGGGATGGCTCTGTCGGTCGGTCCAACACTTTAGTCCAGACTGAAATATCTCAACCACTACACCAGGGATTACCATGAAATTTACTTTAGACAATCATGTTCCCCAGAGGAAACAACCTAATAACTTTGGTGATCCCGTGACTTTTCCTGAAGCGCCACCATCAGCTCAAAATGTCATACTTGTTAGCATGCTAACACGCTAAACTAAGACGATGAACGTGGTAAAACTTACCTGGTAAACATCCATCTGAGCATGCTATGTGAAAGCACAACTGTGTCTAATGAAAGCCTCACAGAGCTGCATAGCCCTGTTTAAGCATTTGCTTCATTAGCAGCATCAACAGGCAAGTAAACAACAAGTGCCTCTACAGTGACACAATTGTGATGAATTTGATTTGAATTTGATCTGTTAGATGGACAAAGATGTGGACTTCTGCTTTAACAGTCACTGATTTTTCTTTATTCTTAAACACATCTGGTTTGATTAGTGTGTTTGTGGGTGGATTTTCATTCCCTTGCTTTGTATTAAAAAAAGCTCACCGTGTGTGTGTGTGTGTGTGTGTGTGTGTGTGGACTTGTTAGTCTAGCGGGCTTTTTGTGCAGTACGCTACAGCTACGAGCTGCTCGCAGTGTCTTCATGGCCTCTCCTCACGCTACATGCTTAAAGTGCTTTGTTAGTGTTTGGTGAAGAGGTACACACAGCATGCATGGCTTCCAAGCTTCTGTTCTGTTGATGAGATTTAAGCTGATTGAATAACTGGTCTAATATGAGCTGTAGTTTCTCCCAAGAGTAAGGCAGCCCTTGCCTTCTGTGGCCATGCTTTCTCATGGGATTTTTACTCAGGTACTCTTAATGATTTCTAATGGTGTTGTTCAGCGTGTCTGTGTTGTGTGATGTATGGCACAGGATTTTACATGTAATCAGGCAGAGTGTGAAATACTCTATAGGCTTTGAGAGGGTTTATTGTGTGGATCTCAGCCTATCTTACATTTGCATGTCTTTTACCACAGCCGGACTGCGCAGAAGTTTCCGCCTCAGGAAAGATCGCCAGTGTTCACCAGGAGAACCTTGCACTCCTGATGCCAATAACACAGAGTTCCTGATTTATGAAGAAGTAACACAATATCTGCCCCGCCCTGGTGAAAGGCCTCGTCTTATAGTACTGATAGGTAGGTTAACTGAAGAAACTATTGAATATACTGGTCATTTTAGAAAAGTGGTTTCTCTTAGTTACACAAGGCAAGACATTTATGTATTGACATCTCTTACCACCATAAATGTAAAGAGTATTTCCTTTAAATAAGACCTGGTTCTGTCGCATTAAAAGAAGTGGAATCAGGTGTTTTCTGAGAGTGGTCCTTCTGCATGCAGATATCTTTCCTCAGCACATGATCATCTTTTGTATAACTGTCTGTTCAGTTATTATTCTGTTATATATTATACGATCACAGGTTCCCTGGGAGCTCGGATCACTGAGCTCAAACAGAAGGTGATCGCTGAAAATCCTCGACGTTATGTTTTGGCTGTGCCTCGTAAGTCTTTTTTGCTTTTTATTTTTCTGTGTCTGAGATGTGTTTGATGCACATGTTTACATACCATACACAGGCTCTCACTCACATATCCATATAATAAGGGTACAAAACACAAACTCAAGAATTGTATAACTTGTGCATGAATCAGTGCAGCATGTAGCATAAAAAAAGATCAAGTCACTATGAGTTTATATTATTTAGTTAAAGGATCATCAATTAATGACTGTTAACCTAGAGTTGCTTACAGTTACTTCCTTCATCAATTTAGATGCTAATAAATTAGCTGGAGTCCAGTTACATAGAAAAGATCATTTCAGGCCGAGTTTGATGAAAACAGCTTCATATCTGTGAGAATCTGTACCGCTCTGCTTACAGAGAGACTGATTAAATGCATGGGTCTGAAATCGTTGACTTGTGCATTAGTTATGCATGTTTTGTAACCTTATACATATAAACACTCAGTAATTATCACCCTCACCCTGTCTTCCTGCTGGCTGTGTTTGAACATGTGGCCCGAAGACACTACTCGAGCCAGGAAGAGTCATGAGAGAGAGGGAGTGGAGTACCACTTCATCACTAAAGCTGCTTTCGAGGCAGACATCCAGAATGGCAAGTGAGTATTGGATACTGAGTACAAAATCTTGTCAACCAAAAAATGATGTGCTACAAATGGTTTACTCTATATTTAATAAGAAATGGATTAACTGAAGCCTTCCGAAGTGTGTTGTTACTTGTTGTTACCGATCTGTTCAGCCAGTGCCTAATACATTACAGTTCAGTGCCTGAATGATTCACGATGGTGCTGTATTTCTGCAGATTTATTGAATATGGGGAGTATAAAGACAATCTGTATGGAACCAGTTTGGTGTCTATTCAAAAAGTATTGGATCAAAACAAGGTCTGTCTGGTGGATGTGCAACCAGAGGTAAGTATCTAAACTGACACGCAGCAACCAAACACATTTTCTGTTACATTTCTTAGATCTATCTGTCAACATTAAATCACTAATCAGGACCAAAAATATCAAATATGTTTTGTCTAAATGGTCACCTCCATTTTATTTTATGAAACTTGGATGGCTGCAACTTACATTCAGTCTCAAAGTCCCTGACAGTTCGTGCAGAATGCAGCAGAAAGGATTTCAATTAGTGCAGAAGTCGTACTTTTCAAATTAGCATCACTAATCTGACAGTTAAATTAGAGTTGCTAATATTTTACTTGTCACATTTAAAGCATGACTAAGTCTGCATTCAGTCTAGAAAGTGGAGCAGTTCACTGTGAACTGAAGGGTGCTTTCAACTAACTCGAGTTTTATTGGTTTTTATGATTTTTCTTCCACACTTGGACTAACATTTTTAGATCTTGTAAACTGCTTTTATGAGGAATTTAGGGTGTCATATAAAGAATATCGTCACTAATAACTTACATTTGGTAGTTTGTGCTGTATATGAAATCCTATTCAATCTTACTGTTTCCCCCCCACACACACGCATTCAGGCACTGAAGACTCTACGTACCGCTGAGTTCAAACCGTATGTCATCTTTGTAAGGCCTCGCATCTGTGATAGTCAGAAGAAACCGCTTGGCTCCTCTTCCTCCCTCAGCTTAGCCATCACGGTGAGTTACATGAACACACTGCCCACAAGAAACTTGAATACCTCGAATAACCTGTGTACGTATTAAAACACGGCTCTGAATCAGCATCTCTCCTCCCTTGTGCTGACAAGGAGGAAGACTTACAGGAAATGAAACAATCAGCCAAGCGGATGGACGAGTGCTACGGCTGTTGGGTGGACTATATGTTGGTAAAGGAGGACCCAGTCAGTGCCTTAGCTGAGCTCCAGGTCGTACTGGAGAGGGTGCAGATGGAGCCTCAGTGGGTGCCTGTGTCCTGGGTGAGGAGCTAGCCTGCTCGGACTTCATTGGTTCAGATTGGATCAGCTGACCCCTGCATGTAGAGGACAGCTTCTGATTGATGGATTGATCCAGTGTTTACTGCCATACTAACCATTCCACAAATACAGGTCTGTGATAGATGGCCAAGTTGAGTCAGAATCATAAATGAACATCTGCAAAGACTGAAAGCTGCTTTTTCCATAACTCAGAACATAAAGCCTTTGTTTTAGATTCTTCAGTGTAAAATGGCACTATATTTCAACTTCACGGCGGCAGTATAACAGCTCTGGCTGGCATGTAGTACAAAGATCTGCAGCCAGTATGATTAATTATGAGACGTCTACTGTAATAGTGCCATATCGTGCAGTTAAACAATATAATTTTAAAATGAGCAAATAAATCTGCTGACCATCTGCTCATGCTGGAGGCTGTCCTCGTGTTACCTGACTTGATAAAAAGTCTGAATTAAAAAAGAGAAATGTGTTGAATTTGTCTGTTGGCGCTGCTATTTGAAGACATTTAATTACTCAGAAATAAAGCTCACAAGCCATCCAGTATTATTTGGTTGAAACCATTTACTTTAGAATGAGTTATGTAACAATTATAAACCAAACCATAAACAAAAGAAAGGAAATATACATATGTGTTTGCACTGTGTGCAAGAATACACAAGGCCTTTTTACTTCCACAGCTTCTTGATCGACATGTTCTTCTCGTTGTCTTTCTGCATCACCTGATGAAGAGAACAGGGAACAGTCTTAATAGGCTGGTACTGGTACTCATACTCATCATTCGAGTATAAGAATGAAACTTGACGATAATGAGGTGAGGGATTAATGAATTTGAAATAATTGGAAGGATAGCCCTTGACATTTGGCATCTCATTTTCAGCGGAGTCCTAAATGGTCATCTTTATTGTAAGCAGTGGTTTGAAAAAGGCTCTGAAAATACAACAGATACTGAGCCAAGACACAGTGCGAGTGAATGGTTATACAAACCTTCGCCACAGCCATCTCAAAGTCCTCCTGGTTGACATGAACTCTCCTTTCTCTCAGAGCATACATCCCT
This sequence comes from Micropterus salmoides, assembly GCF_014851395.1. Taxonomy (NCBI): domain Eukaryota; kingdom Metazoa; phylum Chordata; class Actinopteri; order Centrarchiformes; family Centrarchidae; genus Micropterus; species Micropterus salmoides. The sequence goes on along the minus strand of NW_024041262.1, from coordinate 13,639,758 downwards.
GCCTCTGTGCAAACACCCTGAAAAACAAAGACACAAGACAATTAAAAACAGACCTGCTGTATATTACCTTCATTCACCCAGCTTCCACCATTTAGCGGACCAATTCTCACCTTAACTTCAGCACCAGAGGCTCCAGGCATCAGCTCTGCAATCTTCCTCAAATTAATGCCACGCGTTAGGTTCATCTTCCTGGAGTGGATCTTCAGGATGTCCAGACGGGCCTATTGGTACAAAATAAAGATAAGCTCAAACAAACAAAAAAAGCACAGCATGTACAAGTGTGTGTATTTACTGCACAGGTGACTACCTCTTCATTTGGAGGGGGGAACTCGATCTTCCTGTCGATCCTGCCTGGCCTGAGCAGAGCCGAATCCAGGATGTCAATACGGTTGGTGGCCATGATGACCTGAGAGAGAGAGTCAGTTTTAGTCACATTAAAACAAAGCAAACTGACATTGTTATTAATTAGTGTACTTGAATTATTAAGATATATGATAATGCTTTTGTACTGTGTTGAGAGCAGTTCCCACCACGAGAAAGCATTTTGCGACACAGGCAAGGAAAGACTCCCTTTCAGGAGGTCAATGGTTACAAGAAAGAGCAACAATTTTACATATCTGGCATTTATAATTTGTATATAAAATTCAATAAATTGTTTAACTAATATAGTCCAGACTGAAATATCTCATTAACACTAATATACTACTGAATACTAATACTACTAAAGATATATGGTTAAAAGTGTTTGTCAACAAATGTCACTCCTACTACTGAAAAGCACCCATAAGGATGCTGGTAAATATGAATGTAACAGTTGTAATAATGTTAATTATGTGTTCACAGAAGAAGTTATACTTGTTGAAAATACTGTAAATAATACAGATAAAATGTCCTGTCATCTTATAACTGTATTAGGTGTTAATTCCTTATATTTTATTAATGCTCCAGCTGATACATGTGGGGTTACAGAAACATACTCTTAACTGAGGAAGGGGCTGCCCTATGCACAGTTTAAAAACACATTTAAGTATACATAATAAATAAAAAGCTATATAATAAAACATATACCAGAGTACTCTTATCTTAGTAAATAACGTAAAAAGTTCAAAACAAAAAGATACAATTATTTGATGGTGTGTGATACCTTGATGTTCTTGGTGGCCTCGAAGCCGTCCAGCTGATTGAGCAGCTCCAGCATTGTCCTCTGCACCTCACTGTCACCACCTGAGCCGCCCTCCAGGCGAGAAGACCCGATTGAGTCGATCTCGTCCATAAAGATGATGGAGGGAGCGTGTTCTCTAGCCATGACGAACAGCTCACGCACCATACGGGCACCTGGCACAACAGGGAGGGGATCAAGGTTATACAAACTACAAAAATAGTTTCCGGAAATTTCTTTGATTGCATTATTAAGGACACAGGAGCTCACCCTCTCCAATGAACTTCTGGACCAGCTCAGAGCCAGACACCCTGATGAAGGTACAGTCGGTGTGGTGAGCCACAGCTCTGGCCAGAAGGGTTTTCCCTGTTCCTGGGGGCCCGTACAGCAGCACACCCTGCAAACGTTCAAAGCAAAACAGACATCAGAACCATCTGTACACTGACAACGTGACTAGATCTGCAACTAACAATTAGCAAATTTCCAGAAAATATATTGGCAACAATCTGATCTATCAATCGTTTCAATAACTTTTCAAGGAACAATCTCAAAACTTCTCTGGTTGCAGTATTTCGAATGTGTTGAATTGCTGCTTTTTGTCTGTTTTATATAATTGTAAACTGAATATTTTGGGGTTCTGGACTGTTGCACAGGCAAGACAAGACATTTGAAAATGTCACCTCAGGCTCTAGGATAATGTGCATTTCCCCACAGTTGCGTTTTGTCTTATGGACCAAATAATTAACTGGGAAGACAATCTGTAGATTAATCGATAATGAAAATAACTGATTGTTGCAGCCCAACATATCACAGTTGTCAAGTAAGATCTTTGTATCGCAAAGAAACCTAAGCAGTCTCTTTTATTTTTTTTTTGCTAGATGATGCAGTTTGGACATTTCCATAGGGTTTTGCTAGAAAATATTCTCAACCCTAACAGAAACCTGAAATCTCGAAAATAATCTGAAAATGTGAATAAACCAAAAACTGTCTCATACAAGGCAACCATATACAGAGAGGCTAGAGACATTCCTTTATCTGAGAGGCCATGGTTTGTGTCACAGTGACACCACCGTATCTGCCTTGCTGAAATGTCTCAGCTTCAGGGACACACTTTTGAATTTGAACCTAAACCTTTTATCTGACCCCTTACAAAGGAGGCAAGTAAAGAGGAATGTCTCCTTTAAGAATTTTAAAAGAGTGTACACTCAGCTCTCTTGTCAATCAATCACCCACCTTGGGCTGTGCAATGCCTAAAGCCTCAAACAGCTCTGGGTGCTTGACAGGCAGCTCAATCACTTCCTTGATCTCCTTGATCTGCTTATCCAGGCCACCAATCATTTCATAGGTGGAGTCTGGCACCTTCTCCACCATCATAAGGGATACCAGAGGGTCCACCTTGTTGGGCAGGATCTTGTGCAGGGTGTAGCTGTCGTTACGCAGAGCCACGCGGCAATTTGGAGTCACCTGGTGCAGAAGTAACAAAGGGGTGTTAGAATACTTCAGGTTTCTTAGAGACTGACCGTACAGGGAAGCAAATATGGCTTGTTTGATTTCAGTCTTGTGCTACGGTGGTAACTATTGAAAGGCATAATATTTGTTTTGCAAGTGTCGATTTAAGTACTCTGCCATGCAACCATTATTAACATAAGAACAACTATAATACTAACATCATTGATGTCAATGTTCTTGTCCACATCCACGACAAATTTTCCTTCTGGGTGCACCTGAAAGGGAGGACACATATTCATTTAAACTGTCAACTGGTTATCAAAATATAGTGAGCTACAAAGAACAAGAACACAGCATACCTTGACCAGCACTTTCTTTTTGTCCATGACCCTAACCACTTCTCCTACGTACGACCCCTGCTCCTGTAGTAACTGTAGCTCCTCACGAAGGAGGCGCACTGAAAGACAAAAAGTAGAACTTTAATAGTTTCATCCATGGGGAACATCTCTGTGCAGCTTTATATAGGATCTAAGGAGATAATATTGCAAAATACGCTGATGTTGCAGTAATAAAGAACCGTGTACCTTTGGCATTGAGCTCATTCCTCTGTGCCTGCAGTCGTCTGAGATTCTGGCTCTTATCATTCACTGTCAACTGTTGAAAACAAAACCCCAGCACTTCAGGATTGACAGCCAAGCAGAAACTGTGCAATCACATTATGGGCTGAAAGTCTGCATGTTTATTATTTTCTAACCTGCAACTCTTCTATCTTAGACAAGTAGTACTGCCGGAGACCTGAGCCACCTTTACTCTCCCCCATCTCCATCTGTCAAAGGAAAAAAAATATATATCAACCTTTAAAACACAGGCATCAAGTGCTCTTCATGGTTCTGAATCTATTTAGACCATTAACTTAGAGTAAGGGTGCAGGTAATGACTTAAGATTTCATTATCAATTTATTTGCTGAATATTGTTTGGCCTGAAAACGTAGGACAATTGTATAACCAAGAGATTTCCAATTTAAAAATGTATAAAAAAAAAAAAAAAAAAAAAAAAGGCAGCAAATCCTCAAATCTGGGAAGCTACAACCAGTGAATATTTTTTTGGTTTTTGCTATAAAAAAGGCCATTTAAACTAGTACTCAATTGCTGTTGATTAATTTCCAGTTGGTCGACTGTTAACCTAATAAATAGACTAACCAAGTAATTTCAAAGAAATGCCAAATTACATTAAAATCTAATTTAACATCTATGAAAACTGACTAACGTTACGTTAACTCATCGAGTCTGATAACGTTAAATTAGTGCTTAAGTGTTGAGCTATTTGACATCGGAAAACCACAGTTATCCAGAACAAGTTTGTGCAACAATACAATAATAAAGTGGGCTAAAAGTTAACGTTAACTACGTCTCCATAATAACTTAACGTTAGCAAGTTTAAGTGACTAAAATTAACGTGAAGTTAGCTATTGTTAGCCGACTCTAATTGAAACAGATATGGAGATGTTGCTTGTTGATCCTCAAACTATTAGTCATTTCACGTTGTATTTAGCAGCTGCTGTTTATTCTAATTGTAAAAAAATATATATAAAACTGTTGCCGACATATCACTGCCAGTCATTCAGAGTAGCCATCTCAAGCTAACGTTAGCTATCCATGCAATTGACAGAGAGCCTTAGCTAGCCAGTTCTTTAGCTAGGTTAGCTACAATGAGACAGCAAACCGGCAGCATACTAATCTTCACATTGTTTTGAATGAAGTAACATTTCAGTATTTACAGCACAGTCGCACAACAATTCATTCCCACAACTGATTCAAGAAAATGATCCGACTAAAGCATAACAGAAACGTTTCTTTGACAATACACAAATAAAACCAACAAAACGGCAGAAAAATACACCTACATGATCAATCCCGTCGACCTCCATGTTGAAATTTTGTGCTTCCGCTAGAGGAGAGGCGTATTTCCGGAAGACTTCTTCTGCAGGGTACTTTTTATCAAAGATAAATATGCACATCGCCACCTACATTTCTTTAAATAAATACACTTTACTTTTCAGTCCCAACCTCAAACCATACAGTCTATGCCTCAAACTTCTTTAGCTCTGAAAATGGCTTAAATGTTATCATAACACCTTGAAATATTTTTTAAAGGTTAAAGTTTTAAAGGTTAATTTACTCACTCAAACAAATCTGACATTTATCATTTAAGTCTTTGGTCATATCCTTGCTTTGTATTAGTTTTTTTTCAATTGCTAACATGAATTGGTCAAATTACTACTCCACCACCTCCAAAACACTGTGTATTTGCAGCACGTTTTTCAAATGCTAACATCCTGTGTCAAAAACTGTTACATGTCACATTCAAAACAGAAAGATGACAAATACCCTGCATTCCTGCAGCAACCAGACTGAAATATATTTTTTAAAAATCTTACGTTTGCGTCTATGTGCTTATATTTCAGCAGAATTATTTCAGGTTTTCCGGACATGAATTACAGGTTGTGGTCATTGTGGGTCAAGTTTCAGTGTTACTGTGTAAACAATTGAGAAAAACTGTAGAACTGAAATTTTAGGCATTAGTTTTTTGTTTCAACAAGTAAATTACTGTAGACAAAACTGTAAAAACTGCATGTCACCTAACTGGCTGAGTCTCAGGTCTGTGAAGAGTGTAGGAAGTATTTGGGTTGGCTGTTATTTGAGGAGAGGTAAACACGTGTTAACTGTGGAAGACCAGCCATACCGGTTGATACTGCTGCTCTCAGCAGCTCCTGAGCTCATCAACCAGCCCTAACATGCTCACTTATACCATGACCCCAGCTTCTTACAGCTCTTACAGCTGAGCGTGTACAGTAAAGGATATGATTATAAGCCTCCACCATTAAAAATGATAATAACACCATGTGCAATATTTGTACTGGAGCAGGTTCTAGATTATGAAAATACTGTATAGAAAATATTTGTAAGTACATTTATTGTAAAAAAAATCCTCAAATGTATAAAAGGTAAAAGGCATTTGATTGGTACACAACATGCAAACATTTTACAAAGAGGCTGTACAAAAATAATTGTACAGGGCCTACAAGTGCCTTCTTCACAAAACTAATTTTAGCACGAAGATATTGGTTAACATGGAATGTTTAAAGAAATTCAGGAGAAACCCTCATACAAAACCTAAAAACAAAATAGCATTTTGAAACTAAACAGTACACAACCATTTGGTGTACTGCTTTATTGGCACACTACAACTACATTCCTATTTTATTAATACCAGTTAACCTTCTTGGGAGGTATGGATCTTACAGGAAGAACCCTTCAATCCAAAGAGCTTGCCGCTGTTCCTCTTCCTGGCATTAAAACAATGAAAAGCCCCCAATAACAAATGAAAACAGCATGTAAACATTCAAGAAGTACAAAAAAAGCTGCTAAAATACAGATGGACACAGTGAACTCTTGTCCTTGTACAGATAAGGAGCTCAAACCTTCCCGAAAATAGATTTTTTCTGGAAATCCTGCTTTCTTACAAAATAAAGAAAGGTTTCATTTCAAATGACATATTCCCCAATATAAAAAAACAGCACCTCAAAATTATTGTTGGCTTCTTATTACTTCCTAAGTCATAAGACAAATTAAGTATTCCTATGTTCTTGTAGAACATAATCCATATTTTCTGAACATATGTTTGAAATAATATGGATATATATTTTAATTCTACCATTCCACCTTCTCAATTTCTTTTTTTTTTTTAGATGTTACCAGACATCAGGTATTGTTCCTTTTTAAAGGTTATGGCTTTTAAATATGAAGGTAAACACACACGCTTTTTCAAAATAGCACACAACGTGATGGTGAAAAACACCCAAACAGCACCAATGCTTAAAACATTTTAAGCATATTGTACCATAAACAAAACATATTGCAAAAAAAGGCAAGATTATTTGAACAGGCTCAAAATGAAAGATGCAAGGCAAACATATTATTAAGGACATGTTAATCATCACTTTGGTCCCATTTACTTTGTTAACTTTAGAATTATTATCTATATGACAGAAACGATATGTATCGCACTGCTGGTTTATCATACCATGTCAGAGACGATGGCTTTGTGAACATTTAGCTTATTTCTTTCCAAGCAAATTCCAATTTCTATTGAGTTAAATGTTAACATTTGATGAGTAAGTTGGCTCTGACTCCTCATAATATGTCTTTAGGTGAGTCGGATACCCAACACCTGCTCCAACTCTTGTCTCCTCTGCTGCACCTGAAACAAAAAAGTGGATGGTGTCAGTGCAAAATAAAACTAAAATATACTGAAACCTCACAATAAAATATCTATCGAACATGTGCATTGTTAAGCAGTGCATTAGACTGTAATTCCTTACTCTGTAGTAAACATATCTTCCTACTGCCTCCGGTACCCAGGGCGCCTGGTAGAACTCAGTCCTCCTCTCCTCCTCTGGGTTTCCTGTCACATCTGTCATCAACTGGTGCAAAAGAAAATTATCGTTGAACATGAGGAACCACAATTTCATGAATACAGAAAACAATTCCATTGCCAAATGAAAAAAATAATGTTTTAATGAGAGACTCTTACATTGTCAATTTACAAACACATACATTTAAAGAAGAGGAAGTGAAAAAAGTTTACGTAATATTTAAGTGAGATTTCTACAGTTCAACCACAGTGACACATAACACATATTTTGGAATACTTTGACAAGTCTCTTCTTTACACTGTGTAAAAGACAGAGCAGATTATGACATGCTATGAAGACTCCTGTGGAGAAACCAAGCGGCAACCCTCAGGGTTGTAAAATTAAGTGCTGATAACTGCAGTTCAAAGAATGTCCACTTGAGCCCGGCTCCAAAAGCGTGTCGGCCTCCATAGACCACCATGTTAAAATGCCCAACTTTACAGCAGAAATAAAGATGTTTACATGCCTGGTACAAAAGAACTTTTGGTCTCTATTGCTAATTTCCCCCTTCTGTGTGGAGGGTGAATTTTAATGTATCTTACCCATTTAAATTATATTGAAGCTTAAAGTTATGCATAATTAAGGATATGGCCGTTTTGAGTGATAGGTGGGTGCCCTCTCAGGTGGCTAGCCTGGCTAGGTGGTTTCAGCAACCAGGCTTCATTTGGCCCGCACAATGGGCACGCCTCAGCTCTTCCTCTTAGCTCATTTTTGGATTAGCCAGGGTCAAGCACTGCCCAGATGGTGACGGCATGTGTGTGACACCCACATTGAGATTCAAAAAGGTTCTTAAGAAACCTACGGACAATACGTCCATGTTTTATACAGTGAGAGAAACAGTTACAGTAAGTTAGTGGCAAATGTTTACCTTCAGATCTCTGCTTTGAGACTTGAGCCAGTCTTGAATGAAGTCCTGTGGATTGTTGCTGAAGCTCAGCATAAAGTCTCTCTCAGTCTTCAGCTGGTTGATGTACTCAATTGTCTCATGAATCTGCAGTGAATACAGTAATTGACAGGACAGTTTTTTCCTTTTATTTACAGTATCCTAGATGTAAGTGAGGTGCTTTTTGATTGACTGGCAGGCCTCACCTTCATCTCCAGTGCAGCAATTTCCTGTTGGTTGGTTGTAGAGGAGAGGAAACTGTTCATTTGGCCTTTCAGTGGATCATCCACCTCCACATCAATGTCATAGCATGCTGTCTTCTTCTGATCTGTGGGGTCTACACTGCTCAGAGAAGACAAAACAACACAGAATTCAAGTTGGATTGTAATAAGGGAGGAAGAGAGCTGCAAACATGTAAGAGCAAATAAAGGATTATATAAGCAAATAAAGGATTATATAAGCAAAAATCAACAACAATGATAAATGAGTGCATGATTCATTCAGAGCCCACACATAACAGATGCAACAAACACAGAGAAAGAATTATCCACACTCCCCTACCTAATCATGTGATTGATAATGATGGGGTCAGGGTGTTGCAGCAGGCTGGCCAGTTTCACGGGAATCTCAGAGAACCTCATGCGAGGACAGGCAAAGATCTGAACAACATTTGGTTAGAAAACAGAAGAAGTTTAAAAAAGAAAAAACACTTGATCTCCCCACAAGCGTTAAAACATCAAAAAGCTGAAAAATACATGTTAGCTGCACATCTGAAGTCCCACACAGTCAATACATATCTTAATGACTAATTTGACTACATAATTTTAAAATTTAAGGAACAAATTAGGTAATCGTATGCATACATATATAATATATGTTATAATAATACATGCCGTAAAATCACAAATCATGGTAGGTCCTATGAATGGCACAAATTATGGCACTTCTCTCTCTATCAGGCATATGAATAACAAGTTTGAGGGAACGAATTATACAAAAATAAATAAATCTCTGCACATTTAATAAAATATCGATACAAAATGATTTTCTCAAAGCAGGACTTTGAAATGCATGGTTAGGTGGTGAGCTAGCATTTTGACGCTTGTTGCAACAATTCAATTACCTGTCTGAAATAGCGGTTGCAGTTGATGTACTCCTTCTCATGACTATCCTGCAGCTTGTTGTTCTTGATGTAGAGCCAAAGAGCTTGCATGATGCTGGCCCGCGTCTGTGTGTGCACACCCAGCAGACGAGCCAACCGCGGGTCCAGTTTGTACTGAGGGGGCTGGGAAAAAAAGAAAGTGTAGGCTGAAACAGCAGCCATCTTGCAAACAGTTGCAAGGCGGTAACTCAGCAAATGGGTGGTACCTGGTGGTCGAGCATGAGCAGAAGGGTGCATTTAACATTCACATCGCCAGGCCTTTTGACCTGGAAACCGTCGGTCTCCTGAGTGGTGGGCATTCTATGCCACTGAAAGATCAAATTAAGTAAAAAGATCAGATTTCTCTCAAGTCCAATTAGAGATAAAACTAAATAATAATAAAAAATGTGTATGTTATACATACATTCAAATAACCCCCTCTCCCTCCATTTACTCCTTGTTTACTCCCCTTGCTTGTGGCTTGCATCTGTGATAGCGGACTTACTATCAGATACGTACAAGCAAATGCTCCAAGACGATATTGGTTCGGTGCCAGTTTGCATGGTGCAATAATTAGGTATCTATTAGAATAAATGCTAACTTTCAGCACTGTTGTTTTTGTGTGCGAGACACTCAGTTATGTAAATTGGACTCTTTACCGTGCCAAAGCATGTTTTCTGATGTTAATTTAAAATATGTCAATCAAACTGATATTTATTACAGGGCTGGTTTAACCCTATGTTTGGGGTGATAAGTCAAACATAGTTAAACTAAACATGGGGGCATGACTTCCAGATTCAAGAGCTCTTAACAATCCCCCCCTTAACTGTCAGACAAGCTCAGACAGGATTGGTTCCAAAAGATTTAATCATTCCAGCTAAACTCCACTTTATGACCGGGGCTGGTGAACCAATAGCTGTCTCAGGACATTTTCGTGTGCCTAAAATGTTCTGAGGTGGTTGCATCAAATGCCTTTAAAATGACATCATACCTCTACTAAGTGGTTGTCAGGTCCATAGAGCTCCTTATCAAGCTCGATCACCAGGCTTTTGAAGAAAGATGAGAACTTCTTCTTCTGCTTGCCAGGCTATGAATGAAAGAGTGCATAAAGGAGTGTGAAAAGACAGCAACATGATTGCTATCTATCTATGTCTTCTTATTGTGCTGTGTCAGTCGGTGCAGCTGCATTGTTCAGCTCTGACCACATCGGGGGTGGTGAGGAACGAAACTGTAGTCTACAACAAAAAGCTCTTGCTGCACCCCCTCCCTCTCCCAAGCCCTGACAAAGTCGGTTTGCACAACATGACCCATTTCATTCCTTCACTCACATCGCTTTTCTGTTTCCGTTACTCCATGCAAAACTCCTACGCATGCCTAAATCAGTGAGCCTGGGGAAGAAAAATCAGCTCCTTCATGTGGCCCCAGATGACACAATGAGTGGAGCTGGAAGTGATGGAGGGAGGGGAAGCATGTCAGCTCATGGTATGTAACGGCCAGTGGTTTCAATTCCTCCTTTCAAAAGAGAACATGAGCTTGTGTGTGTGTGTGTGTGTGTGTGTGTGTGTGTGTGTGTGTGTGTGTTAGGATTGTGGGGTGGAGTGGGGAGAGCTGTAAACACACATCTGGTTGCGTGGTCTGAGCCAAGGACACAGGCCAACCAGAGCAGAGTGGCTGAAGTTTTCAGAAACACAATAACAGAGGCTGAAATACCAGGAGTCAGACCACACTGGGACGATGGTGAAATAGAGCAACGAGAGTGTTATTCACTTACTTCCTCCAGAAGTTTGCCCTCCACTCTCAGTTCCCACGAGGACACCTTCTCTGCCTCCTCACCCTCAGGCTTGCTGGGTGTGTACGTGTTAGAAATGTAGATCCTGAGCTTGCGTTTTTGCTGCGTCACAGAGATGAACAAGCTGGTATATCAGGAATTCCAGTAAAAAGTAGTAGACTTTTTTTAAACTGCATTTGGTGAGTGGTGGAGACAGCTTTGACAAAACATGGAAGACATTAATCAGCAAATAAAGACAATTTAAAGTTATAATTCTCAAGATATTCATGAACTCAGTCTCTCCTTTTCTGTACTATTTATTTATTTATTGTATATATTTGTTTTTATTTTATCCAAAGCCATTCAGCGTATTTATATTCTGTAATTTCCTCTCTATATATTAGATATCATTGTTAGTGGCGGAGTCCGCCATTTCCGCACTGTTTTCAGATTGCCTACATAAGCACGAGAAATTCACAGGAAGTGATGCATGTATGGAGTCCAGCACACTGTTTTAATATCATGTCAGCCGACCTGCCTTATCAAGGGTTGTATTCACAGTAAAAGTGAAAAATACGTCAAAAAAAACAGTCACAAGCAGTCGCTCAATGAGTGTTTGCTGTAGTATTTTGTAGCACTTTTCTGTTAACCTCCACAGGTATCGCCAAATCAACCAGGACTGAAATCTTAAGGATTATAACGTCAAACTCGTGATGAGGCAGCACTTCATACAGCCAGAGAGTTATCTCAAAATATCCTTTCATTATCTAAAATTCTGCACTATAATGAAGAGGTACCATAATGGGCTTCTTGATGGCTTCCTGAATCTCCATGCGCTTTCGGGCGATGGTCTGATCCAGTTTCCTCTCAAAGGCCAAGAGATCCATGTAGGCCTGGGACTCTGGGACCAGGTCTCGGATCTAAAGACCCAACAGCAGGACATGAACATTAAGGGAATATGGCCAACTGTAATCAAATTGGATCCTTCTGAACTATTATTCAGGTGGTCAAAATGTTCTTACCCTCTGTGGGAGAACCTTGTCGGCCATCTTACGTCTTTTTGCCCTAAATCACACAGAAAATATAATATCTGATGATTATTAAGATGATTTCCAAAGTATTTGTGTTTATTTTGACAAAAAACAAAACAAAAAAGTAACATCATGTTAACCATATGCTTTGTTGAAAAAAATAAAAGGATCCAGTTGGCTAAAAATATTACTTAAACAAGGACACACTGCAGTATGTTGCCTCATTTCCAACTCATTTCCTTTGATTATTAAGTATGTGTGAAAACTTGATAATGAGATAACAAAATCATGGCCAGTGCAATCTCTTCATTAACTCCCCCGAAGGAGCACCTCAGGCTCCCACTTATCATTGCAACTGAATTCATGAAAGACACTTTGTGTCTTTAATTAGATTACACAGTTCTCACTCATTATGACTAAATTTAACTCCCAAGCTCTTTAATGGGAATTTAGAATGTTGCCCCCAGCCCTGTGGCTCACTAATCATCCCATACTGAGAATTTTGTTATGAGACAAACCTTTAAAGACAAGAGGTTCATTGAGGAAGAAACTGTGCATTTATGAGCGTGGCATCAACAACCAGTCTGAAGACAAAAATACCCACTGGTGTAAGCAAAGGCCAGTCATGGGATACTCCTATCCTCGTGTCCGTGTGATCTGAGCTGTGCTTTTAAAAGTACAGTAACTTTACAAACAGGCCAGCAGAGCGAAAAACACATCCTGGATGAAGAGTGGTGTTGTTGTAGTGTTAATCAGCTCCTGCGTTTTTATGACTATATGACTAATATGGTGTTGTTATGGTGTTACATTTCCCACTGAATGTAATTATGTTCATTTTGCTTTACACAGTACATAAACTTAAAAAAAAAAGTCAATTTAATTTTGACTTGGCTGAGGAAAACGTTACTAGCAAGGTCCTTAAAATAAAAATGTTTGCTGTAAACCGGTGTAGCAAATAAGGAGGAAATACACCCACTTCCATCACCCACTTTCAGAGACATTCCTTTTATAAACAGTAGTCATTTTAAAAATGTCATCATCCTTTTCTGGCAACACCATATCATAAAAAAGCTTGTTTTAGTCAGTCAAAGGCAGAAAATGAGGTTTTGAAAAAAAGGAGCAAATTTTTCAGGGAATATGATGTGCATAAGAGTAAAGAGTCATTTCAATTGGACTCTCACTGTAACAACCTTAATAATTGAATATTAAATCAAATGCTGTACATTTCTTTTGTAAATTGAATGTACTGGCTTTGGATTCTTGTCAAAGTGCCTTTCCCTAATTTGGCCCCGGGCGGTCTTGGTCAATCAGCCTTAGCACAATTCCTCTCCCTCTCTTCTCCTCCCCTCCCACAAACACTCTCCCTTCTCCACAGTTTACCCTCGTCTGAGGCCTCCCAGTGCATCTTGCTGTTGCTGCTGCTGCTGTTGTTGATGCTGCTGAAGGAACCGCTTCCTCGAGGCGTCCATGCTTGGAGGCCCCATGCCTGGCCGCATGGACATGTTCCCACCACCATAGGAAGGACCAGGCAGCTGACCCCCCATTGACCCCATTGGGCCCCCCACTCTGTTGGGTGGCATCCCTGAGCGCTAGAGAAAAGGAGGGAAGCTGCAGCTATGATTTCTGGTTCATAAGAATAACATTGTTGTGCACTAAACAAGTTTCTTTCTCCAAACCTGGGCAGTTTTTCCTTTTAAATAAAATTGTGGCTATTAAAAAAATAATGCTTTGGTAATATTTACTTCCTGCAGTACTGCTTCACAAAAGATGGATTAATGCTCCCAATGTGATGCTGAATTTCAGAGATCAGATTTAAAGCCCTGAGTTCTACCAGGTGTTGAATGATCAAATACACATGTTTCAATCTTTATCTTGTTTTATAAAGCAGTTATAGTCTGAAATAACACACTGAATGGATTCATCAACAATGTATGTACACTGTCCACCTTAACACTACTACTTACTTTTGTTTGGTCTCTTAAAAGCAAATATCTGAACCTATATGTCTCTACCTGACAAACACAAGACAACTGTGATAGTGCATGATGTTAACTAAAGACCACATGAAGCTGCAGATGGTGGCAAAACTGGAATAACATATGCGGGCTTAGCTCTGACAGATGGTGTTAATAAACGTACTTTTGTTTTCAGGTTTACTGACAGGGGGTGAAGGGCAACCACGTGATGTTCTCTTTCACACATGCACTAAACATTGTTCTTGGATTATAATTTTAATTAAACATCAACATATTATTAAGGTACACAATGATATTACACCATAAACGCATATTAGAAATGTTACACTCAATTTATTGGCGCGGCAGTAAGCAATTACATACCCCTTTTCAAACACGGAAGTGGTGTCCACACCTTGATTTAAGAATAATGGGCTTTAATGTTATTCTTACCTTCACATCTGTGAGGTGACTGTCTTCAACTAGATACTTTTGTTTAAACACACATCTAGGACTGTGTTTACTCTCAAAAGTAGCTCGCACACACTTTAAGAAGCCACAGTAACATTTAGAAGTTACACCAGTCAGATCACGTTACCCTCACCTTCCGTTCAGCCCTAAGCTTTCCTATTTAATAAGGTGAAATTAAGCAGTAAACCAACCTGGGGGTACTGGGGGGAGCTGTTCATGTTGCGGGGGTATCCCGCCGACGGTTGGGGCATGCCTGGGATCCTCATGCCCGCAGCATGCCCAATATTCATGGGGTGCATATTCGGATTCATCGAAGAAGACGTGAAGACTCCTCTTGATGCCATCTTCTAGATCCACAAGTGGTTCAAAGTGACGGAAACTTCTATCAAATTTCCGTCCAAATACAAGTCTGGCAAGCGGCTAAATGAAGTCACCGGTACACGTCCGTAATTAGTTAGCAAGTTAACTACAGCTACTGTTAAAGGGGTCTGGTTCTGAGTTGACAGCAAGCACACTCACTGTCAACAAAAAGCTAGCTAATGTTAACTTAGCTCGTTTGCAACCGTTTCAAGTTCCGGGATTTGCCTCTTCCTCCTAACTTCTTTCTGGACACCAAGTGGTGGCTGCTGTTTGTTACCTCTTCCGCTTGTTAAGACTTAACATCGCTAACTAGCACCTGGTTTCCTTGTGAGGCTAATGAAAAACATGACAACGCCTGACTTACCACAAAACTGAGTGTCTAAAGCAATACCAAGTATTCTTGTAACTGGACACACACACACACGCACACACACACACACAATGCAGAATGATGCTTTCATGACAATCCGACAATTTCAGCGCCTGTTAGCAGTTACCCTCGCCTAATCTAACGTTTGCCCTCTTGGCAAAGACACATTAAAAATATCAATAGCCTAAATTTGCGTTTAGGTTGTCATTAAAGCCTGTGTTTTCTGAGGCCTAAAATGTGACATTTATATGCACTGAGGTTTGATGCAACCTTATCCTCCTAATTTTGCCATCAGTGTCACTTTGTTTCTACATCAAAACTGCCAGCCCCAAGATATTTTCTGTCAGATCCCAGCAGTGGTGAAAGAAGAAGATCTTAGGTCTTTTACCACAGTGTAAATATACTGGCTTACCAGTAAAAGTAACATCTTACAATATAAACAGTAGCTATATAATATAAATAATATATAGATGTATTTAGTGTAATGTAGCCTACATAAAATAGCAAAAAAGTAAAAGTACTCACTATGCTGAATGGCCCATTTCAGAATAATATATTTATATGTATACAGTCTATCACTGGGTTTTAAATGCATTCATGCATTAAGCTTTGCTTGTGTTGCGGCTGATAAGGTGTACTTAATTTTAACTACTTTATATACTGTCTGGGATCTTAATTCATAACAATAAATCATCAGTTATTAGTTGTATTTTGTTTCAATAATCTGAATCTGCAAAGTAACTAGTAACAAATGTTGTCAAATAAATGTTGTGGAGTAAAAAGTACAATATTTACCTGTATGTGTTCATATAAAGTAATTTTATGTTATAAAGTAACATAAAATAAAAATACTCAAGTAAAGTACAAGAACCTCAATCCACCAGTGGATTCCAGTAATTAATAATCACTACCACTTAAATGTAATGAACTGACCTCACAGTGCTGGCGCTGTCCACCTACCACCCTCTGTGTAGCTACTAAACCCAGAAACCCAGACCAGACCAACCTGTATTCTTATGCTGGAACAGTAGGCTATACCCTGGCTCCAGGTTTTCTGTGTGTCACTTAGTTTGTTGTAATTTGATTATTTAGGACTATGTAACATGTGAGCACAATGTAAACTAAACTACTTAAAACTCGGGCCTCTCTAAAAGACATGGGCACAATATTAGACAATAAAGGTGATGTTGTCATTTGGTGGTACAAATTACAATGCATTGAACTTTGTTTAAGCAACAGTACCAATACATGTAAAAATAAAATACCCCAAATCAAAGTCCTACATGTAAAATAATACTTGATCTTGATAGAAATGACCCCTGAATTAATTGATGTACTCTAACTGATATTATTATACATTACATGAGTACTGTGAATCTGATGAATCAAGCAAGTAAGCAGCATTTTACTGCTGTTGCTTGTAAAGGTGAAGCTAATTTTAGCTACTTTATATAGGCTACTGTAGCTCTAATGCATTGTCATTTATTTGTCATAGTTTGTGTTGAGTAGTAACTGCTGTTGGATAGATATCTCTCTGATATGTAGTGCAGTAGAGGTATAAAATATTATAAAATGAAAATACTAAAGTAAAGCACCTCAAAACTGTACTTACACAGCACAGTACTTCAGTAAATGTACTTTCATTTTAATTTTTTATTTTCCATCACTGGTTCCATCACACTGTTAAAGTAAGGATTGTTGTTGTCAAATGTAGAAATTCTTTAGATAATACTGTGCATAGTGTATGATTTATTTTAGATGCATTATTTTTCTGCATGTCTAATAGCTTGCATCAAGAAGCCCCACGTTTAAGGTTTCCAACCAGCCTTATGGCCTAAACAGGCAACTTTACCAAATCTCAGATGTCTGTGTTTAGGAGGAGCACGTGAAGGCAGCATAACTAGCTCTCCTGGCAGTTTTCAGTTCTGGGAACTCAATGCAGAACCCTTTGATTAAAATCTCCAACTGTGGGGACTTTGTTGTGTTTACCATTTCTCAGTATTCTAAGAATTAGATCCACAACAGTTCATCACTGAAAACAACTTCCACAAAGCAACATTTAGTGTCTCATGCAATAGGTATCACCAAAACTAAAACATGTCTTGACCCTTTCATTTGATCAACAGCCTGGTCATTTGGTATCTACTTGTAAGTAATAATAATAATAATAATAATAATAATAATAATAATAATAATAATAATCTTTATTTGTAGAGCACCTTTCAAAAACAAGTTACAAAGTGCTTCAACAAGTGCAAAGACAACAATACAATACCCAAAAGACAACAATACAAGCAAGAAAACATTGAAAAGACCAAAATACACATTTAAGATAAATATAAAATAAGTAAAATAGAATAAAATAAAAGGGATAAAATAAAGTCAAATAAGATCGGCATAAGAAAGGCTCTCCTATAAAAGTATGTTTTAAGGAGGGACTTAAAAGAGTTCACTGACTCAGCCGACCTGATTTCCTCGGGCAGGCTGTTCCAGAGCCTCGGGGCCCTGACAGCAAACACTCTGTCCCCTTTAGTTTTCAGTCGAGACTCTGGAACAGACAACAGACTAAGTCTAAAGGTATGTGCTGGTGCGTATGAGACTAAAAGGTCAGAAATATAACAAGGCGAGAGGCCATGAAGAGTTTTAAAAGTTATCAATACATTTTTAAAGTCAATTCTAAAATACACTGGGAGCCAGTGTAATGAAGTTAAAATAGGAGTAATGTGGTCATATTTCTTTGTTCTGGTTAAAAGCCTGGCAGCTGAGTTCTGGACAGTCTAGAGTCGATCAGTAGATTTTTGGGTTAAACAGGTGAAAAGGCTGTTGCAATAATCCAGGCGTGATGAGATGAAGGCGTGTAAAATGGTCTCAGTGTCCTATTTTACTATTTATATTTCTAAGTTGATAAAAACATGATTGAACAAGCTTTGTGGTCTGCTGCTCGAAATTTAAATTACTATCAAACCAGACACCAAGGTTCTTTGCAACAGGCTTAATGTGATTTACTAGCGAACCAGCAGATGGCAGTATTTGTTTTGCCATCTGCTGGGACCCGATGACCAGGATTTCTGTTTTGTCTGAGTTCAGCTGGAGGAAATTATTTGACATCCATTTTTTAACTTCACAAAGGCAGTTAAGTGAACTCAGCATTCCAGGATCTGTGGATCTGACGGGCAAGTACATTTGTGTGTCATCAGCATAAATATGAAAAGAAATGCCATGTTTATGGATAATATGTCCAAGGGAAAGCAGATTCAAGGAAAACAAAATGGGTCCTAAGACCAACCCCTGAGGCACACCATATTTAACTGGACAGAACAAAGAGACATAGTTGTTTACAGACACACAAAACTTCCTATTTGACAGGTAGGATGAAAACCATTCTAGGGCAGTACCAGAGATCCCCACCCAGTGCCTCAGTCTGTCTAACATGATGTTGTGATCAATGGTGTCAAAAGCAGCGCTAAGGTCCAGGAGTACCAGGACCGAGCATATACCTTCATCAGCAGACATTAAAAGGTCATTGGTGACTTTAAGCAGGGCAGTCTCAGTGCTGTGGTACTTCCTGAAACCAGATTGAAACTTTTTAAATAATTTGTTATTTTCCAGTACAGTGAGCAGCTGTTTGGACACAATTCTTTCTAGAATCTTTGCAATAAAAGGCAGTTTTGAAATTGGTCTAAAATTTTGTGGGAGGGACGGATCTAAACCAGGTTTCTTTAAAAGTGGGTTCATGCAAGCCGTTTTAAAATGATGAGGGACACAACCAGTAGATAGGGAGCCGTTAAAAACAGAGATCAAATGGGGCCCAACAGAATCCATTACTTTCAGAAAAACTTTGTAGGTATTACATCAAGTGGATTGGAGGATACTCTCATTTGTGATACTGTTTTTAAAAGCTCAGACAAGTCGATGGGATAAAACTGGTTAATACTCTCTTGTTGCTGGTGAGGAACCTCTGATTAAGAACCTCTGAGTAAGAACCTCTCTGATTGACACCACCTTATTGGTAAAATAAGATAAAAACAATTCACAGTCATCTTTGCTTCCAGCTGAGGCACAAGGAGGGGTTGGGTTTAACAGCTGATCCACAGTCTTAAACAGAAACCTGGGATTGTGTTTATGTGTAGTAATGACTTCAGAAAAAGGAGGTAATGGACTTGGAGACTGGATTTTTTTCCATCTGCGCTCTGCTTTCCTGCATTCCCTTTTTAGGCTGTGAATGCTGTCATTTATCCAGGGTTGCTTACTAGCTTTAGACGTAGGCCTAACCTTTAGAGGAGCAGTAATAGTTAGTGTCAACAAGCAGATATGATTGAAGTGATCGACCAGATTGTTAGTGTTGGAATAAGACAGGTTTTGGCTTTGGCTCTAAAAGAATGTGCAAAACTTCGAAACACTTTGCTCATTAAAGATGCGAGAACACACGGAGCTTGGTGAGGTGGCATGAGTAACAGGCTAAAACAATACATCTGTGGTCAGATATGGTCATGTCCACTAATTCCACAGAGGAAATGCTGACACCCAGGGTAAAAACCAAGTCCAGTGTATGACCACAGTTATGTGTTTGCCCTTTGACATGTTGTTTGAAGTTAAAAGAAGTGGCCATATTTAAAAAGCCAGTTGCATTAGCATTGTTGGGGTCATCAACATGAATATTAAAATCGCCACAAAGAACAATTCTTTCATACTTTAAAACCAGAGTAGATAAAAATTCATGAAGTTCTGATAAAAATCCTCCAGGCAGTTTTTTGGGGGGGGCGATAAATTATAACAAATATGATAGGTTGCAGCCCTCCAAGTTTAAGAGTGAGAACTTCAAAGGAGTTAAATTCATCACAGCATACTTGATGACATTTAAAATTTTTCCTATACACGCTCACTAGTACTTGAGCAACATTACTGTTTTTTCCTTACAGTTCTTTTCTTGCTCCCCCATCACAACGCTATTCAGTGTTAAATGTTTTAAGTTAAGCTGACTCAGCAAGCTTGTTAAAAGGGCAAGCTCTGTGCGGGGCGGCTCTCTGGTATCCACAGAGGAGGTGGGTAAGAGGAGGATATTAGCCAAGCTTGTGTCAATCATGGACAACACCGCTCACCCCTTGCCTGTTGCTCCTTCAGCAACAGACTGCTACACCCACAGTGTAAGGAGGAGCACTACCACGTCTTTCGTTCCAACGGCAATCAGAGTCTTTAACACCAGCATGACATAATGCCCACTGTTTATTGTCTCTGTCACATCACCCACAACTTACAACATCACAGCTACTTTGCACTATTTATCTTTATTTATCTTAAGTTATATATCCTAGTAATTGATATCTATACATATATTATATACACATTATATACATACTATATAATACTATATAATATATATAAAACGTGACCGGTGTTCAAGGGAGAGAGGGGGTACAGTTTTGTGAGGTGACTTCATTCAACTGCATTTTTCTCAATAATATAACAATATATAGTTAACACTAGCTAGTAATGGTGTTAGATTAGAGCTGCTGTCATTTAGGATGAGAGAAATGTGTTGAAAAGACGATGGTGACCAAGGAAATGGAAATTTATGGCTCGCAACCTTTTCACCACCTTCCCAAAACTCACATGGGGGAGCACTAACATTGTTCCACGGGAGCCACACTGACAAGGCTGCCTGTGGATGTGTCCAAAGATATTTTTTGTATATCGGCTGCAGTTATTTACTGATACCAATTATCTCTAAATGCCAGATAATCCAACCAATTAATCGTTCTATCATATATATATATATATAGTGATTCATCTACCTCTTGAGGCATGTTTTTAGTATAATGTTACACACCACAGGTGTATTATATCTGTTCACTTATGCATCATATATATATCTGTATAATTTCTACTGAATGTGTATTTATCTATCACTCTTTTTTCCTGTAGGAGTTGAATCTTGAGTTCCTGTAAAAAGTGAATTTCTCCTGGTGTGGGATCAATAAAGTGTGCCTTCCCTTCTCTCCCCATCTTAACACGAGACAAAACAACAGGTAACAAATCATTTATTATGCTAGACAGATGAAACAAACTGAGCCATGATAGCAGCAATTCAACTATTGGAATATTTACACTATCACTTCACACCAAGGATATATGTAATCCTTTACAATGTAAACACATGATACAAAGACATTTTTGAATGCTAGAAAACAAGCCGATCTATCCACCGAAAAATTAAACAAAAACCTGCTTTCTGCAGCGAATACCTGCCATACCACTTGCTGAACATTATTAAAACAAGTTTCCACAGGTGAATGACAAACTGTTTCACAACATATTGTAATTCAGATGGAGAACTATGAGCCTGACACTGAATGTGAAAATAACAGACAAACCATTAGTAATGATTGTCTTTGACATTATTTGTTTTTTTCAAAGAATGAGATTTTAAGAAGGTGAGGAAATACAAGTAAACCTAATGGCTAATCGTTTCTGTATTTTAAAGAAACAACATACTGTATGTGCACATTTTCACTCTTCACACAGCTGCCTGCTTGGCCACTGAATGAATTACACCAGAATCTACCTCTGTGCAGTGAGTATATGGTGATATTCATTTTGGACTCTAGCAAAACTTAAAATTAACTAAACAAAAGAACAACATGAGTGTTGGTACGGTTAATTTGTGAAAAATAAAAATAAAATCTGTCAAGTATACAGTGGGAGGTCTGGACCGCTTCCGCAGAGCAGCAAACGCCATGAATGTCACCTACGTATAACATCGACGTCCATTGATTTCACAACACAACGAACTGAGGGTGAAGTGTTATTGGTCTTCCCGTGTGTGTGTGTGCGCGCGTTTCTGTGTACTTGTGCACACACGAAGGTAAGAGAATGTGTGTTGGTGGCCTAGTGTGTCACTGAGGGAACGCCTCATCTTTCATCAGCATGCGTGGGCTTTCCTGGTTGTCCATGCGACGTCTAGGACCCATCATGCCTGTGGGAAAAAACAGCAGGCTAGATGTCATTCATTCACAGTGTCTTCAATGAGTGTTCAGCCAAGCCCCCATCTAGGCACAAATTTACTGGACAGGAAGCACGCTGGGCTTCTTTACTCTTAAATCTAATAATTCAACCATAATGCTGCACTAAGCAGGATTGGTTAAACATATATGAATATGTTAAATACAACTAGCCAATGAAGTGATTGTCCCATCCACCCTTAACTGAACTCTGGTCCGGTAGGAAGTCTTCTCAGCCACGAGAAACTAATTTAAAAGCAGCCCATTTAAATACATTCTTTTAAGCAAAACTTCTCAGTGTAAAACCAAGACTTTACACACGTTAGCAGTATAATGACGTCAGGTCTTATGATTTACTACATACTTTACTACATAAACCTGTAAATTTTACTGTATCATCTAAATGCTGTTGCATTTATTTTGGATTTAGTGTTTCCGTGCTTCATGGGTAAGAATTATACAAGAATATTACATGAGCTAACATGTGCTCCTGCTGTGTTGGGATTACAAGTATTCCCACAGTTGTAGTATGTTTTAACAGTTGCATTTTCCTTAAAACCTAAAAGTATTTTGATTGCGTAAGTACACGAAGTACAAATTGCAGATGAGCCATCAGGAGGAAGTTTAAGCGTTCATATCCACTTACTGTTCTTATGCTTGAATGATTTGGATCTTCTGGGGGAGTTTGGATTCTGAGGTGGGAAAAGAAATATACAATGTTTGCGTGGATAAATCAGGAATAATGAGTAATATTCTCTGTGTGTTTATATAAATGAATTCATTATAGGGATAATAAATCAGCATAATGCTCCCATTCATTTTATTAAGCTTTAGGGTTTTTACATTAACAATAAAAAAGAAAGTACCTTATCCGATTTCCTTTTCTTGGCTGTAAAAGAAAAACATTCAATTTCAGATTTGAGCAATTTCATACATTTCCAACTTCATGAGAGGGTTATTTTAGCAATCAACATTCAGTATCACAAAAGAAAGAGGTAAAAAGTAGCAGTACATCACCTTTCTTTTCTGCCCCGTAAGACCAGTCATTATCATTGACGTCATCGTTATCCTCTTGGTCACTCTCCGACTTGTTGTTGGTGTTGTTACCCGTGACTATTCTGTAAAAGACAGAAGAACAAAAGCATGACACGTACACAATGACTTGGCATTACTCGCCACAACTAACAGTTTGATTATAAGACAAATACATTCTGACCTGAAACAATATTTTTTGAAATGTAAAGAAAGATACAGTGCCTATCTTACTTATCATGCCATTAGTAGGAAAGTGCATTTTATTGAGCTTACAGGTCAATGGAAGAGGTGTACATTGTAAATAGATCTCTCTGGTTAGCTGTTCTACTCTCATACCTGCGGTTGGCTATGCGGCTGCTGTTGCGTCCCATCCCCAGGCACTTCTCCAGATGTGGGGCAAAGCGTGAGGCAGCAATGCTTCGGCTGCAGTTGGGACATACACACTCCTTGTTTTTCCACTGGTTGTACACCTGGCCAAACACGTCCAATCCCGGCTGGTCCACGATTTCTGGAAATTTAAAGCAAGCGATAAACTGTTCTGCTTTACAGTCGCATGGAGCACATAATAGACAAACCTGCTGTTGATTTATGGAGTGAGTGTATTGCCTGAATGTTTTGTTGCTATGTCTTCAGAAGTGTTGGCAGCTACAGAAATGCTTCACCTTTATTTCACAAGGGAGACAGAATCACTTTGTGCTCACCAAAGTCCCTCATACTTTCTTGGTCCGTGTCATCCAGGAAAAAATAGCCCTGCTTAACGGCCCGGTGGACCTCAAAGCAAAGACCCAGGCATGCATCCTCCACCAGGTCAGACAGGATGTCCTGAGCTAGGCCCTGGCAGGGATGGGCCAGAGGGGGAGGAAACAGACACAAGTCAGCCCACTGTCTGTTTGCATCCTGCAGATGTACTGTGCATTTCCCAAGGCTACCTGGACTACTACTGCACTGTGGCCTCGCTCTACTGTACCTCCAGCTTGCTGTTGTCCAGGCTGGACATTGAAACCTCCTCCATTTTCATTTGCCAGAACTATCAGATGAGCCGACGCTGCTGTGGTCATGCTGTAGCGCAGCAAGCATTGGCCAAAACAGGGCTGCAGCAGGAGGGAAACACACAGTTAGCAACACAGTGGCACTCAGTCCTGTTTTAACCAATTAATGTAAAGCAGTGCATAGGGAACATATGACGCCTTGAATGTGATGCAGCTACTTACAACTGCGCGTTGAACACCGCCAGGGAGTTACTTCCCACGTTTATAACCTACGAAAAACACGAAGCAGAAAGACTTAGCGTTCGTGTTGTCCCAGTAAAAACAGACAAAAAAGAGACAAACATGACCTCGATTGTCAAGACGCCACCTTGCTGGCCCCGAGCACTACCGTCTAACGAAGGCAGCTAAGCCAAAACCTTGCCGAAGAAAACAAAGAGCGGGGCTATGAATAGGCTGCAGAGGATTTGAACATGCCAAGAGGTAACGTTAACAACAGTGGAGGTATCCTCCCCAAAATGCCTCGAGGTGCACAGCTCGGAGCTACACGTCACATGCGTCAGTCCGGGCTGAGCAAACAGAAATACTGTGACACATTTGTAGGAGACTCAGTGGTTTTTGCTGTTTAGGAAATATTGACTACAGCGAGGCTCGTCCCCGAACCCAACGCTTACACCGCTGCGGCACTGCGGCTGCTCACCCCTCGTACAAAAACTCACGAAGGAAGAAAACAAACAAACCCTTGTATCCCATTATGAGGCCTATCCACGAGGAATAACGTTACCGCAATCACAGCCACGCAAAATCGGCCAATTGTGTTTATTTACCTATTCCGGCAGGCATCCATCTTTACATCACACAGATCAGACAGTAGCAATCGATCGCTACTCGACTCTCCACTGAGAGCTTCCTTTGCAGCACCACCGGGGCTTTTCTCACTCACTCCGAGTGTATTCGTCATCCAGACCAGCACTTTAGGGTTAAATTGGCCTTTTGTTTGACTGTTTTTGTGCCTTGTTATTTGAACTTTTTCCTTTTATATCAGACACTCCAACATGAACTACATCTTTATTGACCATGTTTATTAAAAAAAAAAGTATTTTCTTTCTGTGATTTACATACAAGTAAGGGTTTACAGCAATACTAAAAGCAATGCTTTGTATGTTTTCCCACTCAGTTAAATAATACAAAAAATAATAAGAAAATTATTATTTAATGACAAATCTGACAATCTGAGCGGCTGGTGCCAATAAAATGTCATGATCATGATGCTTTCTCTAACTTTATACGTACATTTTGTCAGTGTTTAACAGTAGAGGTTGAAAATTAGGTGATTACTGGTATAATAAAGTGTCTGTCATCTCCTGTATATTATGATTACCTCATATGCATTATGTTGCGGTAAGGATCAGAATAATCTACATGTGGGGCCCCTGGGCAAATCCCCTATTAACATCCCATTTCCCCCTCACTCGGTGTCCATGGTGAACAGCATTCTAGTGGCGGATTATTAAATAGGCCCAGGTTTGATGTGTGGCAATTTGAAAAAAATAATACCCAGAATGCAAGCAACACAAAATAATGAAGATCTTAAAACTGGACTTTTCCAGAGGGATCCCAGGTTTCCAGGGGCTTCAAGGCGCTGATCACATCACTTATTATTGTGCAAACTCATTTCCATATAGTAGGTAACTCTGGGCTTTTATGGGCTGTAATCCAGCCTTGGTTGTTGCACATCACGTAAGTGCAATGGTGATGGCAACCTCCCAGCTAAGATGGCCGTCATACAATGTGGCATTAAAGTCAGCCATTGGAGCGTTTGTCCATCATCTCCGATCCAGAATACAGCTCTGAGCTTGATGTGCATGTGACTCTTCTGCTGTCCATCTCATCACCATCTAATAGATCTCAAACATGATGTCATCCCCTTCTTCTTCCTCCTCATCCTGTGGACCAACAGTTAATATTTATACCACCTGGACACACAGTCGCAAAATTAAAATACTAAAGTACTAATAAATCTGTTTAAGTATTCAAACCTCTTCACAGTCAAACTTGTCCTCTTCTTCGTCACTGCTGCTGTACTCAATGTCTTCATCTTCTGAATCCTGTGTGACGTACCATTAAATATGGACTGAAAATGTAGCTTTTTAACCCTGCATACAGCGTGTAGAATATTTTTTTCAAATCAAATTATTCCCACTTACTCTTCTTAATACTTTCATATATATGTTTAACTCACTTACTGATGACTACATACCAAAACAATATTTTTGAGTTGTATGTGAAAATATGAGTCAATAGTAAACCTTAGTAAACATTAGTAAAATGAATAATTTCAGATAAAGTACATTTACTTTAACTAGAAGACAACCTGCACTATCAGAGAGCTTTGCATTGGTCACATTAGAAAAGCATGTATTACTTCATGTGTGTTGAATCAACAGTTCAACTTACTGACGGTCTGTACAAGACTTCTCGTTTCTCATAAACTTTAATTTCTTTGGCATCAAGGTATTGCCATTTCTGCAAGAGAAGAATATTATCAACCTAAGGAAA
This sequence comes from Micropterus salmoides, assembly GCF_014851395.1. Classification (NCBI taxonomy): domain Eukaryota; kingdom Metazoa; phylum Chordata; class Actinopteri; order Centrarchiformes; family Centrarchidae; genus Micropterus; species Micropterus salmoides. The sequence continues at coordinate 13,613,118 of NW_024041262.1, read as the reverse complement.
CAATCTTAGAAAAAACCCAAAGAAACACATAAATAAAAATAATAATTTTTTTGCTTACAGTGGGGTTGCATGTCTTATAGTCTATTTGCTCTGCTGGCGTCAATGTCTGAAGAATGTAGAAGGAGACAAATATTAGAGTTTTAGTGAAATAAAAACTGCCTGGATTAAAAAAATAAAATAAAATAAAAACACATCAGAAAGAAATGATTCTTTATACCTTAAACCACTTCTGCAGCTCCATCAAGTATTGTGTAAACTTTTCATATGCTTTCTCTTTGTAGTGTTCCTTTTCCTTATTGGAGAGGTCACGCCACATTTGGCTGCACCTGATTAAGCGCTCCTTTGAGTTTGGGAATTTCTCCTTCAGAAATTCCATTTGATCTTTGCAGAAAACTATATTTCCAGATCTGCAATAAAAGAAAAAAAGATCAGTCAAAAGCCTGTCTTCAGATAGACAGACTTAATTCTGGGTCTTGTAAAGGAACAAATGTTTTACGGTCATGCTCACCGAGACGGCATCTTGGGCTCGCCAGGAAGTAGAAGCTTCACTTTACTTTTAATGCTCTGCATGTCAATGACAAAAATTATCTTTCAAAGAGCAGATTGACACAATGCAGTTTATTAAAAAGTGAAGAGTACACAAACAACACCCACTGAGTATGAGCTTATATGAGGCCTATTGTAAAAGAGAAACACCTTAAAGAGGTGGTATTATGGTTTTAGGCTTTTTCCCTCTCCTTTATTGAGTTATATCTCTTTTTTGTGCATTTACTAGGTTTGCAAAGTGAAAAAGCCCAAAGTCCACCCCAAAGGGAGTTCCCATCTCGCACAGAAAACTCTGTTCTGAACTGCCTGATAACACCTCGTTTGTAGTCCAGCCTTTACTTCCCTTTCTTGTGACGTCACAATGAAAATACGTGTCATAATGCTCGCTGAGCGACTACTCCGATACACCCTCAAAAACAACACCTTCCAAACACTAGCTACCCTCCAAGCAGTCAATGTACATAAAGTTGTTACTGTGATGTAGAGACAGAGCTCAGTTAAAACTTTATGGATGAAAGATACTTTTGTTACAGATTAATAACCCACCACTCTGAAACTCCTGCTCCAGTCCAAATCATCAAAAACATGTTAGGTTCTCCAGTCAGTGACATTGACAACACACTGATAAAAGATCTGGAGTTGGTCCCTGGGCGCTGCACAGCGGCTGCCCACTGCTCCCTTGAGGGATGAACATGTATGTGACAATAAAGCATCTTCTTCTTCTAAATTGCCAACCTGGTCAGCAACGTGTAGCCTACAGCTGAATCTAAGCTGTTTACCATCTTTTCGCTGACCCGCCTTTCTCAGCTTCTGATTGGCTAGTAGTCCTTAACTAGGAATTGCGCATGTGCGACTCCCAACAAAGATCATTTAGAGACAAGATGTATCACTCCGTAGCTAAAACGAAGCCTTCAACACAGGGTGAACAGAGGAACTGCAGCAATCTGCAGTATGACAAAAAATATGGTGTTTTTTGAAAATTAAACCATGTAAACCTGTTCTGGTACAACCCCTAAATAGGATTTTGAACCTGAAAATGAGCATAATACCACTTCTTTAACAACATGGTTTGAATAGGTTATGTTTCCTAATTAGTCAACAAAGTGTTAAAAACAGCCTTTCCTCACACAGATGTTTTTAAATAACTGACGGTTATTGATCACAAAACGAGAGGTGACAGCAGGTCTACAAGTACTGAACATCTATTCAGGAACCATGGAATGACGTCTCACCTTGCACTCTTTAGGTCTTTTGATGCCATGCTTATTTAGGACCCGCTCCTGCTCCTCCTCATCCATATTCTGAGGAACATAAACACTCCCGTCACACAAAGTCTGTCAGCGTCAGCTCAATGCTGCAGCCGTGGTCTTGTAAATTACTTACCTTTAGATACTGATTCAGGTCAATCGAGTACTGCTTCTTCAACTGAAAAGAAACAAGCGTTTTATTCAGATTCAACAGATTTTTACTTTAAACCGCCGTGACAATCTTGTGGTTCGGCAGCTGATGAGCAAGTTATTTTTTGTAGTACTGTCTGCGTGATACAGTTTGTGTGTGTGTTCATACCTCTCTGCAGCGCGTGCGGTACTCATGTCTCTGCCTGTCAGTCAAATCTCGCCAGCGTTGGGCCCACACACTCGAGAAGCCTTGCACTGAGACACCCGCCATGGACCCTAGTTGTTCTTCTCGGAATAGATTATAGCCATTGCTAAAGTTAAACACACACCAAACATCAGAATCAGAATCAGCTTTATTGTGTGCTCAGCTGCATCTTTGTTAGCTTAAATTGGTTTAGTTAAGACATAAAAGGTGAATAAAAACTATGATAAAGCTAGGTATAAAATAAGGCAATCCTCTAGAATTTGTTGATTCTCCAATGGGATTCTTCATATCTGACAAGAGGCAGGACATACTGAGAATAAATGGATGGAAACGCCATGCCCCCTAGTGGATGAGGATGTAAATGAAGTCACCTTTTGAAGACAGTCTATGTGGTGCACCCTTTCAGCGAAGGCTCCTCGCTTTGTCAGGGAGGTACTAAAGAAGATGCGCTCCAGCACAGCAACCTGACCAGCACAGTGCCCGGTTCAATGGTGTGGGAGCGGCTTGCCACTTGTACCAACAACGTGGTAAACAGACAAATGAACACATATTTCATGTAGGCTTGTCATGGAAAAGGTGCTGCAGTGCCTCTGCCAAAACTTGTGTTTCCCAGGAAACTTAACAAACATTACCTCTTTGCCTCAGGTGAATGATGGTCGTTCAGGTATTGATGATCTTGGCAAACGACCCCACAGAGGTTAAATAGTTGAGTTTCCCTACTATATAGTTCAGAACTAAAGACGTCTCTTGGATGAGGGACAAAACGTCTTCTAGTATCTTCAACCAAGTCCAGTTGCCCTTGACTTTAACCTTCTTTGGATGTGTGAAAAGAGGAAATTAAAGATTTAACATCATACCTGCAGCTTCATTTGCAGTCTGCAATGAAGTGGGTCTCCCCAACTGTGCAAGTATCTAACAAGCACCGTAAACAGTCAATAAGAACTACTGCCGAGTTAGCTTGTCTTCTATCTATCTTGTAGTATAATGGTACAAATAATAGGTTAATGGCACAGCGCAAGAATATTAACTCTTCTCAACTGGTGGCTCCAATTATATCCTCATCCATTATGGTTTATTTTTCATCCACTTAGATGACGCTTCACAATAAAAGTCCTGTGAATACTGAATTTAAAACAAATACCACCTCATTGATTCGACACAGAGGAAACATGATAAAAACAGTTAAAAGAGGTGCAAGCGTGATTTATGAATACTCAACAAAGCAAAACAATTCCAATATCTGAGTGTTTATGTGTGTGGCTTACACAGGAGGCTTGGGAGGCAGGTCCTCTTCATCACTAGAATGCTGTTCATTCTGCTTTAGCAAGAGATAATTAATTAAGATTTAGAACTTTGCCAGCAGTGTTGCGTAATTGCAATAAAATACAGTATGTGCGATTCCAAAGAACTATTGTTACATGAATTGTAGGAATATTATAGTTATAGGTGTTTGGGGGAAAAAGAATAACCCCAGCTAACCACGCAAACAGTACACTGCAGTTTGTGACTAGGACTGGCTGATGTGAACTTAACTTACATCTATGGCGTCTGCACAGACCCTCTTCCTGTCGTTCCTGCGCTCACGAATAGGAGGTTCGTGATATTGTTGCCTGAAAGACAAAGAATTAGTTTGACAATGAAAACATGGCAGAAAGCAGTGACAGCGCTCCAGAGATTTTTAAGCCTGTCTGAAGTCTGGTCACATTTTGGTTTTTATAAGAGCACTGAGGGAAATTTGAAGAAAATTTCTTTGTAGCAAAATGCAAGGTAATCTAACTTTTAGCTTCTTCTGCTGTATGCGTCTTGTCTATTTGACCACTGCACATGGTAACACCCAACCAACATATTTGGTTCATTTAAAATCTGGAAGTCGTCGAATTGGTTGTAAAAGTGTTCCAACAGTCGAAGTGCTACAGACTCCTATAAAAGACTCCTCTGGATTTATGTCAATCTTTTGGCTCATTGAAGTGACTGTTGCTGTCTTCTTGAGACTCATTAACTCATTAAGACTCATTGCAGATACTTTATAACATCTTTAATGTTAATGTACATTTGATGTGGTTTTTATAAAAGGTATTGGCTTGGTTATTATTTTAATGTTTATGCGAACAAAAAGTGCACCGCACTGCATCGTTTTCATGGTTTCAGTGTGTGTATCAGTCCTTTTTGTACATTTTCAGCATATTTTAACAATACCGTGATAATACTGATAAATGTCATCTTTTTGGTCTCTATAATCGTGATGCCGGGGCCAAATCACACGTGTTTATGGTACGTATGTGTGCTTATTTACTACCTGAACTCCACCATGTCCCTCTTGTATTTTTTACTTGCAAGCTGGAATTTCTTTGCATACTGAGCCTGGAAAAATGCAAGACAAAACGCAATTTAAATTTTGAAGCAACACCAAATGAAATAAAAGAAGCAGTTTCAGCAGGAGCCTCACTGACTGTACCTTCTCTTCATTCGGGAGCTTCTTGTACTTCTTGTTTACAAACTTTAACAGCTTTGGGGGGCTCAGCTCTGGGTGCTGCTGATGAAACTTGGTGTAGTTCTCCTCATAAAACATGGAATTTGGAGGGGCCGGTCTCTTTGGGAGCTCTGGATGGATCCGCTGGAAAAAATGACTCACTGTTAACTCACAGAATGAAACATCTCTTGGTAGCAACCTGTCAGTCGGCAATATATCCAGATTTCTGTCTTTCATATGCAGTGCAGGAGAGTATATAATCAACAAAGCAATACACCTCATAACACAATGCACTGTCAAGCATCGCAAATGGCCGTGCATTGTTTCAGACTGATGTATCATTTGCAGGAGCTTTGTGATATTAGACACAGTGACCTACATGATATTTAAAACATAACCTCGCATAGAGAAATTTTATATTTACAACATGACGCTATCTAAAGCTCGATAGTGCTTTGCTTACCTTAATATTCCTCACAGGATTGGCAATGACATCTTCAGCTTCATCAATGAGCTCTGTGAGGGTGCGAATCTTGCGCATCTGGGCAAAAACAGCAAGTATATTACAGTATAGTTACAAAATGTATAAGACTATCTTCAAGGAATATTTTGAAATTCTAAATTGTTTGTTGCGTCTCCTGACCACGAAAGGAAATCTTTCAAATTAGTGGTCTTGTTCATTTGAAAAACTTGCCAACCTTCCCTTTTAAAATCAGTGCGTGCTGTTGCTAACATGACAGGAAAAAAGCAGAAAAATGAACAACACATTGAGTTTATGAGCAGGAAAAAAATCTTCCCCTAACCTGTGGATCCAAGCTCCTGCACTACTTAAATTTACTTGAGCAACAGCAACTGCAGAGCCAGTGGAAGATTTGGTCCCACTTCAGGGATCAATAAAATATACCAAAATATTATAATCCCCTTTGCTGCAATCCTAAACGTTACTTCAGTACATCAGACCTACAAATCTGAAGTAGAAAAATGGAAATATACACTATGTTGGTAACAAATTAATTGTATGGTGGCCCTGAGAGCTTGACGCACATGCAAACAGACAAAACACAAGCACATCAAGAAAACTTCTTCACCTGTTTGACGACACAGCACTTAGAGAAAATGCTGTGAGTGAGAAAAGGCAACCAGATACAGAAACGCTATGAAACAGTTTCTGTTGTCATCTGTGCTACTTGTAGAGTTTCTGTATTTGATTGTGTTTTCTCACTTTTTTCTAAATGCTGCACATGTGTTGACAGAATGGTTGAGATGTTTTCTTAAGTTGCAGTGTGTTCTGCTCTCACAGCCCCCCCAAAAAAATAGGTTTAAAATGTTGAGGTGATTTGGGAAACCCAAGAGAGGTAATGTTACAGTTAACTGTTTATAAGACCAATGTACTGAAAAGAAGTTAACATTAAGATCTCACCGTCTACATTTCCATGACAAATTGAAGCCTGTTGTGTGATATGACTGAAAGCCTCAGATCAGCTACTGAGCCGACCATGCGGTGAAACTGCTTTTTGTCAACTGCTTATTGATATTGTTAAAACTGTGTCTCACCTTCTGCAAAATCTCTGTCCACTTTTGTTGGCATGCTTCAGGCGAGAAAGGGGGGAAAGCCACTTCATTCCAGTCCACAGTTTTTAGAGCTTGGGTAAATCCGCTCATTCTGTAATTTTCTGGGATGCTGGTTTTCATTGCAGCAAGAAGCTTCTGGAGGTTTGCCCTGGTCCAGTCTGTAGTCATAACTTAAAGGCAGAAAAGACACTCAATCTTTAGAATTAATGAAATTACGATTGGCAAGCATGTCAATGCCAATAATTGCCAGTTGTTACCCGGTTTATTTATTTGTACCCACCAGCTTCAGTCTCATTTATAATGTCACTCATTTCCCCAAAGTTTCCAGCATAAGTATTTTGTTGTGTTAGCTGGATGCAAACTGGGCAGAACGTCTGGTCAATCTATGTGACTCCCGGAAACTGCTCATTAGTTAGTTAGCTAATGTATGGAGCTTAGTTTAGTTAACAACAAACACAACCTATTTTAGCTAATTATATGTTTATTTACTGTCATTGTTACCATTACCGTACGACAAGGAGCTACAAAGAAACACTTTTATCGCTGGTGTCATTTCGCCGACAACGTGAAGCCTGCCTCCATGTTGGGTTGGCGGGGGCCTTGTAGCGAAGAGCAACCAATCAGAGACGAGCAAAGACAAGCGTCACGGGACAACAGCCAATGAGCTTACGCTTCTTCTTCTTTGTGTTCATTTGCGGACGGCGATGCTTCGCAGACCAGCGTTGAGGTTGCGGCGCCACCTATTGAATCGGAAGGAGTTGAATCATGGCGCTAAATCATCTGAATGCGGATCATTTCTAAAGATATATAGATAATATTTATGTTTAATGAATGAATGTAAAAAAAAAAGAAACTAAAGCCCGTTTCCCTTTCCTGTCTCCAGAGGACAATACTTTTCCTGTGTTTCATCACCTGCCCATTTAACCTTCATTTTTGCCATGACTTTCTAATTTTAGCCCTAAGCATCCCCCTCTCTGAATAATAAAGCATTAAAACATATTGTAGCCTACATCTTCCATTACCAGAGGCGATGCTACAAATTCTGTAATCCTGCATCTCACTGAATCGTTCAATCTTTTACTGCCATTTATTCAAGTTTTAAATGTCTTTTAAATACTTTGTCTGGACATTATTTCATGATATTGTTATTTGGCATGAAATAAATGTGTTATATAAAGATTTGATTTGGGAGAACCCAAAGTCTTTTTGTTGGGTGTCCTAGGCATAATTTCCATTTATGTACAAGTTTCAAAGTGAGAAGGAATCAATTATCAAAATCATTTATTTACATATGTATATATCAAGATACATGATTGACAGAGCATTTCATTGGTCCCTGCTTTCCTTAACAACAATTAAAAGCTAACCATACCCAATGAAACTAAGTTGGTCTTTTGGGAGGTAGTTTATTATTTATAGAGAGATGACAAGACGATAACAACACAACATATTTTAACAACACACACAAAAATTTTACATTTTCTCTCTCCAGTGGTGTTGTCCTTTTGCACTCCAGTGTTACCGGTTTGATCATTCTTGCAAAACAAATCTATACTTTGCTTGCATCACCCGTCTTATAAATAATGTACTACTTAATTCAGAGTTTGGATTTTACCCACATCAAGCAAGTGAGTACAATAATAAGTTACATTCAATGTGTGATTGCTTGGGAAAAAAAACAATTTTGGCTTTTGGCACAGTATTTTGCTGTGTGTGATGGCATGATTGGATATTTTTTCATTTCATGTTTGAGTGCCTCTTCTAAATGCCTTTAAAATCATTTGCATTTTTTATGTCTTTCTTTGTAAAAACATTTCATATTATATGAATATTTCCAGATTCAGTAGTGTGTATGGCACAAGCTGTTAAAACAAACCAACATAATGCAAATTGTTTACCTGAGTGACTGTTGAAAACTCTTCAGGAATGTTTGACCAAGACAGTTTTTACTATAAAGATAGACACTGTATCTGCATTTTTCATTAAAAAAACACTCAAAACATGTTTGTGCTCATATGTAGAATAAGCATTCATGTGAGCCATATACAAGTAAAATATGTATCTTTTTCTTAAAATAAAAGGTTGCTAGCAGCTTTCATGGAAGACATCTACAATGGCATCTGAGATTCACAGTATACATCCTGCCCCGGCTCCTCCTCGAATGTGACTTTGGCATCATCGGCATCCAGCTAAAACAGACACAAAATTATTTGTGCTTAACAAACACACACACACACACAAACACCTTCCACCTTATGACCTTTCAGGCGCAGCCATCCACATATTCATTAAAGCACTGCTTGCATCTGCATTACTTTATCGAAATGACAAGAGGTGACCACTTACACATTTCATTTCCACTTCGGTGAAGAGATGCCTGCCCATTAACATGCGTAGCGGGATAGTGAGGATGAGTATGAAGGGAAGCGCAAGGGATACTGGACTGGACTTAACAATCCACAAAACGGCAAGGCACACTATCTGGATGGCCGTGAACAAGTGCATTCGTCCTGTGCTCACCTGTGACCAACATGAAGAAATATTAGTCAGACAGACATGACTACAAATGCGTAAACATTTTGCTTTCTGATGTGATTTAGGGGCTCTAACAGCTGCCAATACACGTGGCATACAGTAGGCCTACATTACTGTTGACACTTTCTATATAGATACTTACTCTGGTGGCGTAGGGTTCATTAGGGTGGTATTTCTTAGGAATGAGCAGAAGCAGAATGCGATCCCACAGCTGGATGCCACTGAGCGATGTAATTCCCATGTACAGAAAGATCCCGAACAAGGCCGACATGGGAATCATCTTTAGGATCGGCTCCATTAAAATTGACAGACCTTGACACAAATAGACATTCAAGTAAAGAATGGCACACTATGTTTTATTGACAGACCTGTAGTTTTCTAGACAGGCAGTCGAGGAAAAGATTAAATTATGACTGGATGATCAGACAGCACCTACCAACCAGCAATGCCACCACAATGCCACTGACCCTCTGCTCTATCACCTTCTCAATCACCGGTTTTGGTCCTTTGCTCATTACGGTGAGGGCGTTGGCGTGGGTGACAGATCGCACCGTGGCGGCACTGAGCCATGGCACACCAAATAATGCGGCGAGCCCTCCCATGCCGACTAAAACCAGCAAGTCAAAGTGGAACCCGGAGCCTTTGACCATCTTCCTCTCAGGTTTACTCACGATCAGACTGTTAACAGATGCAGCAAGATTGGTTAAAGCCAGGGAATGTAATGTTTTGTGATTTCGTTGTTGAGCTAACGACTCACGTTGTGATCTGAGACTCCAGAAAGATCAGAATGAAGACGAGCAAGCCCGGGACACAGCATGCAAACATCATCCATACAGGGAAAGACTGGTGCTCTCCGAAAGGGTTGATAATCCAGCCTCTTTTCTCTGGGTTAGACACCGTCAGACCTTCGGGAACCACTAGTTTCTGTAAAGAAAAAACAACCAGTTTTTAATTAAATATATTACAGAATCAAGTATGCAACAGTCAGGTATCCATGGTGTATAAACTATAAAATGTAAACTGTCATGTTCCAACTCAACAGGACAGTTGGAACAGGATAGTTGATAGATCCATTCATACTGTGATGCAGGGTAAAAATCCACAAAAATTTATTCCAAAGTTTATCTGGAGGTTATATGAGACGTCTGTTAATTAGTCCAAAATTAGTGTTTTCAGTATATAATTCTCTCTTTGTGTTGACCTGCAGTGGAGGAATAGTACCAATTTTTTTTTTTGTACAAAAAAGACAAGATATCCACTTGATTTGACTTGTTTTGATGGCTGAAGCCTCATATTAACTTAAAATTTGAAATACATTTTGCTCAGATCGAGGTCTGTAGATTTTGTCTCCAATCATTTACACTGAAAACACATTAGGTTGGCATATTTTAATGGGTAGTATGAACACAGGGAATGATTACAGAAAGCAAAACATATGGTTCTTATGGGCACTAGACTATTACTTAGAAACATTGTGAATCTATTCTTTAAAATATCAGATGAATTATGCATCTATTCAACACATAAACACTTAGACTAGATGTGCCAACCTGAGTGTAGGTATCGTCGATGTTGTAGTCCACAACAACCATAAGGAAAATGGAAATAGGCACACCAAAGTCACCAAGCAACCGTCTGACCTGGTAAGCACAGATCAGAAACAAAAAAAAAAAATCAATGATTAAAGAGTTTAAAATTTAATTAAAGAAGTGATAACACAAAATAACTATTAACCATTTATATTTGGCAACGTGTCTTTACTGAAAAATCTGGGAGTGGCCTGTGTACTCACTTTTCCAGGAAGAAAAGTGCCATTCTTGAACTGGCGCAGGAAGAAAGCGATAAAGAAGCAGCCAAACATGAGGCACATGGAAAGAAGGGCTGTGTTGGGGTAAGGTGGCTTAATGGTGTTAACAGTAACAGTCGTGTTGCCGGTAGCATTGTCATAGATGACCATCTCTTCCACCTTTGGATGCCAGGGATTTTCCAGTGTTGCGTTCAGATGATCGTAATTCAGAATCAGCGGGTGCTCCTTAAAGATCTACAGAGAGGTCAGAGATTGTAGATCAGGAAAGATTATAATCTGGCCACGAGAAACAGCCCTTTAATCACAGAAATGAAATGTCTCGGATTACGCTGGGACAGATGGAATGTGTGAAATGGATGAAGGTGGTTTTACCCTCCCTAGCTTGGAAAAGGTTTCATAGATGAAGATGAGGGAGATGAGGATGGAGAAGATTTCCTGGGTGAAGCGGGAGATGAAACGCACCAGGAAGCTGCCCTCAAAGGCCACGATGATCACCACGATGATGACCAGCCACACCCCAACCCACACTCTCCCCACAATATACTCAATGCCCTGGGACTTGCAGAACTGAATGAAGAAAACAGGGGGTGAGCTGACTTCAGTAAGATCATATAGATCAGATGAGACTATAAATAAGTCTACAGTTCATGTCTACAGTTCACCTATGATTTGGTGTTGTAACTTACAGCAAAGAAGGCCTCCTCAAACACTAACAGAGGACCAGAGAAACCAATGACCAGGACGGGCTGAGCAGCAACAGAGCAGAAGATGATACCCAGAACGCTGGTGGAAATGAGGAGCTCTGAAACGCCCATCATGTTGTCCACCTTATCAGCTGTAGTGGCAAAGATGGCATCAAAGTATTGGTATGGGATCTGTTGCATAAAACAGCAAAACAATGTCTCATACAAATATGCACACATACCCAGCAGTCCTCCAAAGGTAATGGCAGGAGACAGTGCGGCAAAATAGATGAAGATGATGGCAGCAAGGACCTGAGGGTTAAGAGCATCTGTGATGTCACTCTTGTAGTACTCGTAGCGCCTCTTAATGTCTCGAATCATCCCACCAAATGGTCGACCAGTACGGGACAGGGGGTCTTCAGGTGGAGGCCCGGTAGAGATGGAAACTGGGACAAACACAATTTAACGTGAATACTAAAGTGACAGTAGAAAGCCACTCCAGCAAATATACAAGATACAATCCAAAGTAGCTTTGGGTGTGTGTTGATGGCACTGACCCCTGCGAGCCTTGGAGTCCCGGCGGAGAGTGGGATCAGAGGACCGGGACCTGTCGTTCAGCAGTTTCCTCTGAAAGCTGATAATCGAGCTGAGCATCGCTTCGTTCTGGATCTCGGTGGGTGGGATGACGATGCTGCAGTCCATGAAGCCCGACACGGCGTCTGTCAGCTCTCTGACGCTCTTTGCCTGAAATGCCACCTGATTGAACACCTGGGATGGAGATGGTGGATGGGGGTGTTAGGACTTATGCAGATTGCACACGGTGTGCATATTCATTTCATACTATCAATAACTTTGGTGTAGAGTGGCAATGCATTTTCTACTTTCTAAACATTCGCAGAAGTTGTATGCAACAATAAATCCTGCATGGACATTGATATTCTTCAGGCAGCATCTGAACAAGATAATAATGTATTTTTATTGTAGTGTTGGATTTAGGATGGTCTCAGATGAAGATGCCTTCACCACAAAGAATTCACTTGATTAGATTGTGTTTATGAGAAGAGTGGAAATTATTATGAGAGGAAGAAAGACTGGGGCATTTTTGTTATGCTCTAAAGACTGTTAAGAAGCCCTAATGTGTTTTGAACTTTAACAACTTTCAGTCAAACTAGCTACTCAGGTTAAGACTCCAGTACAGAGGACTTGAGACTCAGTTTGGACTTGGCACATGTAAATCAATGACTTATAACACGCAGCTACTGTAATATTACCACTAGACTGCCCCCTTTTTAATTTCATACTGGGGTAGACAGCAGACTTTCACACCTCTTTAAAAGTCATCATATCTTTTAACTATTAAGTGTTGGTTAATGTGTCACTGCTCACACATTTTAGGTCTGTTGAAAGTCTCAGCCAACTCACTTTATCAGCCATTAGTGCTGCCATGGCACGGCCAGTCTCGTGATAGTCCATGTCAGTCTTGCTGGGGCCAACCAGAACAAAGACGAAGCGTACGGGCACTGGGGCCTCCAAGGCAGAGTCGAGCACCACTGCTTCCTTCAGTCGCACAAACACAACTGTGGGCCTTTCCAGGAAGTCCAAGGCACCTGGTTCAAAGAAACAGAAATAATATATTTATAGGTGAAATCACGCATATACACAAAGGAAGATGTGCATACGAATGCGTCAGTTAAAACACACATTCTGTGTTCAAGATCCTAAATGAAAGCAATGCAAACCCGGGCTTACCTACTAGCACCATGGAGGCCTCAACGCGGTAAGATTCATCTCTCTAAAACAACAGAGAATGAGCAGACCTAGTGAGCAAACACCAGACTTTCTCATGATCATCATTATCAATATATTTTTTTAAATGGCATTTTTAAAGTGGATCTTGTCTTAAAAATGACAGCAGAGGGTTTAAACAATCTATTTAAATCAAATCTGTGAATTAGCACTTTTGCACTTTTTTTGTCTCCTGAAGGACATTACAATAAATAAAACAAAAACAATAAAATGGACAATATGTCCAAACTTCTGAATTTTAATCATTCATCATTTATTTAGAACATTTTTGTTGTAATAAACTACACACAATAAAACCCCTCCCTACCACCCTTTCCCCTCCCAAATAAGAAAGAAGAGTTGAATCTTACTCATTTGTCCCTCAAAACTCCCAGCTCCGTTAGAGTCAAGATGGCCGTGAAGATAGTAAAAACATGGATTTAATAATCTCGTATCGTGCCTGCCTTTAGTAGATCATAACATATCAAGTATGGAATTAATCTGCAGATGCTCCGGTTCAAGATGTTTCAGTTTTTGAGCCATGACAAAGGCCAACATGTGGGCTGCAACAAACTAGGTAGGGCTTGACTTTAGCCTAGCTGATTGCTGGGAATGCCTTTTGATATGCTGTAACATACCTAATAAAAAGGTTTTTCAAAAATTGTGAATCACCTCATCCATGAGAATTTAGGAAGTCATAAATTTGAGCAAAAAAATATTAGATTGATGGAATGAATGCAGCTAAAAAGAAACCCAAAAATAGAGTCCTCAAAAGCCTTTACTCCTCTGAACAACTTTCTAAGTGTGCCAAAAGTCCCTTTCACCATGAAGATCACTGCCATCTTCTCACCATTGTCATGACATCAGGCCATGTTATCATCAATGATACGTTCAGATGGATGATCTAATCAGGGGAACGACTTACCCTTTCTTTGACTGAAAACGTCTGCAGGTCCACCCCATCAGTCAAGGCTTGTCTCTCTGGATCATCTGATTGGCTGGAGGGAGAAAACGGCACGTGTCATTGGCTTGTTTTTGTCAGATTGAAGACTGAGTTGCTCGGACGACAGACAATGAAACCACGCACAGTAGTAATTGAACAAAATAAAATTGAGGACACTGGGGTCTCGGTAATATTTACGGGAATTTACATGACATCAACATTTTTTTAAAGGAATAGTTTGACTCTTTGTTGGACTTTCTGGAGTCTCCACTGGTTACCTGGCCCTGTAATTAGTGAGCTTTAGAGGTGATGGTAGGCTGATTTTGTTACCTTTGGACAGAGCCAGACCAGCTGTTTCACTGTTTCCTTTGTTTATGCTTAAATTTCTTAGAATTTGACTGTGTTCATGAAGAAAATTCAATAAATCACAATTAGGTATTTAGTTTTCACCAGAAAATCCTTTCTTCTTCTGATAAAAGGATCTTACATATTTGGAAGTGTGGAGAGACAATATTTAGACTAAAGTAAGTTACAATCACAGAGGATAACACTGAAAAGTTAAATGGATAAATTCTGGCAACAGAAAAACAAAAGAATCTGACCAAATGACAAATGAGTGCTTGACAAAAGAATAAAATATCTTTGTAAAATGGATGATGATGTTTTCAATCTATTTTCATTTAGATATGTCACAGTGGGTTATGAAGGGCAATGGGGATTGGACCCAAGTCACTGTTGTGTGATGTAACGGAGAAGACCTGCGATTCTGAAGCAGAGATCTCAGCACTCCTTCCTGGTCTCCAGGCCTGATTTCCTTCTTGTTAACCATCTCACTGACCATCTTCTCAGCGATGCCGGTCAGGGTCCTCTCGTCGCAGTTGAAAATCATCACACCTTGACAAAGAAACACATTGGAAAATATTCAGAGATGATTATGAAAAGGAGAGTGGTGCGCTTGTGGTTTGAGGGGTGGTTCAGACAAAATGAGAGGTAAAAGGAAGCGCTGAGAATGCCAGAACTTGCTGCAGTTTAAGTGTTTCTTTTTGGCACTCCAACGGGGTGAAACATACTGTCAGAGAAAATGTAGGGAAGTAGGCAAGTTAGTAATGTATTTTCTTGTATCTGTATCTCAGTAGCTTGTACCTAGACAACAATGATACAACAACGACAAGAATATGAGAATCTGATGCTAAAATTTGTTTTGAGAGTTATGTAATTTGTATACAACTGAATTACAGTGAGAATGAAATAAATAAAAGCATTTATTGAATTATACTCTAATCATCGATGTGTGACCCTTACAGTTACAGAAATCTTCTAATACCACAATGTAGAATTTCTCTGTTACAAGTACACGTCATGCATTCAGACATCTTAAAGTAGACAAATATTAGCAACAAAATATAAATTGTGTGCCAAAAAAGTACTCAGTATGCAGAATTCAAATGTATTGTAATATATTGCTGGTAAAGTTTTGATTAGTTTTTGTTCTACTCGGCTGTTTAATCTATAAGAATTCCTCATAATATAAATGCTGATTTTATTTTGTAATAATCTGAATCTGCAAAATATTTAAAGCTGTTTATTTATGTTAAGGACTGTAAAAATATTGGTGTATAATATTTCCTTCTTTAAGTAGTGGAGTAAAAGTACAAGTAACTCAAAATTCTATCTAAGCTGTGTTTGACAAAATATACTTGAAGCACTGAAAATTATTCTAAATAGACAGATTCATTTGTATATACAGTATATATAAAGGAAAATTTATCATATATATATATGTATACATAGATATATATATATATATATATATATACATGATGATGATGATTTTCCTCCCTGACCTGTGTTCATGGTGCGTCGGAGCTGGATGAGGCTCTTGAAGGTGAGGTAGGAGATGTGCGAGGACGCCCACACCCCGGTCTGAGGGTCGAAGCTCTCCTCGTAGCCCCCCCATCGGCCCGTCTCCTGCCAGTAGGTCTCCTGCTTCTGGTCCTTCATTAGCTCCTTCAGCGCCACGTACCTCTGCGGGCACAGCAGAAAAATTAGAAGTAAGCACTGACTGATATGGTCATAAATGAGGGACACAGAGACAGAGAGGGAACAATCTGGACAGGTCAGGTGGATTATTAAACTTGCACCTCCCACACGTACAGCTTGAGCATGTGATGACCAACTGTGGTTTCACTGTCCACCTCTTACCTGTCAGTGTGTGTACTGTGAGTTGAATATATTTTGTTTCTATGTGACCTGAATTAGAGGGAAAATAGAAAGTACAAAAAGATTTTAAATTAAGAAATGTAAGTTCTGTTAGGCTAAAGATTCACATTATTTTAAGTATGCACATTGAACAGTTGCTGTAATTATTCCTCATGTCTCTATTTAGAATAAAATTCCATCTTTTTCTTGTTGTCCGTCCACTGCAGCTCAACATCATCCAGGGAAACACAAAGAGGGAATTTGGTGCTAAAACAGCTGTAATTTTTGGTAGATACACTCTTGATTTGACTAACTCAGGATGCTGAAACCTCATATTATGTCCTTTAAGTCGTCTCTAAATAAGATGAGTACACTACATACTTATACTACATTATTACTACTATTATATACTAATATCCAGACGTATCTGTAGTCGTAATGCAGATGATGGATTATAAAGTAGTCTACATGTATAATGTTTTATTTAAAATAATCAAGGTCAAAAGGTCATAATTAACTTAAAATAACACACTTTTATAAACACAGTTACAAGGTGCTTTACAGTAAAAACAACAAAGCCAAACCGAGAACCTTTGCTAAAACAATGAGGTGCCAAGGCAGGAGAAGAATATTAATAAAATAAACACAAATAAAGACTATTCACAAAAATTTAATAAATTAAAATAAATTGTGCACAACAGAGTTAAAATGGAAATAACGGCTGGTAAAAATCGGGAAATCTCTTCTGGTAAAAACGAGAGTTAGGAAGCCACATAAAAGATTATGTGATGAGATGCCTGTATTCTGTTACTGTGTAAATGATGTTACTATTTGCATTTTTATTTCAGGTATTTAGTTATTCAGTTAAGTCAAAGTAATTTGCAGTGAGCACAATAAAAGAGAAAGAATGACCAATAAGACTTTAAACAAACCTTACTGAATATTCCTGAGCTTGGGTTATACTTGTAGGTGCAGAGAGCAATAGACAAGTCACTTTGTATCCTTATGGTCCCTTAGACAGATGTCCTCTCTTCAGAGGAGGGTCAGATAAAGTCACGTTCATGCTTCACTAACTCACAAGTATCACACAAATCTACTGTCATTTTTGTCCTCTTGGATCAGGCTAAAGTGGAAAGGTGATGTCCGGGTGACACTTTGAGTCCATAAGGTAAACATGGTGGTTGTCCAGGCTCACTGCCACTGCTAGTTTCCAATGTGGACATGAATGATGGATCGCCTTAGACATGTTTGGACTGTCAATACATGTCGTGTGCCTGCAGTGGACATACAGCGTGGGTGTGTGTCTGTGCCTCTTACCTGACACTGTGCACTGGGGTCGGCGTTGATGTTCCAGGCAGCTGAAACAGACATCGTGGATGCAGTTAAAATCACACTCTGTCACTCAGCAGAGAAATTTTTTCACACATTTTAAAGTAAAATCTTAGTGCATTTGGGGGGTTTTCTGCTATCAAAAAAGTCCTTCTTTACTTTGCTTGTTCAAAGCTTTGCCAGCTAGTGAACAAGAATTACATTAATTACAATTAAATTACAGAATTAATTTTTTTTAATTTGCAACAAAGACATAAATTGTATGGGAAATATTGATTTAGGTTGTAGTTGGCAAATGACCTCAGTCTTGTGTAAGATATCTCCAGAGTTTCCATTTTATCTCAGATTGGACCAGGGCACTGAAGTTGTCTGTGACAACAGAATGATTTATTTCCAAAATACAGCTGAGCAAAGGGGTGGAAGATTCAGATGAGACTGACTAGATGCTGTCTACACTCATCTGTGTGCGTGTGTGTGTGTATGTGTGAAGTACAAATGCACCTTCTTACATGTACAATGAATAACTATACATAATATTATATGAGTAGGTGTAAATGAAGTGTGCACACATAGGTTCATGTCTGCAAGTACATCTTTATACATTCCTGTAAAGTGCCAAGTGTCTCGAGATGAGATGACAATATGTTAGTAACTTTATCTGCTTTGCAAAGATGTTTATGCAGTCTAACCTGCACATATTTGTAGATGTTTCAAAAAGCAATGTGTATGTCCAATTTGCAAAAAGGCAATTTTTTTGTTATAGTCAATAATGCATTTGGGAGGATACATTTAGACGGCAAATTCAGACATTTTGTTTTCATGTTGCTCAATTTGTTTGTGTCAGTTGGACCTTCTTTTAACTCACCTGAGGTTGCAGCATTATATCTGAGCAACTCTTATGTATTATCGTAACTCAAAATGGACCTGTCATATATGAGCCTTGAAGATATGTTTCCTCTCAGGCTTTATCGGTTCCACTGATCACTGAGCCTCCTTACTATTGCTATGTTAAATTTCATCCTCCGTTGTCCCACATTATTAATGCACGAAATCTACAAGCTTCAGTGTCTTACTTTCTTGTGTTTGCAAAGCTTTGTAGTTCAGGCATAATTTCAGTATGACAAAACAGAAAATACTGCACTAATCTTTAAAAATCATCCTAGTGCATAAAGTGTGCAGTTTCCAAGAAGTGCCCTGCTCCCATATTTTTCATGCCATAGCTTTACTTGTATTACTGCACACCATTCATAACTGTAGCATAAAAGGTGACACTTACCTCCTGCAGGCACTCACCAAGCCGACAGCAGGGACAAAGCATGACTTTATAAACACCACCTTTTTAAAGAAGCATGCTGCCTGATAAAGGGTGGGTCCAATACACATCATGCACACACACACACACACACACACACACATATGGACACACGGACACGCACATGTGTTCTGGTCTCACCCATAATATTGACAGTAAATACAATGGCTTGGTATGTGCAGAAAACCAGTCGCACTGTGTCATTATCCTACCATCATCTTATCACATTTAATGTCTGTGTTTGGAGGACAACAAAGGCTTGGATGGCCTGCACGCTCACCTTCAACACCATTGGGATAGGGAGTGAAACCTTGGACTAAGTCGGCTTCCGTCTTCTCTTCTTCCTCTCCCTTCACGATGGTCAACATCTCGTTTGGGATGTAAGTGGAGCACTCCTCTTCACTTTTGTTCTGTTAGAATACAAAACACGATGGAACCACATTTGACCATATCGAAACCCAATTTTTCATTCTTTGGTGACATTTGTATGTTTGTTGACATTCATTAAAGGGTTATTCCAGTGATGTACACTTAACAAAATTATAAACGCAACACTTTTGTTTTTGCCCCCATTCATCATGAGCTGAACTCAAAGATCTAAGACTTTCTCTATGTACACAAAAGGCCTGTTTCTCTCAAATATTGTTCACAAATCTGCCAAAATCTGTGTTAGTGAGCACTTCTTTTTTGCCGAGTTAATCCATCCACCTCACAGTTGTGGCATATGAAGATGCTGATCAGACAACATGGGTATTGCACAGGTGTGCCATAGGCTGGCCACAATAAAAGGCAGTTCCATCACAGCACAATGACACAGATGTTGCAAGTTTTGAGGGAGCGTGCAATTGGCATGTTGACTGCAGGAATGTCCACCAGAGCTGTTGCCTGTGAATTGAATGTTCATTTCTCCACCATAAGCCGTCTTCAAAGGCGTTTCAGAGAATTTGGCAGTACATTTAACCTGCTTCACAACCGCACACCACGTGTAACCACACCATCCCAGGACCTCCATATTCAGCAGCTTCACCTCCAAGATCATCTGAGACCAGTCACCCGGACAGCTGCTGCAACTATCGGTTTATATAACCAAAGAATTTCTTCACAAACTGTCAGGAACCGTCTCAGGGAAGCTCATCTGCATGCTCATCGTCCTCATCAGGCTCTTGACCTGACTGCAACGTCGCACACCCATTGAAGAGGAGTCGACCAACATTCCACAGACCACCATCAACACCCTGATCAACTCTATGCGAAGGAGATGTGTTGCACTGCGTGAGGCAAATGGTGGTCACACCAGATGCTGACTGGTTTCCGGACCCCCTGGTACCCCCCAATACAAGGAAACTGCACAATGCTGTCTGATCAGCACAAACTCACAAGAGACAGATGTAACAGCATAAAATGGTGAAAATAGAAGCAGCTGAGGCCGAGATATCCTATCCTAAATCCCTAGTTTAGATAAAGCTCTAAATAAACGCTGGATCCTACTTCACTCACAATGCAGTTTACAAAACACAGTACATTGACAAGCTTTCGGCCATTTAGGCCTGATCAGCTCTTCTTTACGTTTTTAATGACAGAAAAATATGTACATATGTGCAATAAACACTGATCATACTAGGGGTTACACCCAGAGCACAAGAATTTAATAGATTGAGAAAAAAATTAAAACAACAAAATAAAATAATATAGCAACATTTAATAATACAGCCCACCTTTACAGTGTAATTGTGTTGTCTGAATCAGGTACCAAGAAGATAACGACTGGTTCCTATTGCTACTTAAATGTAGGTATAGAAGAAGAAAACAAGACCATGGGGAACAAGGGACAAAAAGAAAACTAAATTATACTCTTATTTTTATTTTTTTTTTATAAATCCATTTGGAATCGGTATTTCCTCCAAAAAGCACCAATATGTACTTTAGTGTTACCCGATACATATAAGAAAATTAACCTGTAAAAAGCAGGCTTTATTATAAAGTGTTACCAAGACTGTGTTACGTCTATGTATTAAACCACAATTCAACTTCCCAGAATGAAGCTGAAATTTAAAGTGATGTCACTTGAGTCATTTTCTCAGATTTTTCAGAGCTCATCCAGAGCCACCAAGTACATTATACAACTGTTTTCACAGGCTGTATAGTGTTTAATCTGTGGAATTCCCCTTTACATTCAATAATTTCCAAAATGACCTCTGTCTGAACTTGGATGCCATCATTAAGTTTGTGTGCATGTGTGTGTGAGTGCGTTTCCACTCACAGTCTTGAGCAACAAATCAGAGGCCATTGTATCCCAAATCCTGTGTCTCCTGTTGTCAGCAGTAATGTCAATCACCTGTAACACATAGCAGCATGTCATTCATCCTTAAAAACAGTCAACAACAGGTCCCAAGTCTCAGTTTCACAATATCCCAATGACACAAACCGTCACAGACTGCTTTAACTCCCATACAGTCATGTCTCATTATTTAACCTTCACATTGTATTTTGCCACTGGTTTTGAGATTTTACTTATCTTTACTTTACATTACATCTTCAACATATTATTGCTATTGTTATTATTGACACTTTCCCTAAATTTGAGGAAAACCTCAAATGATCTTGTGTCTTTCAGGTATCAAGCACATAACTGTCTATTTCACTGTCAGTAAATATAGACAAGGGTCACAGGGATGCTATCAGCCATCCACATCTGGTTCACACAAGGGACGATCCTACTGCAGCAGGTTATGAGTATAATAAGCCACCAAGCTCATACATGTAGAGACAGTGAGGCTGGGAAATAGGAGTTAATTGGGACATGTGATCTTCAGATGTAACACTTCTTTGAGTCTGCTTGATGGGATTGTTTTTCTGAGGAGTCGGGTGACAGTGAAGCTTAATCCTACGTTGTGTATAATACACTTCAAAGTATTTGTGTAGGTGGCACTAAGGATAATTGTGAAAGTAAGATCCCCTTTATTTACATGACATACAACAGAGTCGACAAAGTGTTTTTCTTCCAGCCTTCATATGGCGTTACACGTTAATTCCTTTTCAATAAGACAATAGTGGTCAGTTAACCATTACTGTCAAACAATAAACCTTCTATTTTTAAAGTTTTGGGAGCATGCCTTAGACACCCTCTCAGTAGGATTCAAACACATCAATCAAAATTTGGTGGGTGATTTCTGTTTTATGTGCAAGTAATTACAGAATGAAATCAAGGCACTGCATGGCAATAATGTTGCTAACAAAATCAAATATAATATACAGTATATATCAATTAAAGTCCAGTGAAAGAGGTTTGACACTAAGATTTGAGAGCCAGAGTTGCTATAACGGTCACTGTCGTGGTTGCTCTCTGTGCATAGTGCTGATATGAAATCACTGGGTAATTTTGAGAATATACTAACAACACTACAGTGGAAGAGTCTTCATCTACTGAGTGAACTGACTGAGCGGAACAAAAGCGGTTACCGATTCAAAAATTTATCATTACAGTAGTTACACATTCACTATTATACAAAACATATCACTTTAAAAAACACACTTTACTGTTAGATTAAACTATTGTTGTTAAAATTAGCTCAACCTCAACAAATATCAAACATTCTGCTCACAAGTTATGATATAACAGTGAGAAATCTTTTTACATAATGAGTAATTTCAGTTTGGTGCATAATAACATTTTACTGATAATACGTCTGTGCGTCTGACTGAAGTAAAAAAGAAGAACATTTAAAAAACAAGCAAACTGCTGTATTTGCCGGTGAGTAAAGTATAGATAATATAGAAATGACTCATGTTGAAATCTATACATGCACGCATTCTTTAAAATGTTGACAGATTAAGCCAGAAGTGAAGTTTCTACAAAAAAAATACTGTACTATCACAGTCAATGGATTAAATCGTAATACTCTTTATTTCCAGAGCAAGTCCATGTTACTAAGTGCTTCAAAGTTAGAAAAAAACAACAACACACACGTCGTAAAACCATCAGGTTTTAAAAGAAAAAAATAAAAGTGGTCAGAAAAACATCAGTGGAGAGCATCTTTGTCCTAAAAGACAAATACAAGATAGATAGATGCCCAAATCCTTTTGATAGATTGTTAGTGTGCCTGTAGGTCTGGCAGCACACATATTGCAAGCAGCAGTTCTTGGTAGCTGGCGTCACATAACTGGACCCAAACGCAGACATATGACGCAACAGAAAGGATTAAAAGAAAGGTTAGGATGATGCTTACAGTTGGTCACAGGCAAGGAGGATCAGACAAACAACTCCAAAAACCAGCAGGCAGGCAGGACATCAGCAACAGGCAGAGGAGGAAGCAGGAATGGCTGGCTGCCAGACAGAAATCTGGCAAAAAGCATTTGGAAAACTGTCCTTTATGAAGGGGCTGAGGAACAGCAGCTGTGGAGGCAGGAGACTGATGACAAGAGATGTCAGGTGATCAATGGAGGAGAGAAACCTGCTGAGGGTGCCTGGTGGGCAGGTGAGGTATGACTAGATGACAAACTACTGTATATGTGGATATCACAAGGAAAAGGGACATTTTTAAAGCACATTTTGTTTCCTGCTATTTTTTAGTTGCAAACTTCATTCACTACTGAGTCACCTCAGTGATGCCCATCAGTGAAACGTGAGATCTATTAAAGATTTTGGTGTTGTAACTAATAGCTTTATTAATGCGTTGTACACATATAGATCAGTTAGTTAATAAAGAATAAATAAGGACAGTTTTTGGGTTGCCAGGTTGTCGGCAATGGCATTGCTTTTTAGCTATTTGTAATTTTTCAGCAAGACCCCTCCAAGGGACTGTTTAACCCACCCTCTGGAAAGGAGCTGCAGTGCATTCAGACCAAAATTTTAGTAGGCAATACATCAAGTAATGACATGGCATGCAGCAAGACAGGCTGGAGGAGGATAAACACGATTTTGCTTTTACAATCTGGCAACCAATAACTTGTTTTACATACTCTTGAAAGTGATTACACATCAGTAAATTATTTATTAACCATCAGTGATAATCCCTGAAAGTAAGCATTGTTAGAAGCCCAAATATTTGAATCTCTAAATACCTAGGCATACTTATTATCCTTTTTCAAAGAGAAGAATTTAATTGTAACAATTAGTAGAATTTGATGCTTCCCTTAAAAGACTGTAGATTGTCTACAGTTGTGATTTCTGACAGGAGGACAGTCTTCAGCTCAACAGGGGGCAGCATTGTCTCAGTCATGGCAGCATGATCATCAGTGAGAGCAGTAACTCAAATCTAGGAGACACACAACACAATCTTTAGTTTCTTGCACAAACCAATAATGATTTTAGAGGCTACACTTTCTTGAACACATACATAATATTCTAAAAGAATAGAAATATTATTGGCATCAGAAGACAAACCTGACAACTAAAAGGGGGTTTTATTGATTTATGCCTACATCAACTTTCCAATTCAACCAACATCCACTTGAAAGCCTTTGAACCCTTTTGCTGCCCAGACTGAAGACACTTTGGTCACCTTGACACAACATGGAAAAGCCACATATTGGAAGAGAGTATATCCTAGAAACAAAAGTGAACTACACCTGCATTTGAAGTCAGAATACACAGTGTATTTACTGCAACATACAATTTACTCAAAAAAGAGAAACACATTTGGGAGAGCAAAAAACACCAAACAAAATCAAGTAGATTACCTAAGGAAAAGAACCACTTTTATTTAAAAAAAATAAATAAATACGATACAAAGTGAGTATATCTAAAATTCTGGCTGTAAAACTATAACTTTGAAAACAAAGTCGAGATGATGGGCTCAATTCAACAGGTTACTATTGTCCCTGTGAGCGCATGTACTTATATCAGCCGAATCTGTGTGTCTCTGGACGCATAATGGGCTGCATTGACAGTCAGCAGCCTGAAGCTCATTTTTTACCCCAGTGTGTTAAACCCAACTGTGTCTGCTCAAATCTGATCAATACAAAGGCCTGTTCACACAGCCGCCCCCAAAAGTCCCTTGAATGTCTGCTCTAATACACCAATAGAGCAACAAAAACACTTTGAAATTAATGCTTTTTATTATTGATCTAGCAAACATGTTTTACACAGTCACACGGACTTCATGCTAAACGGAAGAACAGACATGACTGTATACACACAGAGAATATCAACATAGGCACACACGCCATTACCATCAACATTGCGGGACTCTGGTTTCAGGTCAGGTCTCCGTGGAAAGGTCACTTCACAAGTTCTTCAACAGGGGAGACACATTTATTAATTTATTCACTCATGTATCTTTACCTGTAAGAAGACTGGCAGGGTTGATAAGAACGAAACAGCTCAAACAAACAGCTTAGAAAAAACAGTAAAGAAGCAACCCTGAAAATGATCAACAGGAAAACACACCGCTCTATATTCTAATGTTAAATCAAATGACTTAGAATCCTTAGTGGCAAAATATTTTTTTAATATTATTTTTAAATGCTCTGTATTTGTATAGCGCCTTTCTAGTCTTTTCAACCACTCAAAGCACTTTTACAATACATCTGCATTCACCATCATTTCTTCTTCACTGAGCGTAAGTGCTTAAACAGAAATTACCATTCACACACAGGCACAGAGGCAATTCGGGGTTCAGTATCTTGCCCAAGGACACTTTGACATGCAGCCTGGAAGAGACCAGGATTGAACCACTGACCTCCCGATTAACAGGCAACCCGCTCTACCTCCTGAGCCTCAGGCAGCTCCCTCCACAGCCTTTGTGAGCTGTGGCAGCTAGTGAAGAATGGGTGGAGGGGAGGGTGTACAGTAAAGAGAGAGAAAAGGGGATAGACAGATCAGATCAATAAAGCGTAGATGAGGGAGTCCCACGGGAAGAGGCCGGGTGTGTTGCCATCTGGCCCGTCGGAGGTTCACTCTGGCTCTGTGCAAAATGAACCAGTTGTTTCATCCCCACAGCAGACACACAAGGAACTAAAGGATATCTGCACCAACTCACCAGCCCGATCCTTTATTGCACATAATGATGCAACTTGTTGTTTACCAAATGCACTACATAACAGGAATGCACCGCTGGCACTGCAGTGCTCTAAAGGTTCTTTCTAAACACAACATGATATCACTCCCATGCCAGTTATTGGTATGAGTGCTCTCAGAGTAATTTAAGGGCTTCCTAGGCTCGCCATATGATGCCCCTCCATCTATTACAGCACATTAGAAGAAAAGCTAGCATGGAGACGATGGATCACATTGCCAGTGCTGTTTGTGCGCCTCTATTGCTGCTGTTGTATGAGTGACAGGTGGTCTCCTCTTCCTCTTCAGGTTGGTGTTCGTAAAAAACAAAACAAAAAACAAATTTCACATGTTGAAGATGAATACACTTGTGTGTCAGGAGATATACTCATGAATTAAAAACATGATACTTTCACAAGCATGGAAAGCTTACCAAGACTGAGACAGATGTAGACGCACACAAACACACACACTGTTTTCCGCAGGACCGGCCACATGGAACAGAATCCTTTTCTCAGAACCTGAGATGGGACAGTGAACTTCTCCTAGACCACCCATCCTCTGTTAACTCACTGGTGACAGATGGTCAGTGTGTGTGTGTGTGTGTGTGTGTGTGTGTGTGTTTGTCACTGTTTGTGTGTGTGTGTGTCCAGGTGCTTGCATCTGTATGCATGTGACAAAATACAGCTTTGTTTTCACATCCACATTTCATAAAATTGTCTGCATAATCTCGCCTTTTTTCTTCACTTTTCCAGTGATTATAGTAGTGATACTGGCAATGTACAAAATCTTTGTTCCAAAAATAAAGTGGACATCCAGATCTTAGCTTGGTTGGCTGTTTCAGTTCCCTATAACATCTTACTAACTAAACTAACTGTAAACTAAAATGTTATATTATGGACATTTAAAGGGAAAGGAGCATTTAACTTTTTACGATTAACCTTTGTTCTTCCTCAGATTTTATAAATTCCCGGAAAGATGTTTGAAGTGACTTACTAACTGGATTCAAATACAAAGAAATTATGTAATTCAACAAAAACAAGTGTTAAAATCTAATAATTTATGTCACTATGATCTGTTTATAGTCTCCGATTTAATGGGTTATGTAAGATTATACCATTTCTTTCATAGCCAACGTGTTCAGAGTGGGTTGTTTTTTGTAGCCTTCATGACATCGAAAAACAGCATTTGTATAGAGTGATTTCAGGTGAAATAAGCAGTGATTCACTTTAATGAGTTACAGTGGCCACACTGAAAATGAGATTAATCAATTTTGGCCCATATAAGTGACTCTGAAAATGGATTTTCTTTCATTTCGTCTGCCTGTTTCTCTCTCTCTCTTTGCAATCATGCATTATTTATCCACCCATAGCAACCCAGCTTCCTCTTTCTCCTCATCCGCTGCCCCATGTCCCCCACTGCTCCCTCAATCCTGTATGGTCTCTATAAATCACTGTCTCATTAAGATGATACAGAGAGAAAAGCCATTTCTGAAACTTAAAAGCACATACACATAAATGGCAGACATGTTGGAAGTTTTTTTTGAGGGAATTTGAAATGGGGCTTCGACTTAAATGCCAGACCTGGGTGCAACATGCATTATGTTGGGACTTTTACCTATGTTAAAAGCAGTTTTACACAATCTCCTGAGTGACATCAAGAATCATTACACTAGACACTTTTTTTTATAACAACACAATATAGAAACATGAGACCTTTAGCTGCAGGAGGTTGGGAGCACATGCGTGGCTCACAAAAATTTTTCCAACTACTATATGAATCCTCATCTACTGAAAATAAAAAAATCATACTCACAGCCTACTGTGCTCCACCTGCTGAAAAGTTACCAATATAACAAGTGGAATATATGTTAAATGGGGTAAAAAATGAAAGATCACAAGGACTGCACTACTTAATAAAGTAATAACATTGTAATGTCCATGATGGACTATTATCGTGCCAGAAATAATTTTGTAGCAACCACTTCAGTGCTCTACAGAGTATCACAGTGAACTCCATTAAACATACAGAGACAGATACAAGTTTCTGTGTTTTGCTGCAGGGAAATTCAGTTTGTGAAGAGTGCTCAAACATGACAGACTCTCACAAACAACTTTGACATTCGTATAAATCAACCTGGTGTTCTTCAACACATTGAACGGGGTGACATGTATAGTCATGATCTGAAGAAAAACAGGACATGCTCCCCAGTTTATATCAGACCATCATATGGCCCCAGGTGTTGGCCTAATCCAACACTAGATTGCCTTTTCTTATGCATAAAGGCAGCAGTGTTTCTGATGAGAGCCATCCTGTGATTCCACTTAACTCCCACAGAAAAATACTATTTCTTTATTTAATGGAAAAGAGGGCCCTTTAATAATGACACAGCAATTTGTATGTATCTAACTTAGGCATTAGACTGTGGAGTGATGTGGGGTGAGGCAATAAAAGTTTGCTTTTACTTTAAATGTTGCATGTACACTCCTGCAAACTAACAAATTAGTGCATGTATACCTGTGTGGATGTCAGGATTCTGGGTTAAAGGCACAGTCACAGTCTGTAATGAGAGCGAAATGTGTTGCTGTGGCTGCTGTCTTCAGGCACTGACAGGCAGTAAAACAAGGTCAGTTCAGTGCTTCTGGCATAAATAGACAGCATTCCGGTGCAATTCAGTTTTTGAAGTCCCTCAAAGGTGGTAAAGCTGCAGAAAAATTTCATTTAGTCAGTCACTTTAATTCAGTTGGCAAAGTCTGCAAACCACATCCTTAACGGACGATTTACACAAGACTTAATTTAACAGAGGATAGAAATTGAAGGTGGTTGGTTTGTCCGACTCAGCAAGTAGCTACTCAGCTAGTATAGTATGAAGCAGTTAAGAGAGAGAGCAGGCTCGTGTGTGTGTGTGTGTGTGGGCGTGGAGAGGGAGACCGCTCTTTCCCTAAAGCCTTGAGCTGAGCGCGTCTGTCACATGAGCCCAGTATGAGAAAAGCGCACAGAGCCGAACATCCAATGGGCCGATCTCAGCGAGTTTCCTCACTGACTGGATTCTGCCATCAGCCCGAGCTTCTGGACTGAGCGAATCCCCGCTGAGATACACACCTGGTAGCGAACTTGGAGAGTTTTTCCCACCCCTTAAAAAGTAAACTCAGAAGAAGCGCACGGACGCAGCGATGACAGCCGAGTTTATGTCTATTCGAAGTTAGTGAGACCCGCATCCTGCTGCGCTGCATCCGATCCGGTTGACCCTTCTGGGAAGATACAACGAAGATACAGGATGAATTCCGCTTTCATAGCAGTGTTACTTGGAGTGGTGAGTATAGCCTCTTACATAATCAAAGTGTGTTTTAAATGTTTGCCATAAACGTAACTTGGGTAAGTCATTCGTTTATCGTCAACACCTGCGCAAATGCGCAGGGTGGGGTAGTTTTTACGTAGTGGGAGTTTGTGAGAAACTTCCCACAGATTTTCCTCCTTCCAGTATATAGCAGCCAACAAGTTTTGACAGGAAACGTACTGAAAAATCTGTGTAAGTTACAGGCTTTCCCCTGCACCGAAGTGAGATTTAATGCCATAACTAACTGTATGACAGTTTTAAATTTAACAAGTTTGATCTCTTTTTGATGTGTCACTTGTTAAGATGTTTTTCATAGATATTTAAAGTCTGGAAAGTAAGAGTCCGGATCCTTGCACCTGTCCTGTCTTCAGTCCCTGGCTAACAGTGTAAAGCAGATTATGCAGCAGCCATTCATTGTTGATACTCAAGAGCTCCAGTTGCTGGATGTGTAGTTCCACCCTTCTCAGTTACATGTGGCCCTGCAGACAGCGGGACAATAACACATGTCATTGGTCTCTGCATTAACTGATGAGGGCTTTGGTGAATTTACGGATTTTTCTCCATTACCAGAGAGGATACAAGAAAACTCTGGGGAGCCACAGCTCATAATCTCCTTCATTTATCTCTGAGTCCCTCAAGGCCTTGCAGGCTAAGGACAGAAAATAATTATTTTCTATCTGACAGGACGCGTTCAGTTGGGGCTGCACAGGGCTTTGTCAAGGTCCTGGTTTAGGAACAGGCTGCATCACTGATACATGACAGCTGCTCACACTGATGGGTATGCATCCTCTGCTGGTTCAGCACATGCAATATTGATACAGCCTGAACCCATCCCCCCTCACTCTTTCTTTCCTTCTTCCACCTCATGCTCTCTGCTTCCTTGTCTGTCTGTCGGTCTGTCTCTGACTCTCACCTCATAAGGAGATGATGATTCAGCGTTGTTTGGGAAAGCATTAGCTGTAATTTCTTTGCCACCCAGTGTTCCGACGGCAGTTCAGGATCCATGCCTGGTTTGAAATTAGGCCCAGCTTATTGGAAGGCTGGTATGGTGGAACTCATAATGGCTTAACAAGCGTTGACATCTGAGGTCTGGAGGTTAAGTGCCTCCAACTGAAAATTGACTTGAACATTAGTAAGATTGGTTGGCGCTCTGAAGTTATGTGTTCAGATGCTTCTGCGCATGCATTTGTGTGCGTTTGTTGCTGTGTGTGATCAACTCGCTTTAGCTGCAGGGAGATCGGCTGACAAAAGTTGAAGAGTGCAACCCTCAAACTCATCTAAAAGCCAATTACAGGAAACGTGCAAGCTCGAGCTACAACTTGCTAAGTGCTGCGCATCCTTTTCTTTCAATCCACAAGCTATTTTCTCAAATCAAATTACCCCCTAATTTAGCCATATGCACAACTTGACAATCATTAGTGATGCACATGAGTCTCAGTCGCACCCACACCCGGAGCTAGAATAGAGTCAGAGTAAAAATAAGTGGAAGCCAAATGCTGGAACTTGGAGTCATTTCAAAAGCGTCATTTTGGAGCAGGTTTGTTCACTTGTGAGTTTGTTTATGCATCTGTGCAAATGCATGTGTGCCAATGGGTGTGTGCAATGGATGAGCAAGGGGGCAGCTCAGGGGAAAGCAGGACAGAGATGCGGTGACAGATTTGATTCATCTATGTGATTCAGGTGTGCGTGAATGTGCTGGGATGTGGAAACATTTAATAGTGTGCACAGCGAGAATTTCACATCTCAAATGTAAATTTTTCTAGAAAACAATAATGATACGAAAACCATTTTTGTGCATATTCATTGGGTTTCTGCAAGTTTTGGTCAGACCAATGATCCTAAAACAGCAGAGGAGGATACATTCATTTAATGGAAATGAAAACATAAAAATGCACCAAGACTAGAGTATCTGTGTCTTTTGAACATCTGATCATTTTGAGGTGACTAACATGACAGGAACACAAATCATGAACCTAAATGTCAGAGCCAAATATACGTACATGCTGGAACATGGACAACATGGATAACTGAATACCAGAGACTGGGAGGTGAATGGGCTGTGACACCTTCAAGGGCAAGAGGGAGACACACACACACACACACACACACACACACACACACACACACACATTATGTGTCAGCTGACTCAGAGGTACCTGAGGGGACACTTGATGTTCATTCGCACTATTCTCTCTTATCAACAACATTCCACACACACCTGAACGCTGACACCTGACAATTTATGTTGAGTGTACTTCCTTCCCACTATTGCACCCCTCAGTATACGCACATGCATGCAACACTTTGTTAATGTTAACATTTAAACAGTTAAACATGTTGTTCATGTGTTTGTCGGAGAAAACTACAATACTACAATACTACAAAACTACAATAGGCCTACACTTTAAAATCCCACCTCAGCAACTTTTTATGATATATCAATAGATCAAAATAAGTTATAGTGTTCATTTGTCCCCTGATCTGTGGCCTGTCTGCCAACAGAAGATTGTTTTTAGGCCATCATTTATGCCAAACGTCATAAATAACGGCCTAAAAACAATCACTTCTCATGTATGTGGAGAGAAGGAAAGACTCTCTTATTGCTCGGTGTCAGAGGGCAATCTTTGCTTGTATCAAGGTTTGCTATGGGGATTAATGTGTGCGGAGGATAAAAAAGACCCCGTGATGATATAATGCAAAAGGTCAAACAAACTCAAAGGTCTCACACAGCCTCCGAGAAACATCCAGGTTCATTCAACACAAAACACTCAACAGGTTACTGTTTGTGCTTTGAGCAATGTTTCTGTGCAACCTTACATTGCAAGTCCCATGTGTCTGAGGTTGAAAGCAGTTCAACCAAAGAGTGATTTTTCCTCCTTAGATTGTTCTATTTGAATACTTTTACAAGCCTGATAAGAAGCTATTTAGTATTTCACAAGAACACAGAAAATAGAGAAAGAACCTGGAACAATGGAAAATGCTGTGTAGCTGAAATCTGCCTTTTATTCTTTCCCTTCCCATTTATCATTTCACAGAGCCTTATTTTTTTTTATCTTGCAGCCAGTTGCAAGGTCCTGACTCCAAGGCTGGAAACCACTGGTTCAGTGGTTCCAAAATAAATGTAAGGGGGCGCAAGATGATTAAAGGAATGAGAGACAGAATTCTGCTTCACAGAGCATTGTTTGTTTTGTCTTTCTCTTTATTGCTTTTTCCTGTGAAATGCCATTCGCAACTCTGGAAATGAAAAATAAATTAAAAACACTCATTGCACATGCTAGACATGGCTTCAATTAAGACACCAAATAATAATTTTTCACACTGCTGAATGTAAATGTTTCTTTGAATTATCTCTCTTATATGGTGATTGGCAGGTTGGGGCTATGGCCAATAAGGAGGATTGTATCTCGGGCCAGTACACAAAAAGCGGAGAATGCTGTGAGCAGTGCCAGCCTGGCGAGGGTGTCGTCAAACCATGTGATGTCACACAGACTGTTTGCGCCCCCTGCCTTGACAGTGAGTAACACACAAAAAAAACATCTGTGCAAATAGCATGTGCACACACATTCACAATTTATAATGGCCATATGAGTGCAAAGACAATCATTTAGAAGTCCACAAAAGCATGTGTGCTCTTGGGCATTGATGCTTGAGCTGTATTGGTCACATGCCTTAATTAAGAGATAGTGACACACACACACACACACACACACACACACACACACACACACACACTCAAACATACTCAGTTCTGCTTTAATGATCAGTGATTTAATGTTTCATCTGACACAAAAAACACTGCTGCCACTGTCGCATTCTCTCTGTAAGTTAAATCATCCTTCTACAAATCCTCTACTGTACTTTCTGTCCCTGGAGAAGACACATGGTTCAAACAGCAGTTTTATTTATACGATTTGAGTCAGTATGAGTAAGTATGCAGGATCATAAATAACAACAATGTTTCTGCAATGTTTGAATTAGGATCCAAAATCGTGTTGTTGGCCAATAAAATAAATCTGGATGATGGTTTCTGTAGCATCTGGCAAAACAATCTTGTTTTAGTATGACATTAATAGTTAAGATGCTATAGCATATTCTTTTGTTTAGTAGTAATAGTTGTATTGGTTGTAGTTCACACTTTATTGAACTTACTCTTGGATTTTTTAAAACATAACTCTTCTACAGAATTGAATATTAACTCCAACTTTTAAAGTGAGGAAAGTAAACAGCCAGGCTAGTGATTCTGTGATGCTGTATTTAGACCCAGCCTCTGGCTCTGGAGGCAACTGGATAGACCTACAACCAATCAGAGCGACGAAACATGTGGTATAGCACTGAATGACACATGCAAGTTGGGTTGGTGCTTGGTCTGTTTTTAGCAGGAAAAATATTGCAGCCTGGTCACAAACTTTCTCAAATTACAGCTAAACAGTACACTAAAATGTGCTTCTGAAAACATTTAAGGCAAGAAGTAGACAATGCATTAACATATTTTATCAGCACTGCCTGTTTTGACAGTTTGATCTCAGTTTCGTGAGCTTGGTGCATTGTGCTGGACGGACCTGCAGACGCAGGTCCAAACCTACAGCCAATAAGAGCAGCGAAACGTGTGACTTTTCAAATCCTGGCCGGTGATGCTCCTCTGTAAGTCATAAGTGATGGGGACATGAATGTGTGTGCCTAATTTCATGGAAGTCCATTCAATTTTGACCCGAGGATGGCACTTAGGATTCATCCCCTGTTAATATCAGTACCAAATTTCATAGTAATCCCTCTAAGATTCACTCACACAGATCACAGGTTTTCAGGCTTTGATTACCCAACATAATAGACCTCAACATCAGTTTGGATCTGAGGAAAGGTTACTTTTGAAGAAAAAAGATGGGTTCTCAGCAGTACATTTGAAGCATTTTAAGCTCAACATTATCAAACAGCTGTGTTACACGTGTCAGTAACTGATACATTTCTCAAATATTATGCACAATGTAGTCTAAATCTCTTAGATTCATGCTCAGATTCATGTTAGGAAGGGTATGCCAGATCTATCTGCGTTCCAGCATTACTGCCCTCCTCATGGCCCTTACCATGTAGGGAGACGAGCTTTGTTGGACTGTAAGACTTTATGAGGACAGCGATGTTGAGAGGATACAAGAGTGGGACCAGTTCCAAATGTTGTTGCAGGGAAAAGAAAACAGCAGTGGAAGATATTTAGAACACCAGACAAGTTATGTCACAGTGATTAAGATGGTAATCAGGGTAGATTTTTTGATTAATTTAGATTTTGCAAACTGGTTACTGAAGGGATCAAAAGGATATTTAAGGTCTTTTGGAGGTATACACTTCTGCTTGAGTGTTGGGAAATCAAATGTAACACATTAAAGGTTTTTTGTAACTCTGCCATGTGAGGTCAAAGGTCAGCCTGAGCCTACAGAGGCCAGGGTTGGTCCACAGCCAGTTCCTGCGCTGTTCCCAGAGTTTTACTTATATGAATTCCCTGACGATCCTGCGTCCAGCCTAGGAAGTTGTTTTAATCCTCCCTGTGTCAGTGAAGGATGGTAAAGCATGAGCCAAGGAGCCCCACAGTCAGAAAATGATTCAGACTTGAGGTCATGAGAGAAGTCACGGAGAATGTGGACATGAAGAACATGTATCTGTAGGCCAATTAGCTTATAGTTAGCTTATATAAAAACATTAAGCCACAAACTCAGAAATGATCTTCTGTTCTATTTGTAAAAAAATAAAACCCTTCATATTTTACACTCAAAATCTATTTAATTAATGACAGCTGTGTGTTTTCTGTTGCACAATGTGGAGATTTTCAGTGTGATAATTTTCAGTCTCACAGTGCTTGTTCAGTTCAGATATTAATAAACACAGGCAGTGACAGGCCCTCAAAACTGTGATGAGGCCAGACAGGCTCTGCACTGACTCGTGGAAAAAGAGAAATGCAAAGCAGATCTCCATCAGATAACATCACAAAGATATTTTAAGAACACATCAAACATATTGATTGGATCACTAATGCAGGCTGATGGAGCTGGAGTATGAGTGTGCAGAAGCATTCGAGCAAAAACTTGTTTTGAAGTCTCAGCCATAAGTGAGTTATTTAGTGTCCTACCTGTTGACCATTTAGCAAGCCCTGCCCAAAAAATCCAGTTACTGCACACTTTGTCACTGGTGGCTGTGTCAGAAAACAGCTCGCATTGTCCTTTCACAAGCCAACACAAATACTTTCACTTTCCATAACTGTCATATTTAAAGTGTTTTTAGTCTGTGCAGAACAAATGTAGGCTATACACACTGTCATCTAAATCAGATGATCACTGGTTTGATTCTGATATATTATCAGAATTCTCTCGCTGCAGAGAGCATGGCTTTCTTTTGATAAAAATTAGCGTATTTCTTTTTTCTAATTTGCATGGGTTACCATTTGTTTTATAGCAATGCCCAATGGTGAATTCATTAAATATTATGCCTCTGGTGAAACTGATCTTGGCCTTCACTCAGCAGGCTACCAGCTGTTATTTATTCAGGAAACAATACATTTTGAGAAGAAGGGGGAGAGTAAATATGAGTGGATTAAACAAAGTAAAATAATTATATTAACAAAAATAGCTAAATAATAAATAATAAATATGCAAAGCAAAGTGAATTCCTTAGAAATAATCAATGGTCATTAGTTAAAAACGAAAAGCTCGAAGATCAATTGTTTGATCCGAATTATCTCATTTCTAAATATCTTTTTTTTTAAGAATCCGTTTGAGAATGGAAAGCTTGACAGGCATAGCAGAACAGGGCCAGACCTTACTGACTGTTCAATTAAGCTAAATCAGAATGGTTAGGGTTAGGAGTACAAAACTAATGTTGTTTTATCATCTCATGAACTATAAACAGGCATTTCCCCATTAATCGTAAGCCTAAGTAATGTGTTTTTCAAGGTGTTAACAAAAACAGAAACTATTTTTCATTTCTGACAATCTTACTTCCTAATTTTATTTCACCATCAACTCCCACCCACCATATGTCTTTGGGTGTGTTGTTTCAGGCATGTTGATGTAATCCAATGAGTACAAGCATCCATTTATAAAACAGACTGTGTGTGTTTCCAAAAAGTATTCAGGCTTCATTTAGTACAGATAGTTAATAGGGAACTGGTTGATGTGCTAAAAAGGACTGCCATCTGAAATACACGGGGGAGTTTGGATGAAAGAACAGATGAGTGTAGATGAAACAGAGAAAGTACAGCTGTGCAGCTGGAATGGAAACAAGGCGAACTTCTCAGCCAGCAGTTAATGCTTCACACTCACACGCACACACACACACACACACAGAAGCAGACACAAAAAACTCCAACACATGCACCCACACGCACACCTCATCCTACCCAAATAAAGTCAGGAATCCCTTTTATGGGTGTTGAAAACAAAGGACTGAATGTTAGACTAGAGGTGAAAGTACTGTTATGATATGATATGCTGAGCCAGGCAAAGACCATCTGTAACCCACCCCGCGTGCCTCCATTGGCTCCCCCTCCTTTAACCCCCCTTTATGCATGCTGCAGGCTAGCGTTATTAATGTATTGACTTGCATTATTGATGCATGGCATTATGATAATGGCTCTGAGAGCACTCGTGGGGTGGGGAGGGGGGTAGTGTGTGTCTGTTTGAGGAGAGGGGGGTGATAATGGGATGCGGGTGGTGGTGGGGACACCAACTAGGCCCACATGCGAGGGAGGAACAATAGTTTGTCCACTTCCTAAAGAGATAATTAAACAAAAATGTGAAGGACCCTCATTTGACACCACCAATTTAGGAGAACTGCACACACACGGACTCATCTCAAATGACGAGAAAACAGTCTCTGCTTTCTCGTCGTCTGTCTATTTGTCTCTCTGTCTCAGTGTCTATCTCCCCTCATCTCTGTTTTAATCTCTGCATCATCAGGGCGTCTGCCGTGATTGGTGGGCCAGTGATGCAGACCGAAAACTTGATATGCTATGGAACACTGAGCTGCAAAGGGTCTACACCGCCCCTGTCTCCTACCACACACAGTTTAGTTTCATTTAGCTTTAATCGTTTAAGCCATTTTAAAACCAAATTCCTAAACATTCTGTGGTACCAGCTTAAGACGAATATCTGCAGGTTTTCTTAATGATAATATATTGAATGTGTTTAGATTTAGACTGTTGGTTGAACAAAACAAGCAATTTAAAAACATCACTTTTTTTAGACAAAACAGCGACTTGAGAAAATCTGCACATTAATCAATAATTGCAGCACTACTTTAGTTTAGGTAAAGTAATCTCAGACAGGCCAACTGAGGCAGGATATGGAAAGATGAGATCTGGTGCACAAATTTATAGTAAGAGCTTTTAATGTTTAAAGGTACAGCAACTAATGTGTCGACATAAAACATGTCTTAAACAGAGTAGTTTTATTTACTTTCATTGTCGATTAATCTGCAGAGTATTGTCTGGTCTATAAAATTTAAGAAAATAGTCATTAAATTCCCATCAGAATTTCTTAACCCCCAAGATCATGATATTTGATGGCTTGTTTTTCCAGCCAATACTTGGTGACTCAACATATTATGTTTAGTAATAATAATAACAGTATCACATAAGACAAAGAAAAGCAACAAATCCTCCCAAGTGAGAAGTTGAAACTAGAGAATTTTTGCTAGAAAAAAGGATTACCAACATAGCTGAAGGTGATTTTTCTCTCTGTGTTTTCTCTCGGACTGTTTCAGCTCTTCTTAACATTGTCTCAGCTCAAAATAAATAATACCAGTTTAGATATACTTTATTATAGAGATTTTGAGGTCATACTTTCACAGTGAATCCCCCCACCTCCCTCACACACACACACACACACACACACACACACACACACACACACACACACACACACACACACATACACGCTGCTCTTACAAATAGGTCTGTTGCATAATTTAGTGTGTTTCCCAGTCCTCTATCCAGCCGAAATACAATTCCATAAAACATGCAATATTGATTGCGTCCTCTGCAAATATATCCGTACTAGGAAATCTTTCAGGTGTACAAAACATTTATGAAATTTGTGATGAATGAAGGTTCATCATCTAAAAACATCTAGGAAAGATGTTGCTCATACACATGTTCAAAATCTTTTCTTGTCAAAAGTGACCTCTGTAGTTATATATCCAACAGGGGAAATTACCCTAAAGCTGAATCCACATTTGTTCCCAGCAAAAAGCTCTTTCCACTTTGTGATACACATTTAAATAAGAAATGTTAAGATGACTTAGAGGCATAATAAGAACAAATATGATATATGAAACGCATACTACACAAATGATTCTCCACGACGTAATTTATACAGTTGTTTAGACATTTAAATTGATTCTAAAACTAAAGACATAGGCTTTTAAACTGTAAAAATAAAGCAAAAACCTAATAGATGGAGGTAAATTACAGTATTCCACAATCTCAAATTGACTATGTAAAGGGCACAAGACAAGAAATTAGGTGAGAGAGAAAAATATGTACAGAAATAAGACGGAAGCATGAAAAATTTACTCCACAAGAGAGAAAACAACTTTAAAGCTAAACTTTGAAAATTCAGATATTTGATTTATGATTAAAATTTAATTAGCATTAAAATGTATATTTAAAATTGCCATGACAATAATTTCAAAGATGCTACTGTCACATTTTGTAGCACACCTAAAATGAGTCTTTTTGTCATATTTAAAGATAAGACTGAAACATTTCTTGATGTGGTTGTTTCAAAAGAGACACTGGAGCGGAGCCAACAATGTATTGTGAATATGCTGGTTTTTTTTTGAAGAGATGGCTGAAGAAACAGAATTCAGGCTTTTGGCAGATCAAGTTAAATGTGTTTTTTTCCCTCTCCTTGCAGGTGAAACCTTCTCCGAAAACTTAAGTCACACAGAGAGATGTCAGCCCTGCACATTATGCACAGGTCTATACCGCATGAAGTCGCCCTGCACAGACTCCAACGACGCCACCTGTGTGTGCAACTATGGCTACTATTTCAATAAAATCTCACAGCAGTGTGAACCTTGCACCAAATGTCCTGAAGGCCAGGGCATGCTTTACAGCTGTGACATTGACCATGACACAGTGTGTGAACAGTGCAACGGGGACACCTACTCAGACCAGGAAAGTTCACGGGAGCCCTGTATCCCCTGCGCCACCTGTGATGAGGCGGAAGTATTACAGCCCTGCACCTCTGTCACTGATACTGTTTGTCAAGGTAAGATAATTAACTCACAGAGGCTCAAAGTGAAGTGTAAATCATGTCACAGTGTACTTGACGTTGCCAGATTAGGGCCCTGATATACTCCATCCAACATCCGTGTTTATGCTACATTGGGTGTCTGCCATAGACTGTGTATAAGAAGTGGACATAGTCATTGTGACATCACCCGTTGGTTTGTGGACTGCCGTTAGGGCGCCACCATGTTGATTTGTTGCAACCAGGAAGTGCCCAGAAGTGACCATGTTTGGACGAGACGGTGGAGCTAACGGCCATGTGTGGAGCTAGCTAGCTTGCTTAGCTAGGTGCATCTGTAATTCACGTTAACTGTCATTTAAACAGGGCTGACAACTTTGTCTAGCGAACAATAGTCTTAAAACTAAATGTACTCACCAGAGAAAGTGAACAGCCAACTCCTAATACGTTTTTTCAACGGCGCTGGTTAAATTTACACAGTGCCTACGAGTCACTCTAGCCTGATTGACAGGTCGTGATGGTAACGACTTGTCAATCACAGATAATCCCGCCCTGAAGCATTCTCTGCTTTATGGTCTATTTTCCTCTAAATGGGACCATAATTTACTAAATGACATGAAACTAGTGACTGAGAGCATAAACTCATTATGAAAGTGTTTACTGAGGTAATAAATCAGGTGAGAAGTAGGGTCATTTTACCATTATTTCTAATTGAACCGGACTTCTTTTTGCAACCAGAAGAGTTGCCACCTGATGACAGTTCAGAAGAATGCAGGCATAAGGGACTTCCGCATTGGATTCACATCTCAGACCGGAAGCTTCCCGCTTGGTGTCTGCTCTGCTGACATGTTCATACATTGTACACCCCAATTTTAGGCTATATGGCGACCTTTGCATGGACACAAGCAGGTGACGGAATGCATGTCATTCATACCCTTACATCTACATGGATGTGTAAAGTTAAACTTAAAGGAGAAGTTTGACATTTTATGATAAATACAAGGTAATAGCCAGCAGCTGGTATGCTTAGCTTAGCACGACTCGAAACAGAGTTCAGATCTGCCATCTGAAGAATTACATTGTTGTTTAGTTTTACAAATTACATGTTTTAATGCTAAATGTAATTTAATTCACCTCCACTGTATTGGGGTGACACAGGAAATGGATGGATATCAATGATATTTGTCTTTTATCAGCGGGGAAAAATGAAA
This sequence comes from Micropterus salmoides, assembly GCF_014851395.1. Taxonomy (NCBI): domain Eukaryota; kingdom Metazoa; phylum Chordata; class Actinopteri; order Centrarchiformes; family Centrarchidae; genus Micropterus; species Micropterus salmoides. The sequence goes on along the minus strand of NW_024041262.1, from coordinate 13,572,558 downwards.
ATGTCATCATGTTTTTTGCAATTTGGATAAACTGGCCCTAAAGTAAAAGGCTTTTAAGTTCAAAATGGTCAAGACTAAAAAGACTAACCCTCATGCTGAGCGATAAGTAAGATATGCTTGAGATTGTTTGACTCTCAGGAGCAAAAAAGTTCCTCAAAAACTGATCTTTTCTTTTAATAAGACAAGTAATTCACTTGGTCAGAGATTTATTTTTCAGCCATTTAGCAAATGGCTGTGGAATGACCCTGTCTAAACACTGGGCAAGTTTATGATGAACTGCGCAGAGCCAGTGAAGTTGAATGATGGGGTGCATCGTCCAGGGTCACAGTGGCCTAAATAGAATCCATGTGGGCACATAGTCACTGTCCAGCACTGTATGGACAGTATGATGCACTGGACATCCACATTGTCAGCCACATAATCAGATCATCTCAGTGCGACATTATGGACATTGTTGGGCCATCGACCTAAATGCCACGCCGAAGCTTGTCTCATTGTCTTCTTGGACTCATCCCATCCACAGATACAAAGACCACACTCTTTCTGTCTTGAGGGTTTAGAAGGAGGTCATATCTCTGAACGGGGCTCTGAATTTCTTTTATATGATTGCACCCTGTGGGTATCACACTCCAAATCATGAATTCCTTATGGCTGCAGTCAGTGGTCATTCCAATGACCTGATGCCTCACAGATTAAATCAACGCTTTTGTGAAATGACAATAAAAGGAGTCTGTTGATTAGCCATGCAGTCTGTTGGGACAGCAGAATGAAGGATGTTGTTATCACAGTGGTGGAGTCCCAGGCTAAAGGGAGTCTTTTGTGCTTTCGTTTGGCCTGTGAGGGCTGTGTAACCCATGAGGCTACTTGAAAGAGCTAATAATGAGTAAAACAGAGAGTGAAACTAATGTAGACCTGTCCTACATATATTTTTGAAGTTATTTGTTCTGTTTTTGTCCTGTCCACACCGGTGGATGTGTTATTTAGATGCGTAAAGTTCATGATCTTGTGCATATCAATGAAAGAGGGCTGCTTGACCTGGGCAGACACTGTACAGATAAGTCACCCACCACTGGATTTCAGAATCAGGCTGAATATCCACCACGTCGGCACGTCTACGAGGGTTGTGACGCTAAATTAACTGGCATTGAATGATCAATGATTTGGGTGTTGGAGAAGTAGATTGGACATTGTCCACTTCACAGCCATCTGCAGGCTTTCGGTTCAAGGTAGAATTGCATAAAGTAACGCCGCTTTACTCGTTTTACTCGTTTTACTCGTCAACATTTTTGAGGACACAGCCATCTTGTTTGAATATAACAACAAAACTGACTGGGGAGTTTGTGTTAAACTTTTGGTGTTGCACCATCTTGGGCATTACTTAGTGTAGTAAGGGATTAGATCTTGACATTGTGTAATTAGCTACTAATCCCAGTAAATGTCCATTACTCCAACAGTTTGGAGGTTGCCATGTTCAGTGTCTTGCAGGGAGTTTGATGGAGGGTTGGGCTGTGTGTTCAATGGAGAGTCTGTTGTATTGAAGAGGCTAAAATAACCCTCCTAAGTTGACTTGTTTATGTCTTTTCTGGTGTGCTAATGTTAGCCAGTGATAATACTAAATCCAGAAATCAGTAGAGTCTAACAGCTTTATTGTGAGTTTAGGACTACGGAAGTTCTGCTGTGTGCAGTCACTGGATTAACGGGCTCATCCCTATGTTACCAGGGTCCTATGCTGTCAAGGGTAAGAGACTGATCAGGACTATCTTCGCAATTCAAATTGCAATAAAGGGAGATGGCCGTTTCAAATGCAGTTTGAATGGTAACAATCTGTTCAGCCACTGTGGAGATATCAGTGTCTAAAGTAAACTGCCTTGCCTGCAAATTTGAGGGCGTAGGTTTCAAGGAGTATAAAATCAGTTGGCTATAGCTGTAGGCGGGTGATTTCAACATATTGATCCAGGGAAACATAGATTGAACATCTGACCTAGGGAACATCATTGCCAAGAACATTAAACCAAGGTGTTAAGAGGATATTAAGCTGGGGAATATAAACCCTGGGAACATAGATATGCTCTTGAGCTAAGCGAGCTGTTGATGGTCAGTAAGTACATCCAAACAGTAACAGCTGTATGTTAAACCAAAGTTTCTTTTTTCATATTTCTACACATGTTCAATACATGTGGGTGGTGAGGCTAGGAGGCGGGCTGAGTAACAAAATGTAATGAAAAATGTGATTACTTTTGATGTTGAGTGATTAGTAAAGTAGTTACTTTTCCCATGATGAAAAATGTAATGAGGTATTGATTAAATGTTTTCTAATGAACTGCCCAACACTGTTGATCCCCCCAACATTGTGACCTGTAAATCACACGGGACAACATGACCATAAAGGTGGTGGCCGTGCACATTAGAACATGTAATGTGAGTTAATCCAACGGAGATAAATTCAAGGGCAACTGGACTTGGCTGAAGATACTGGAAGACGTTTCGTCCCTCATCCAAGGGACTTAGAACAGAAGAAGTCCCTTGGATGAGGGACGAAACGTCTTCCAGTATCTTCAACCAAGTCCAGTTGCCCTTGACTTTAACCTCCGTTGGATAACTATGACCAGGATGACTGACAATCTTCACAGACAATGTGAGTTAATGCAACTCACAAGATTAATAAAACTCACAGTGTCTGCCCAGCTTTATGGGAACCTGGGTTATTTGATAAGCAGAAATGGACACGTCATGTATTAATGGTTTTCTAGTGAATCACTGCTGTAAAAAACATCTTCCATTGAGGATGACGCTTTAATGCTGCTTGATTAAACTTGTGGCCTGAAAGTAACCTGTGGTGGATGGAGAGATGAATCATCCAAGATCAAGATATAAGGAGCCAGAACTTCAATACTAAAACCTCCTTTAGATAACAAGTATACTCTATGATATGTGTGTTTCCAGGCATGACGGCTCACAGCCCACTGTGTATGGGCTTCATCATCATGTTATTCCTCACTCTAACCCAATCATGTGCTTTTTATTTCTAATGTAATCTTTTTCACCGAAGAACAAGAGTTATCTACAAATCTGTAGTGCTGCCAGACGTCCATATCCATTAGTGTTGGGGAGTCAGGCGACATAGGCCTGAAGGCTAAACACAGTGAGGAGGTTGCAGGGAAAGAGAAAACACACAGAAGGCCGCTTCCCCTGAAAAGACAAGTCGTAACTTGAGAAACTGGAGACATAGTTTAACTGAAGTTGGAGGGACCAGAACATCACCTTTACTGTACTGTAGGTTATCTTTAGAGAGAAACCTGGATTTACTGGCATTACTAGGATTTTATTTGAGTTTAGCCCTCCTTTATGTGCATACAAGCTCAACAGATATGTGGGTTAAAAATCCAATTTCCTCTTCACACTTCCAAAGGGATTAGGGGTTTGTCTTGAGCCTTATGGAGGAAAAAAACTCTCTTCATCTCTCTGATGGTAAAACATGCTTATACCGGTCAGACTCTGTTATGGTAGACCCACAGAGTTGAGGTTTTGAAGGCAAGATGCTTATCTAAAGAAGTGTGATATGACTTCCACTCTTCTGCAGGCTGCCGAGCAAGGTATGAGGTTGAAGGTCATGGGAGGCTTGTATGTGGAATAGGTCTCTGTGGGAAGACCAGGCAGTATGAGTTTCTCCTGAGGATGGGAACTGATCAACATGGCATAATCCCCACAATCCTTTTAGGGGTCACAACAACATGAGACAAGTGAAGTTGATTGGCGCTCTTATTAACTGACCTTCTAAGTGACATTTGCCTTTTCTATTAACATAATGAGGGAATGTTAATTAAAGGATCTGGTAAGTCTCAAAATGTTGAATGTATCAGTGGAGTGTTCCCAGTTTGTTTTCTGCCAAAATATTTGATCTTGCAATACAATATCTGCTCATAGCAACCACAGCATTATTAAAAAAATTTATGTTTATGTTTAGGCACTCAGAGCACTTGGTTACATTTAGGAAAAGATCATGGTCTTGGTTTGATACAGAAAAATTAAGAAAAGACACAATGTATTTATTAACATTTAACCAAAACCACAATCTTTCACTTATCTTAACCAAAGTATTTTTGTTAAACCTAATGACATTGCAAACCCCAGTGTCTTGTGTCACTGTCCTGAACTTTACACTTTTCGCTGTACATAAATGTACTGTAGAACTTCATTCACTTGAAAAAAAAGTTAATAATTTATAAATATAATTTCTAGGAGCCAGGGTTGGCATGGGTGGCTATAATTAACAGCTTTCAGAGATGGAGGGGTTTGCTTTGCAGAGAACAGGACAGAGTGAGAAACTGCTGTGTAATATATGGCTAAACATAGGATTGTATACTGGACAATGTCAAGTCGAGAAAGATTATTGGCAAACGCATAATCAATAGAAGTGGCCAGCCATGCTGCCACACTGTGACAAGGCCCTTTCATACCATGGTTAAAACTGCTTTGAGTTTGACAGAGTGGACGCTGCCTATTCTTATCAGCCTAAGGTTTTGGCTACGAGCCCTCAAGGCAAGTGGGAAACCAAGGCTTTCACTCTTCAACCCTGTTCCTCTTTGAGATTTTACCCAGGAATGACCGCACATGTGTGGGCTGACCTATCACCTGAACAGTGTTTCTGGTCCTGGCAGCAGGAGCAACAGGTTGAGGTTTGCAGTACACATGCAATTATGTTATTCAAGCACACATACTATAAGGACGTTTAAAGGATTACTCAAATAGGAGTCACAAAACACACACTCAGAGTCATATGTATGCAGACGGGCACTGATACTCCTGCTCCCACGTAGATTGAAATCAATAAGATGACTTATTGAGCATTACAGATCTGAGACAGCATATGGAAAGATGAAGGTCGAATGGGTGCGGCTTAGAGGAAGCAAGAGGGGGGAGGGTGATTGGGCCAAGTGCATTTGGTTATTGAATTGATAGGTGAGTAGGAGGTGGGAGCTGTTTCCTTCCTGAGTTTGGTTTGACCTTAACCATCAACATGCTGCCCTCCAGAAATCAGAAAGCGTAATCTTCTAACTAGTCCCATGCATAGCACTCAGGACTAGACTAGTTCAACTAAATCAAGACAGATAGATAGAGGAAGGGGGAAAATGTGGAGGGATAGCCAGAGCTCCGTCCCCCATAGTTATTGTTTCTGATCCTGTTAAGCTGTCTGTCAGATCACGAAACATATGCAGTTTAAAAAGAGTGTCATATTTACAGTTCAAAGTTTAATCCATTGTTTAAACTTTTGCTCTTGCATTTTTTGTTTTGGAAAGGCTGAAAAAAGACCCCACCATCCAAACTCTAAATCTCAAGCATCGCTTACTCTAGAGACTCTTGCATACCACTTCAACATGACAGGCCTACTTGCTAAGCTATGACTGGACAGTCACTTTTTGTGGGAGGGGCTTAGTGAATTGTCAATTCCAACAAGCATCTGACAGAAAGATAAAGAGAAGGAGACAAATGAGAAAAACGATGAAGGGCAAAATGCCATCGACATTTCTGATTTCCTGCGCCCAAAGCATTAGCACATCAATAGCTGTGAAGAACCCCTAACTCCAGTCTGACTAAACAATTCACTGTCTATGTATTCCACAGTCACTCATTGTGTGGCTATAGCTTGGTCTCCACACATCTACTGACTTATATCTCTACTGACATGGGCACTATGGCCACAGCTGACCTTCTCTCTTTAACCCTTTTGCACCCTGATCCACACAGTATGAGCATTGTACCAATGAAGGAAGTTTTAAAGTCGACTGTCTCTTTCTACGGTACCAAACAAGAATCGACCCCTTGTGGCCATGACTCAGTCTCCTGAAGTCGTCTGCCACCCCTCAGGAATTCATCCCTCGACATTCCAGGGGAAATCTTTAGAGGTGATTTGGTATGAGTTGGCCGTTCTGGTCCAGGGGTGAACACAACACTTGCGCTTTCGCTCGTGCCGTTCATTCGCCGCCAAATGTTCTGCTCGGGGAGTCAAGGTTTTGTCCTCATGAGGATTTACAGAATGTGTTGGGGGATTGTGTCTCTGCCAAGCGTTTCTCTCTGTGATATTTATCTTTTTATCTGCCATAGCAGTCCAGAGCTGAATTAATGTACTGTGGCATGAAAAGGGAATTTCATGGAATTCTGTGTGTTCTTGGCTCATTTGTTGCATTATTTCTGTCAACGTGAAAGCTGGTTTTGTAGTTTTATGCAATTTATGTGTTTCAAAATTCTTAGCAGGCACTAAGATTTCAGAAATTAGGAATGTATTATTGTTCCAAAATATGTAAAGTGGCTGGAATACATGTTGTACGTGCAACACATCCTATAATGCTGCCATTTTCTGTATTTTCTGCTTATTTATGATAATAATAGGCTACGTGGGTTCAAATTAGCTAGCTGGCTTTAATATTTGCCCTATATTCATTTAGTTTGTTTATTTGCATTTATGTCTTAAAATAAAGAAACAAGAAGAAAAAATACACCAGTTTGTGAAGTAGCGTGTTTCAGAATTAGCAAAGTGTGATACCACTTTCTAATAAGGCACCCATTATAGAAAGTTTATACATTTTAACTAATGGCTTTATTAATGCTTAATAAATCATTTACTAATGCTTTATGGATCAGTTATAAATCATTAATAAGAACAACTTTGAGGTTGGCAGATTGTGAATAATCTCTCTGGCCTCTATGACCACTTACATAAGGGCTGCAGAGAATCTGGACCAAAATCCATTTACTAATGACTTATTAAGCATTTATTAATGATTACCAGTTTTTCACAATATTCATAATGCATACATTCACCTGCATTATTACCAGAGAGAAAGCATAAACACCAGCCAAAGTGATTTTTCACAATCTGGCAACCCAAAACATGATCTTGCTATTGTTTATTACTGATCTATCAAGCACTATTAAATGATTAATTAATTCTTTCATCAACCACACAGATATTAGATAGCACACTAAACAATTTATAAAAACATTTAGTTAAATAAATGTACACAAGAAGGGGAACAGATAGCTGCAGAAAAGAAAGAGACAGAGAAACCAGGAGAGAGCAGAGAAGGGGAACAGATGCTGAGAATGTGGCCTGGTCGATAAAAGCGATGGAGTTACTCCTCTGCACTCTTGGGTTTCTCTGGTTGACCTCTATGAGTGCTGATCACATTCTGCCGCAGAACAGACGCACCCACACACACACACACACACATAAAGACACAGACACACACAGATACACATGCACCCCGTACAAATTCACAAACATGCATATACACCCCTGATACACATTTAGGGGTGTGTTCAGTGTGGAGCACGTGGGCAGAAAAATTAGATTAGTCATGTAAAGTAGGAACTGAGCCAGAGGCCTCAAGGAAAATGTGTGAGAAAGAGGGAAGAGATGGTGTTTTGTAACAAATCACATATGTTGAAAGTGGATTAACCAAACAGGGGCAACCGCATTCTTCATGTTGTAACAACATGAATACTATAAAAATGTCCATCACTGGTGAAGGCATTTCTGGTTTTGTTGGGCAGGTCTTGGCAGCAGTTACGGCTGTGCTCAGGTATAATGACATACAATAAAAGAACCAACTTGCTTGTGTCGGAAGCCCCTCCTTACCTTTCTGTTTAACTCCAAAGCCAGCTTTTAGCATTGTTAAGTATATGGTGTTAAAACAGCAGCAACACCTGTTTGCAAGAGGTTGGAACGACGACGAGTTTAACTCAGGCGTGGCTGCTACAAAATACCCCACACATACACACAAACACTCACTTTGAATGGAAATTACACGCACACACATGCATAGAAACTCATGTGTGGGCAAGAGCTTTCTATATAATTACTCATCTAATGCTGGCAAGTACACATGTGCCTGGATTTCCAGTCACAAGTTAGTCATTAACAAAGCACAGAGGAAAATTCTAGTAATTTCACTAACAACCGAATAATGGTTATACAATAAATGGTTTGTTGACAGGTGTTAAAGTTGACAGAAACCTATCATTTTGACAGCTCCACATCTTTCAGTTTGTATGACCTTAATGACAAGCTATTGCCACATGGTGACCAGTAACAGTTTTGTTTATTTTTTTATTGTATAAATTATAATAATATGGATTAACAGTAGAAGAAAAGATTTAACAAAGTGAGCAATTTCTCTTCCTACTGGACATGGAACATCCATATTGTGGCTGTCAAGTGAAAACCATGTATCTCCAAAATGCTAACTGTTTGTTTTTGTTTTCTCCACTGTTTGAATTATTTCCAATTAATAGTTAGTATGGTGCATCATACACTCCATGCATATTCTCTTCTGACAATGTAAGCGCTGTTATGTGTTGAGCTTTGTATCTCCTTTTTTTCAGAAAATGTAAATCTTTCTGTGCATTGATTTCTTAAATGTAATACATACAGTTATTTAAATTTTTACACATGGATGTAGGTAATTTATTTTCTTATGGTTCATGGCTTAAAGGTACAGTATAACGTAATCGTTGCTGAGTTGATCATTAAAATGTCTCAACATGATAACTCTCTGACTGAGAGCAGCTGTCCAATGAAACCACTAATCTCTCTGTATAGTGGAAATAAGCTGAGCTCAGCAGGAGAAAGTCACTCTCCTCTGAGTCCAGACCATCCAGTGTGAGAGGTTGAGCTAGTGGTTCAGTAAAGGCACTTAGAGCCCTGTTTTAACTGTTAACCATAGAGGGAGGGAGAGCACATTTATGATGCAGAGATGTAGAGAGTAAAGGGAAGGATGGACAGACAAGATAGAACAAAGATACTAAAAGATTTAATCAAGAAAGTTAGACAACAATGATGCTGTGTTTACTGTCAATGGAGGATGCTCAACATATGACTGATTGACAGAATAGGAAATGCCTGATAGGAGCGAGCAAAAATGTAGCCAGCGGGAAAATGGATAAATGGATAGAGAGAGGATTGAAGGATAAAGAGGTTGTGAGGAGGCATTTGTGCTGGACAAAGAATTTCTGTCAATGAATAGTGTCTGGTTTCACGTTTGTATGTGTGTGTGTGTGTGTGTGTGTGTGTGTGTGTGTGTGCGTGCGTGCGTGCGTGTGTGTGTGTGTTTTTTAGGAGGGTTAGAGAAAGGCAGACCAGCCATGGTGGTGATGGTGATGATGGTGGTGTGAATATAGGGGGGATACTGAAGAGGATATGCATTTCTCAGGCACTTCATTCACAGACAGTAGCCCAATACATTGGTATTTGAATTAAGAGTACTCCACCAAATTTAGCATTGTTCTCCTATAACGCTGTAGGACTCATGACGGATAGTTTAAGAAAAAAGCTTAAAGTTATAGGGCTGTCCCACTGTCAACTCTTCAAGTGCATGAGGGATCTCTTGCAGACTTTTTAAACCCTTTATGCACAACCCTTTATGCACACTATGATTTATGCACACTTTCCATAAATTTGAAAATTACCTCTTGTCCACTCTGTAAGGAAGGAGCCTGGAATAAGTTCAAATCAGGCAGTCCGGTCCCTTAAATGACTCAGCTGTGAAGGAAGTAAAAAACTAATAAAACTAGTAAACTAGTAAAGCTAAAACCTAGTAAAATAAAAAGTCCCAAACCCACAACTGTACATAACATGTTTTGGTGCCGTCAAGTTAACACGATATGTCATTAAGTGCAGTCCCATTATACCATTTCGGACCCATGCAGCCTCTTGCTACTAAGTCTGTGAGGGTTCATTTAGACTGAGGTCTGGCAAGCTCATTTCTTACTAACTCCACATCCCAAGGTTTTTGTCATTTTCAAGCTTGTCTTTATCAAACGTTGCACAGCTCCCTCTGAATCCACAAGCTTTAAACAACTTCTTTCACATTTGCAGTTGTGCTCCCCAAGGGTCCTTTGGCTTTAACCAGCCACTTGTAAGTAAGTTGTGCTGTGCTGAGTGAGCTGAAAGCACCTGTGAGGTTTCTTAACAGGAGCACATGGCTCCCTGAACCCAGCAGGAGGAGGCTTTACTGACCCGGCGGTCAAAGGATAAAGCTGGCCAAGGACTGATGCTAGTAGCAGCAAGACAAACAGGACAGTTGTTGGCACAGAGAAGTAGCTAACCCTGCAGGGCAACATCTTTCCTGTAATATGACACCAACATCATCGTAAGACTTACATTTAGAGAAAGAAAACAATGGCTTTACAGGGTGTGGATTAAGAATGATTGACATCCAGCATAATAAATTAATAGGATGTTCAGTATATTGGTGTTGCCAAAGAGTGCTTCCCATCTGCAAAATTGCCACACACAGCAGCACTGTGCATCCATCTAAATAAGCTCTCATTAAAAATGTTTTCACCTCATTAGTGAAAAATGGCCCCCTCACATTCAGCGGCTCTCCTGAGGTATTTAGTGCCTTGGAAGCCAACTGGAAGATTTCCTGTTGATGATGTGAGTAAATTTAAGTAAGTGACAGGCGAGGATAGGTTTCCACATCCGCGGTGAGCGAACATGTCTGCTTAGTGTTAATGGTTGAAGTGGGCAGGACTGGATGGACATACTTGCTCTTAGCCTCATTAATGGCTCCCTGGGGTGGAGGGGAAATGACCAAGTGATGTGGGATGTAATGTGTGTGTGGGTGTGCTTGTTGTATGTGTTTGCAGCAGGAAAGCCATGTTTACACTGAATATGGTGGATAAAAGCAGAACAAGTGATAGGAGCTTGAAGATAGTTCATCTGTCTTATTTGTAGACATATTTAAATCTTGAATACCACTTTCCCATCATATCTTCAAGCTGAAAATATCCTGATCTGCAGGGTATCAAAGAGCCAACGCAGCATTTCTCTCCATCTGCTGCTACTGATAGTAGGGCAACCTTTGGCCTGAAGGAGTTTATCTCTTAGTGTTGCCATGTCTTTGAGAAAAAAAATGTCCTTTGATTTGAAGTTTTTCCTTAAAATAAATGATAAATGGGAAGCCGGTATTAAGTATGTAGTGAGTGCACACTTTAAAAGTAATTACTGTAAGTACACTCCAAAAACTCAGCGTGCCTACTCACCAATGCTTGATTTTTGAGTCAGCTTATGATGTTAAGAGTACTCCACCAGTTTTAGTATTGCACCCCCAGAACATAGTTGGGCTCACAATGGACAGTGAAAAAAAAAACAATAGATGTAGTGCAACCAGAGACATCAACCTTTTTATTCCACACATTCTTCTTCTTTGTCAAAACCTGCACTTAGCAGCTCAAGACCCAGATATTTCCCATAGGAGTTTGTGGAGACCAAAAACAGAGCTAAAAAGAGAATGAATGTTGGCCATACATTCTCCAGGTGAATCCAAATGAATACTCATATCACTCCATGTCTGCTGGATGTGTAAATAGGCATCTATTTGCCAACAAGTTTCCCATATCAAATTAAATGATATATATATATATATATATATATATATATAACATGTTTGCAGCTTGTTGTGCCTCCAAGTGACCAAAATATCTATTAAGTTTAATTGACTCAGTAAATTCTTGTTATTGCAATGTTGCTTTGTTTTCATGTGTCCATCCCTTTTTGTCCTTCACAGTTATCTACCCTTCAGGGCTTCCCACTGCCTTTACGGGTTACTCCAGTACCACCTATGAAGAATTTCCACCAGATGGCCCCCCACCAGATAGCCCAACAGAGAGCACCACCACCACCACCACAACTAATGGTGATTCCCAGGAGAAGCTCTACCAGGGTCTGAACGACAAACTCATCCCCATCTACTGCTCCATCCTGGCAGCAGTTGTGGTTGGCCTTGTGGCCTTTATCATCTTTAAGAGGTGAGGGCAGAAGAGAGGTGAAGTATGAAACAGAAAAACAAGTAAGAACAAGTTGCTGGGTGAGACATTTTTAAAATATAGTCGACCAGAGCTTTAGAAAATGGGATCTTATCTGGTGCATTGTGTGAAAATCCATTCAGCCATGTATTTCATTCTTATTTGTCTGGAGTGGAGTAACAGGTATTGCTGTAAATTGGAGTTAGACTGGTGTTTTAACCAGTGTTTTTATCTAATTTAAGTTGATGGATTCTATTGGAGTAAAGAAGTTACAGTATCCTAATGTTTCAAAAGAAAAAAAGGAGAAAGGGGAGAAAAGTCATAAAAAATAAACAAGTTTGTGTAGTCACTGGTGACTCCTCAGATTTACCTTTTGGTATCTTTCAATTGGTAGTCCTGGCCAGGTTGAGAACCCTTGTGTAAGGCAAAAACCACAATGCCATGGTGCTTTGATGTCCATGGTTTTTACCCTGTCCTCTTCTCCCTCTGCCTGTTGATCTCCACTGCTTACTAAAATGTGAAGTTCAACAGCTGAAGAGAAGAGAAAGAGGATCTAATACTAAACCTAGATTCTGAATTTCCGCAGTTTCATATTTAATGAAATCATCTGCCATTTTTCTGGATGAGAACACATTGTTGTCCTGTGGGTCACCATATGGTCCATTTACTCTCTTCCCATCATTAACTGTTAAATTTTTAATGTGCAATATGTTTATCCAACTATGTTATGACAGATCAGAACCAAGGTGGGCAAACACTAAAACTGACCGCAGCATTTTAAACATTTAACTGCCTCATTAAATACCTGTACTTTGAGCTGCCACACTGTAGTGGGAAGCGTGAAGGTGTTTAACCTATAGGTCACTGCTCTTATTTTAATATCCATATATTGTATTATCAAGTTGTCATTGAGGGCAACACTTAAAGTTTAATGGCCTTTGAAAGTCACCATCAAAGCACTGAATTGTGGGTTACTCTGCTGTTCTTGTCATTCAAATTCCCTTCATACTGTCTGTCCATGCATTTTCAATCTACCGAAATACTAAGATCACAAACCCAGATCCTTTAAATATGATCAGTTAATTTTAGGATTTGGAAAATATACAAAATACCAGATGTGTTGTAAAGATTGTTTTGTCAAGTGGCAGAAAGTGAGTTTTTGTGAGGATATCAACATCTCAGATACATTTACACAGTTGTGAAATATCTTAGTCATTTTTCCACGTTACAGAATACCTTTTAGTTAAAGCCACTTTAATCAATATTCTTAAATTAACAATTATCACATGACTACTTATGTGAAAAGGGTCGCGTATAATGATGAACTCACAAACAAATATCACCAGATTGGTTGCCATGCTTGTGTTACTTTGTAACTGCTGGATGTGTAAATGTGTAGGCAATAAGTGTTTATGATTAAAAGAAAACAATGTTGACTGTTGATTGGAAACAGGAAATTGTGTTAAAGTCTGATGTCTTGTTGTCCATCCACCCCGACCTCCTCCCTATGTGGACTTTGTCACTCTATTATAACAGCACCAGACTTTCTCCTTTGTTCCCAACATAATTACTACAGCCATTAGAGGGCTTTGTGTCTTGAGTGTAAACATATGTAGTTTAGTTAGTTAGTTTAGTTAGTCATGGGAGGACAGTCGCTTTACTACACTTACACAATTATTGTGTATTTACAATACTGGCAATTAATGATAAAGTTGATACAGTGGGATTAACTGTTGTTTGTTCAAATGTTATTATTCTCACTTGCACTGAAGACTTCCTTAAACACATATTGATTTCATGTTTTTTTTATTTGTTGAGTTCTTTTCTTCTGCTCATTTTCATTCAGGTGGAACAGCTGTAAGCAGAACAAGCAAGGAGCCAACAACTGCACAGCCAACCAGAACCAGACGCCGTCCCCTGAGGGAGAGAAGCTGCACAGTGACAGCGGCATTTCTGTGGACAGCCAAAGTCTACAGGAGCAGCAGGCCCAGACTCAGGCACAGACAGGTAATACACTAATACATGCACCTAAACAGAGGCCACGCCCACAATACCCAGAAATATTCATTTATCAAACAATTGCACTCACATTGGGTGTAAGCACGTTTCAATGCAAACGTTAGTGTTTATCTGGCCTGAATTTCTTTGTTAACGAGTTTCTTCTAATCCACAAATATGTCTGATGGATTGCATTCTGTAAATGCACACAGACTGCACCCTGAACTGTCCCACCATATCTGTCAAAAGAAAAGAATTTTCCTTCAGGAATGAGCTGTCTGGTGGCCTCATCAACTCCACCTTGAATACGACCTTTCAAACTTACTGTAGCAAATCAGCAAAGAAGGATTATAACACTGACAGAGCTACGGTCTCCAGTCCTGCCCTGACAAACTAGTTTGAGAGACTGTAGGACTTTTAAAACCACATGCTATCCCAGAGTATAGTAAAGGAAGAAAACAAAGTAGTGCAAACAGGAGAAAATAGTATTCAGCTTTTTTTATCTGATGATGTTGTAATGGAACTGGTCAGTCAGAGAGGCTGTTGCTGCTCATGCAATGCAGCTACCTACCGCTTTTGTATTTACTCCAAACAAACCACTGTTGTTGCTGCAGAAATGTACACTGTAATGTACCTTCTTCCAAGTAATTACAGCCAATCAAAAAGCTTGTGAACAGGATGTAGGTAGAATCCTTACTGTGTTATATTAGTCAGGAAACGAGAGCAGTAAAAATTTACAACCATGTGAATCATTTATAAAACCTTCCAATAGGAGACTGGAGATGGTGCAGTGGATAAGACGTATGTCTTTGGTGTGAGAGACCCAGGTTCAATCACCCACTGTGACACTTCTACCAATGTGTCCCTGAGCAAGACACTTAACCCATAGTTGCTCCAGAGGCGTGCGACCTCTGACTTCTATAGCAATTTTAAGTCGCTTTGGATAAAAGCATCAGGTAAATGTGGAAAAATTATACTGAGATTTATGATTGATAAATTAGTATTTTTTCAACCTCACATCAATCTAAATATATTTGAAATAAAATAATATTGTTCAAATAATGAAATTGTTCTTCTCTCTCTGCAGTTGTCAACATGGTTGAAGAGCCTTGCTTGCTACTTCCACTCCACACCAGAGAGAAAGTAGAGAAGCTACTGTTCAGGGGCAGCGAAGGAAACGACTGCAACCACATGGATGACAGTGACTGGTGTAATCTGGCGTGCCTCCTGGGATACGAGGAGGAGCGTATTGAGACCTTCCGTCAGGATGATCATCCTATCCGTGCGCTCCTGTCCGACTGGGCGAGTAAGGACTGCGCCAGCATCGACACACTGTGCACGGCACTGCGCAAGATCAACCGTGACGACATTGCTCAGAGTCTGGTGCTGAGTCCAAGTGCTACAAAGCCGACCGCCACTTCTGTCGTGTGATTTAAGCTTAACAGTGAGCAAAGCACCTGAACCTTAACTTTAATATTCTTCCATGCCCTCCCTCCCGCTACATAATTCATGCTACAACCGCTTTGAGCTATTCCCCCACGAAGCCAGCAGTTACAGTGATGATCGAATATTATTTAATTTTGAATCAAGGGATAAGACAAAATTAGACAAAAACTGAATGAATATCAATGTTGCTAATCAAGCCACTTTAAAGGAAGCCAAAACCCTTCACTTAACCATCAGGATGTGCTTATAATAATTAATTCTCACATTTTAAAATCCACACAATGTAAAGGGGTGTGGAGGGAAATAGTCTATAATCATTCCATTTTGAGCCTGGATATCCACCTGCCTTTCCACACTATCTGACATCCACCTTGCCGTATTCTCACTTTAATAACCATGGAGCAGCAATGGGCTTTGAACTAAATTTATTGTGGATACCTGGCTCTTTTAATCCTACAACTTGATCTTCTGCACCTTTTTTCATCATTCTGAAATAGTCTGTATGTCCCTTTCTTATAGAATTCATAAGCCAGTGTTGTATTTCTAAATGTTCCTTTACAATTCTTACCAAAGAGGAGTAAATGTCTTGTGGCCATACCTGACAAGTGACATTATTCACATGCCACGTTAGACGTTTTGAATTTAAGTTGTCAAATGCCTGCATACCACAGTCTTCTGGATCTTTGCAAATAAGACAACCTGACGAAGGATGATTGGACCCAATTCAAAGCAAAATGAAAACCTAAGTACAGCTATTTACTCTTGTTTTAAGTACTTGTATCAGAGTCAAGACATTGAGTTGCGGCACACGAGGAATTACTCTCAACTTTGGCTTTGTCGTAAGTGATTTCTGCAGACTCTGCCTTTTTCCGACAAGTGCTCTAAGAACTGCTGGTCTGGACTCTGTAGGGAGGTCATTGACTCCTGCAACATGAGACACTATTCTATGTGTTCAGGTCTATCTGCATAACACAGGAGCTCCCTCACAGATTCCTTCATACGGGCCCAGAAAAGATAAAGGACGTGGAACTCAAGTCACCCCGTATGTATAATGTATGTACATACATAGGCATAGGCAAGTTCACACATTAAATAGAGACATACACCTACACCTACAGTATGTAACCATGCATGCATGTACTATACAAATAAACACACACAGGTCATGTATTGACATCCTCATTCATTCATTCATTGACAAAGAAAACTTCAGATCCTGCCATATAGTATATGGAACACTCTCATGAGGGGACCAGACACTGTGTAATCTCTTTATATAAAGTAACTCTTTTGTCTTTAAAAATGATGTCTTAAATCCATATAATTTGCGATGTGTGCTACCTAGACAGTAAACAGCATGCAGGAACTAGCACCTCGTTGTCAGCCAGTGCACAAATTCCATGAAAAACCACAGACAGAATAATCAAGATGCAAAACAAAAATCCAGTTTTTTTTTTTTTTTTTTGCTTAATTTCTCAGGGTATCTTGAATGATTGTGTTACTAAATCAATATTACACCCTCCATAAATAACTGTAGTTGTTAAAGAGGAGACACTGGGTTTGTCTTCTTGCGACTGACAATCCTTCAAACAGGTGAATAAGAGAGGGGAAGAGTGCCAGAGAAAAGAGAAAAAGGGTGTCTAGTTTCCTCATTGTTTGCAACAATGACCTCTGGATAACAGGCAAGTCAATGGAGACATAAGTCAAAGGATGTGGGATGAATTCAGACCAAGGGAAAACATTACTCAAATGTAAAGGTGAAGCCCAGGAAACTGCATTTGCATCAGTCAGCTTGTTTAAGTATAAGCATGCATTCCTCTCCATATGTGCTTTTTACATTGTGTTATGTTGCACCTATTTGGTTTGAATTTGTCAAAGCACGCGTCAAAAATTGTATTGTGTTGATATGATTATTCTGCCAACTAAGGACCCCTAGCACATATTTGTTTTCTTTTGTCCGTTTGGGGGAAATATTTGAAGGAGCAAATATACTATATTAAACTTAGTTATATCACCAACTTCATCTGTTGCTCTCAGGTGCAGACTGTACATTGTTACTAACCACTGGCATACTGAGCATCATGGTGTAGTGTTTCTTTAAATGAAGGTATTCCCACTCTATTCTTGTTGTATTTTGATTCCCCAAAAATAACTGTAAATGGTATTATGTACTCTTATTGTCTTAGATTGTAGCACTTTAATGTGTAATTATGTATTCTGTTTGTCTGTTTTGCATCACAAGTGCCTGGAAACTATTTCAGGTATTCACTGATGTTGTACATTTTAGTTTATAGTTGTATATCTTCTATAGTTGTTTTTTTTTTTTTAAACTTGTGAATAATTTGTCCTTTTCTAGTTTTTATTTTAGTTAAACCCCAGAAGGCGCTACTGTACAATAACTATGTGAATGGGATGTTGTTATTGATGCTGTCCTAAAGTAAAAGGGTAAGATGGGCAAAGGGAAGGGAGGTGCCTGTGTGAGGTACTTGGTGCAATTAACAAGTTAGTCACACAATAAGTGTAGTGTGTCATTAAGACTGTTTAGGAAAAACACTTATTCACTTTCTTGCCGAGAGTTAGATGAAAAGAGCAATGAATGTTCAATATGAGGCCACAGCCGCAGCCGGTTAGCTTAGCCAGGCTAGCTGTTTCCACTTGTTTCCAGTCTTTATGCTAAGATACGCTAACTGATTGCTGGCTGTAGCCGTATTATCAGACAGATAAGAGTGGTATTGACAATTTTAAATAACTCTCACCAAGAAAGCAAATCTCACAGCATAATCTGTGAGGTTGAGATATTTAGGATGGATCTGGTCTGCTATTGTGACTACAGACAGACTAATTGAAAAGTTACACAAAATTGGTGTCTAAAGATGACTTTGCTCTGATAAATTAACACGTTTGTTACTTATTGGCTTCTGCAGTAAGCAGGATTAAGGAAACTTGATGCACTGTAGGGCCTCCTCTCCACTTTTCTTTGTGACACTTAATGATATTTTGTGTTTTATTCGTGTTCAATATAAGTCATTATGACAAAATGACATTCCCTGAAATACTTTTGTTCATTGTAATATAGCTTAGTCTGTGCTATCTTCCGAGTTTGCCCTCCCATCAGAAACTGTGACTGAAGATGGCTTTGTCCTTGGACAGTATTTGTTTAGTTTAATAGATATGAAATATTTAATTGAGTAACGGTAACCAGACATTGAATTGCTTGTACAGTAAACCTAATTGAAGGTGAACATGTCATGATATTGCACTTGAGAGTAACAGAGTAATCATGCAGATGGGAGTTGGGGGGGGGGGTCAAAAGACTGTCTTTGGAGGATATGTTTTATTTTCAAAAGCCCTGGTAATGTAGCGCATAGTGACCAGGACTGAAATGTAAAGAACTGAGAAAAACTGAATGTTCCTTGTATACTAATACATAGTATAATGTACTATACTTAATGTGAATTTGCAAAATTCCTACATCAGACAAGCGGTAAAACCAATAATAAAGCTCAAACCCACTCATCTTCATTTTTCATGTATGAAATGATTTACAAAAACTAATTATTCTGAAATGTTATTTAATGATTCTTAGTTTCAGCTTAACTGGATTTCATTTTACTTCATCAAAGATTTTTAGTTCAAAATGCATTTTATTTATTTTTTTAAATGAAAAGTATTATTTCATAATGTCTCTTTTTAAAAACTTTTTATTTTACTTGACAGTGGTGTAGTCACCAGTCACTTCCCCCTCACCACCACTTCTACCAAATTTAGCCAGTTAGCTCCTGTTAGCTAGATCAACAACGATGACAACAACTAGATGCTGCTGCTGTAAACAATTACAGTAGGCCTACACAAACTAGTAGTAACTTTAAGTAACTAAAATCTCCTTTTTATTGAGCTTAACGAGGCTATATGTTAACAACATAGCCAGCTAGGCTAGGTTGTTGGTAGGTTTATGCAAATGAACAGAGAGCTCTTGGTGCAGGCTAAACAGAGGAAAGTTAACCATTGTTTATTTGCATAGTACTACCCACATGATACAAAGAGGGTGGAAAATTGGCAGTTTCCCTTTAAATAATTTTACAATTAATTTAAAATACATTGGTTCATATATGTGTGTTATACAGGTTAATTACTTTTTATTTTATTTAATATTGTACACTTTGAGGCTCCATAGACGTGCATGCTCCAACATACACAGAATGGTTTGATCTTAAAATGGCAATGGTCTCTTTTGTACTTTGACCTCAGGAGGAATAAGGCCTGTGCATTTTCCTCAAGCTCTACTAAAGTCGTTTTGACATGTAATCCCAGCCAAATGAGACACACTGATTACTGGAAGCTTCAGCTGTTGCAACACAAGGAGGGATTGAAGAGGAAGGGGGGATTGAAAAGGGGGCAGAGTTGGGTGGTGGACTAGTTCCTCTTTAGCTTCATCAAACTGACTGCATGAATTATGGCCTTGCGTGTGGTCAATGTTAGCAGCGGCAACACAACACTATAATAACAGATACCAACAGCCTGTCAGCGCAATTAGACTTACATTGGTGAGTGATATGGCAAGGTAATGATGCATGAAATGACACACGCTGGCGCACTGGTTCTCACTGGTTTCATATTTTTCTGTCACTGTGGGTTTTACGCAGTGGTAGTGTTACAAGTGTGAACATATTGTGATGGATTAGTATACCTTGTGGTCAAAAACTAAAAAAAAAGTAATTTCTTTGGAATTTGAGTACAGGAATGCAATAAACAGCCTAAAGAGGCTGGAAACAGATCAACTATTGAAAAAAAAAATACATCTAACAAAATAATACCTTACATGCTCTATTATATACAGTATGTGCAGAGGTAAAGAGTCTAGTGGAAAAAGTGGAAACTCTGTAGTAATGTTATAGTGTACACGCAGTACATTTCAGTAATATAAATATGGTTGTATATAGGTATAATATTAAATATAAGATAAGTGAAATATACAGCAGCAATATGTAGTATAAATTACACACATATATGTATGTAGAATACAGAATAAAATGCATGTAAACATAGTTGTAAACAACTATATTTCCCATTAAAAATACACCCAAACTGTCCAAATTGACTCTGTAATGAGAAAGACAAACTTTCTGCTAAGATTTGCTTCACTATGCTACCAATGCAATTAAACTTGACATAAGTTATCAACAATTTTAAACCTGTCTACTTGCATCAACAGGTTCTGTCCCAGTTCCCAGTGCCTAAGATCAGTTTCTAAGTGAACCGTGGTTCAAATGGAAAACACATTTCCCAGCTAACCGCTGCTAACCTCCAGTGAGTCGTTAGCGAGGAATGTTTGTGAAGGGAACCATGTGTGCAGGAGTGACATGTGGTGGTGAAAGAGGATAGGTTGAGTTTGGGTGACCAGTTGAGTTTTGGCTTCATGTTAAACAGATTTTTTTTTAAAAAGTTGTCTTCACTGAGCGACTCCAGTCTTTGACTCTGTAGAGCCACCTATAATCTGTGTTTTTATGTTAATAGAAAGTTTTCATCATCTTGAACACTTTTACATGCTGATTTACATTCTGTAATGATTAAGACCTACTGAAGATCCTCGTAAGTAATTACATCCTAATGTGGTTCATCTTGAAAAGATGGATTTGAAGGCTACTTGCAACAATGTTTTGCAACATTTAATGTACAAAAAAAAAACATTCAGCCACCATTTAAGGAATACAGCTTTGTTGCCTATATTCTGTTGGAACTATGGAAACAATGAATGAGAAAAGCCAGGTGAAAAACTGAAATGATAAATGCAGAAAATGTGATTGTGATGAAGTACCGGAAAGTAAACTAAATTAAGAATTAGGTTGTCAAAGTGGGTGGGGTAGGAAACGCTAGAGAAACTAGCAAGAGACAAAAATATATGTTCAAACAAAAAATAAAAATTGTATTGCTCATTTACAGAAAGATGTAAATAAGGAACTAAAAAATTATAATTCAATTATAGGAGTGGGAAAATAAGGAGGGGATGATTTTCATGTAATAGTCCTCCCTGATGCACAGTTAACTTACAACATGTTATGGTCAGTTTTAAAGACTCTCAGAATAATATACTTATTTACTCTACAAATCACCACTGGGATAAAGTGAGAACATGGAAACAGGGCTCCCTTAGGACTCTCCAGAAATGTGAGGTTGTGAAACCTTTGCCATGAAAAGACCACAGGTCTCGCCCAAAATAACAGCACAATCATAATAATCTCTGAAGGTTCATCCTTCACATCTCAGAGGAGTTCAAATGAAACCAAGAGTCCTTCAGTGGAAACAACCTGTTTTCTCAGATTGTAGTTTGGGAAGAAACCAAGAATAAAATATTCAGAACTAACCTTAATGCAATAATTATAATTTTTGGGAAACACACTCATTTGATTTCTTGCCAAGAGTTAGATGAAAAGATCAATACCACTCTTCCGTCTGTACGGTAAATATGAATCTACAGCTAGCAGCCAGTTAGTTTAGCTTAGCACAAAGACTGGAAACAGGGGGTCTCTGTCCGAAGGTTACAAATCGAGCTATCAGCATCCCTTATAGCTCATAAATGAACACGTTATTATATATCTCATTTGTTTAATCTGCACAAAAACTTTGACTGTCTTTATACTAAGCTAACCAGCTTTCAACATATATGAGATGTTAAGTAAAGTGTATTTCTGCAGCTGCTGTTTAATTGTGTTGAAGCTGAAACTGGTACGGCCTACAAAAGTTGGCCCCAGTCTTAACCTCGATGTTGTGCCTCATACCAGAGACAGACTTTGAGATGATGTCAAAGGTCTGAAGCATCTTCATCTTTATGACCAAGTGAGGAGCATCTCTCTGAGGATCTCAGACGACACTCATGATGATGTATGCAGATTACTCCAGATGATGGCACACGTGTTCCCTTCGGTCACGGAGGACTTTAACAGTAGATCAAACACAAGGTGAAGCCTTTGAAAGTAGCAAATGCTGGGTGAGACAGTAGGGAACAAGTGACTGATCTCCTCTGAAGTCAAAGGTCAGCGTCTGACAAGGTAATACTGGTGGAGTAGGTTTCTTTTCTTTCTTAGATATAAATAGGCATGATTTTGAGGGTCAGTTTCGATTTGTATCCTGTTTTGTATACAATACATTGAAGGATGTACCTACTGGGTTTAAAACAACATCTTCCCCATTACTTCAAATTAGTACAAAAAGCAGTTTACCTCTCTTCTCTAACCATTCAGTAACATCCACACATGTATAATGAGGTAAAATACAGCCATGATTTAAACTGAAGATTGTGATGATCAGTGTTGGCAGGAGTTAAAACTGTTGAGACTGTTATAAGTACAGGTCATTCTTGATTACAAGACAGTCAAACACTCTTCTCACTGGGGTATTCCAACCATTGTGCATTGCGTCATTAATTTAGTAGTCATGGTTAGTAATATTATTCTGTCTGGTAATAAAATGGATAACATATCTTGGCTTGGATTTGGAGACATTTTAAATGAAAGCCTTTGATGTTTATGGAGTTGTTTTGTGGGAAATTTAGGATCCAGTATTTTTGGAGCTTGACCTATATCAACTAAAAGTCAGGATATCCTGACCTTTGCTTCTATGATTTTGACCATTGCTTCTTGTCCCACAGTGTTATGAAAATGCAATCCGAAATCAGTGGAGTATCCCCCCACAGTTTCAAAATTTTCAAAACCAAGGCAATATGTCAACATGTCCTCCACCATCAGACAGCATCATGCACAGTAGACCATATTTGTTTAATAGTGTAATTCTGAAAATACACAATGTTGCCCTGGCCAAACTTTAAGTAGTCTACAACCAAGCGGGAAGCTTCCGGTCTGAGACGTGAATCCAATACAGAAGTCCTTTACACCTGCATTTTATTGAACAGCCAGCGACTCTTCTGGTTGCAAAAAGAAGTCTGGTTCCATTAGAAATAATAGTAAAATGACCCTACTTCTCACCTGATTTATTACCTCAGTAAACACTTTCATTATGAGTTTATGGTCTCAGTCACTATTTGCATGTCTTCTTCAACACAACATGATGTTCATTTAGTAAAACATGAAAACAAAAGCGATGACATGATCTCATGTCTACACAAACTGGGTTAATCCAGATACAGTTAGCCTAACTGTATTTCATGTTTACTTGAGCCAAATACAAATATTTGAATTTACTGTAAGTCTTTCCTGTATTACATCCTGTATGGCACACTGAGATCCCACTCAGTGTTTTCTGCTGTGTTTACACTTGGCTACCCAGAGGGGACTGCCTAACCCATCGCTTTTACAAGCTGTCTATCTATAAAAATGAAGTGATGTGGTTTCCCACTCTGTTCTATTATTCTGCTGTTCTTCCTCCTCTCCCACCTGCCGCTGTTTGCTGGAACAGAGAGTGAGGCTCTGCCAGCAGTGCACACAATTAAGTGAAGAGTGATGAAATTATCTCTCCGGTCCAGGCAAATGGAGGGATGAAGGGGATAGAGAGGCAAAGTGGGATGGAGGGAGAGTCCATTCTGCTTCCCTCTGGGGCCAGGGGAAATTCTATTAGGCTTATAATAGAGCCATTTTTCACCTCCATCCACATCAGTCTGTTATACAATTCCTCTTGTCCTTTCCTCTCTCCTTTTTAAAGATGCAGCATGATTAAAAGTCTGCTCCTCCTCTCCACTTTTTTTCACCCTGGAAAACCCTTCTCTCTTTTGTACTTTTATAACACTGACAGAGCATGTGTTACTGTGGCGTCAAACCAATCAACAATTTAGTAAAAAAGTCCAAAAATGTCAAGCACATTCAAATCAAGTTCACTATTTCCATCCAACCATCCATTGTCAACCGCTTCTCCTAAGTACAGGGGCAAGTTCACTATTTGATTAATGAAATTGATTCAACAGTGAAGGCATTCCTTAGAAGTGACATCTTGCTGATGAGGGTGACGGCAAAGTGCTTAGCTTTTATTGTCCGCAATCTTTCCATTTTCAGTGATGATGAAGCTTTAACTTGTTTGGTGTGAGGCGAGAAAATGAGAAACATTTACACAATTCACACAACGCCTTTCAGAAGCTCATAATTGGTGATGCATTCCTGCCGGTGGCTTTTGCGGTGAGCAGGAAAGGATTTATTTGTTTGTTATTATTTGGTTCAGGGGGAAATGCCATTAAAACATTACTTATTTAATTGCATTTGATGTAAAACCCCACATGTTCCCTGTTTCTATTTACGTTTCCCATACATATCATACATACACTTGAGTGGTGCAAGCACTCAGCCACTATTCGGAACAGGCTCACATATTTTTTCTTGTCATGTTTACAACAAGAATTCATAAAAATCTCACTCTGTTTTGAAAGAGAAAATCCTTCTTTTCTTCACAAGCGTCAACTGTAGGCAGGATACATTGTTCAAAATCATACGTTCGTGCGAGTATTCTGAACATACTTTCTTCCTTTGATTCTTTTGTTAGCCCGTCTTGTCAAGTGAGTCACTGAACCAACAGAGGCTTAAGATCTACAGCAGAGTAACAATTGTACCAAGACAACCAAGATACCTCCTAAGCCTGATCTGCAACTAGAAGTACAAACACACTGCTTGAATGACACTGATAGGTTAGTTACCTGAGGTTAGTAAACATGTTTATCTCAGCATTGGTCACATTAGCTTGCTTCTTGCTTTAGCTATGACCTACAGGAGGTTAGGTCTGACTGTCATTTGTTATGGAAAGATGAATGAGCGTTTGTTTACTTGACAAACTTGAAGTGGTCAATTATCATAATCATTTACGTACTGCCGGCTGCAAACAGGTTACAGGTTTATTATTGATCATACAATGTTACAGTTTTATTTAGATATAACGCTGGGTTTGAGAGTGTGGGGAATGTTTAGACTTACAGTATTTTAACTGATTGCATTGCACATTACATGGTTGTGGTCTGTGAAAAACAGGTTACAGATTTATTGTTGATCATGCAACGTCTTATTTAGTTATAGTGTTACACTGGTTTGAGAGTCTGGGGTGTGTGTTGACTTACAGTAGTGTATAAGTTGTCATTAGTTGTAGATGCATGTACATGAGGCTAAGTGGTTGTGCTCTGGACTCTAGCTCAAAGACTTGTGAGCATCTCTGTATTATGGAGGTACTTTTAGCACATGCTGAGAATATTAGCAACTGCAAGTAGTAGGCTACTGTGTCCATATGGTCTCAAAAACAAGAAGTCATTTAATGAAAATATCTGGGTCTGAGAGGTACCAATACTGACAGCTTGAAAATTAGTCCTAGCTTACAACAAATAAATAAAAATTAAAGGTTCTGTGTGTAAGATTTAGTGGCATCTAGTGGTGAGGGCTGTGAATTGCAACCATCTGTCCAGTCTACCACTGCCCCCTAACCTTTCAAAAGACAGCTACGTTGGCTGACACAGCACAAAAAGTGTCTTTTCTGAGAGAGCCAAGTAGCCAAGAAATGAGGTTTAGGTATATTTATTAAGAAATTATATTTACTTAATTATTCTGTAAAACCATATGTTATTGTGACTTGGCCACTGACAGATAACATGGAAAATGTAAGCCAAGAGTGTGTAACATTACATTAAATAAAGTTTATACAAACAATGACAAGGGAAACACATTCATTCTCTCTTTGATTATGTATCCTCGCCAAAACTGCCCGCCAACCGTAATATCTGGCCCGCAGCCAGATTATGGTGCTTTGATAGGGCATAAAATATAAATAAATAAATACTTTGATAGCAGTGCTGAAATAGATCTCAGTCATGACAGCAACAGTTTCACACATAATCACTTCCTCTTTAGTGGTTTTGCCTACAAAATAAAAGCGCAAGAAGCTTGTTACTGCAATTCTGTATTTGGAGTTGAACTGAGCTTTTACTTAAAAATTCCAAACAAAATTAAAAGAGTCTGTAGCCTGCTTGACACACCTCTGAAAGACCCGTCAGAAAACATGATTTCCCAAAATGTCCTCGGCCTGGCGATACTGGGGAAATGCAAAAGCGTCTGTAGGTTAATGGATGCGGATCAAACACCGAAACAAAAACAGTGCAGTACATGCCGTGATCTGAGAAACATTTGCTGCAAAATCCATTTGTTGAAGAGAGAAAAAAAAAGTTTTCCTAAGGTGGGATCAAATGCTCAACCCTTGGATTGCAAGCCCCACACCTTACCGACTAAGCAAACCAAACAACATTTTGATGCAAGTCAGTATGAAAACACTGCTCCGATGCAAAACTTATTTGCAGACCACTGCTGTATATTATTATTACTTCTTCTTCTTATAACGTACGTATTCAACATAGTGATAAGTGTCTGCACTGCCTGAATTCTACCAGAAGTAAAACAAGAAGAACGTAGTGACGAAACACGCTCTGTAGCGCTGTTTGTCTGTTTTCAGCTACTGTAGAAACATAACGATGCAATGTGGTGACGTCCATGGAAGCGGGGACCCGCGGTTATGGAGATATAAATGGCTCACGGTTTATTATGTAAGGTCTTTATACACCACTGAAAACATAGTTATGGATCTTATATTGCATTTCTGTTGATAGATCCTTAGAAATATTACACACTTAAGTAAAACAAGTGTGACTTTTAAATGAAAAGCTGAATTTATAAGCAATAATATGCATCCTTGCATGTTAAGAGCTCCAGGAGTTTCACTGTTACAGTGACCAGTAGCTATTATGGCTAATGTTAGCTCTTGTTAGCTAACTTTAGGTTGATACTGCTGAGTCAGTTAACAGACATGTTCTACTGACAATATAGTCTTGCATGCATTGCCTTTCCAGATCTGTGGCTTTGAACCATAGCTGGTAGTGATGGGAAAAGTCACTCTTTTGAAAGACTCGAGTCACCAAATCTCGTTCATTAAAATGAACTAATCTTTTTTTGTGTCATTTCGTTCATTTTAACTAGGCTGGTTATTGCGGAGCTGCAGCCCTCTAGTGGTCAATTTAAAAAAAACAGCTCAGTTCTCAAACACAGAAGGCTGCCTGGCTTGCTCTAATTGACAAAGTATAATGCACAAATTCACCTCTTGATCTTTCTCTATCATGGTTCTATAAAGCCCCATGGAGCCACAACCAAATTCAAACCATGTAAAAACCACAGAAATATGTTATATAATATACAATTAAGCCACTACTCCGGCTAAATCTGTCCATTTTCACAATCTTTCCTGAGTATACAACCAGACCAGCCATATATATATATACAATTATAATTACTATCACTATATCTCTAAAGTGCTCATTCATACAGTAGCCTAACGCCTATCCATGAGTAAATTCTATATGTTAAAATCAGATTTACAGGGAATATATTGAAGTAATAAGCTTGACACACTAGATGAATAAAATACACTCTCAAACACTGCAGGTTGTTCACTAGTGTGGAGCTGTGAAACAACAGCACGGCTCTGTCGATAAATAAAAAGTAAAAGTTAAGTTGCTTTCTCTGGGGGACCGGATCAGCTGTTAGCTGTAAACAAACCACAGGGCTAACGCTGCTATGTGGCTGTGTTTTAATGGTTTAATGTCCAGGTCCATTTGTTTTGGAGAGGAGACGACCTCTGTGGTAATTCAGCTCCCGGTAGAACTCTGTCAGGGCGCTGAAGTGGACCCAGAACAACTATCATCAGCTGTTGGCTGTAAACACTAGCAGGACTAAAGTTACGGTGCGGCTGTGTTAAAACTATAACTTAGCACAACATAACTGCGCTGTAATAACGTTATGCTTTATTAAATGTCACAAAATTATCAAAATAGGTATTAGATATATGTCAGTCCAGTGACTGTTACCTGACAACAGACTTGCCTCTCATTCCCCGGTTCTGGCAGTAAGTCAGCCTGAACACTGAACGATTAGCTCATTCCTTCTTCACAGTAGCCAAGATGTCACGTGAAAAATGAACGACTCAAACCCAGAGACCCACAGTTATGAGTCCTGAACTAATCAATTCTGTTTCCTGTACAGCTTGCTTACCACAGCCCTGTAGCCAGTTGTCACGTGACAAATGAACGACACAAACCCAGAGAACCACAGCTGAGAGTCGTAAACTAATCAATTCTGTTTCCTGTGCTGACGGAGACCATGCAGCTGCTGTGTAACAAGTGAACGTAAGAGTCCAAGACTATTCACGCATGCGTGAAAATGAACAATTTACCCACTGAGACAACCCGTTCCTCCTGAGTCACATACAAGATTAGGTCAAATGAACTAAACGTTCTTTGAACGCCACAACACTAATAGCCGGGAGATTCTCTGGTTCTGGTTCGTAGGTATTCTTTGTGAAGAATTGAAAAGAGATGTCATTTTAACATTGCATGAACAGGAGTTTTAAATTACATTTAGCTGACACTTTTATCCAAAGCGACTTACAATTGCTATATATGTCAGAGGTCGCACGCCTCTAGAGCAACTAGGGGTTAAGTGGGGAACCCGGGTCTCTCACACCAAAGGCATAGTCTTATCCATTGTTCCATCGCCGCTCTCTAGCTCTCTTGTCACAGCAAACACTACACACAACCTTTTGGTGACTATTGTGCTGCCCCTGAGATGTTGTTGACAGGCTGGCTGTTCCCCCCTCTTTTCAGTCCTTGCACTAAGCTATGCTAACTGGCTGCTTGCAGTAGGTCCATATTTACTGTGCAGAAAGGGAAATGAGAAAAGAATCAGTCTTCTCTCGCAGCTCTCAGCAAGAAAGCAAATTAGCGTCCCAAAATGTCTAACTATGGCTTTAAACATATTGCCATACTTCTCTGTGATTTGTTGGTTTTCCAGTCTTCACCAAAACATGCTAACCAATAGGATGATCGCTTCAAGACATGTATTATTTGTCCAATATATCTGGTATCTGCACTGTGTTTTCGGCACACAGCGCACAGGAAACTGGAACCCATACTCTGCCTCATGAAATCTGATTAGCCTTCAGAATAGCCAAGGACAAGCATTGATGTTCTGCATCTCATAGGCCTGTAATACACAGGCTTGAGTTTCAATCCCAGCCACCCATCTCTGTGAATGCAGGTATAGAGTGATGATCATGATGTCAAATTGATATGGCCTCTAAATAAAGGAATGATGTAATGTTGCACTGTGGAAGTGGAAGAGGACACAGGAGTAGATTATTGTAGTCTAAAAGATAATACAGCTCTCTAGTATGACATGGACCTTTCCCATATCTATCTAGACATTCAAGAAATTGAAAGAGCCTGTGGGTTTTGGTACTTCATACCTGTGTTTTTATGTAATGAAGACACTGATACTGTGTTAGCAAGAGTGTTTCCAATAGCATCCTGTGAATAAAGACACCATTGTGTTAGAGACCTCTTGTGGAAGGTTAAAAATGACCCTTCTGGCTTACATGCTAATGATGCAAAAAATAATGTTGATGTTCTCTTCCCTATTGAGAACCACTCATTTCTTCAGTTTAACAGTATTTTCATGACCTAACATAGTGAAGAATCCCACAAATGTACATGTCTAGGTTCTTTCCACTGCATCATTCAGGTATGTTCATGGTCTGTGATGACAGAGAGAGTGTCAACATCAGTTTTAGTGCTGACCTGAGGCAGAATGAGTTGCAGCTTGTCTGTTTGTGATGTATACAAACTGCATTAGGGATCTTATGAACTGAGAGTGGGAGGCCTGTCTTTAAGTATTTATCAGAAAACACAAGTCAAACCCAAAATACCTCAGTGACGCTTTAAAAAGCTTAGTTAAGCATTTACACTCACCCTGTAGGAGTGTTTGAAAGATTCAGCCCTCAAAGACACAAGGAACAAATGTCTCTGAATGTCCCTGTGTGTCCCAAGGTACCTTTGGGTAGCAACTGTTTAAAGGGCTTTTCTCTCAACTTAATTCAAAAAGGCTCAGATTGCTGATGGCTCTATACCATTTAGCCAATAGCAGAGCTTTGCAGTGGGGCCCATCTGCAGCACCTGTGGAGGGCTGGCCACACAGCTATCAGACCCATTCTGAAACGTCCCCTCAGGAAGTACAGCCGTCAAACTGTAGAAAGAAGATCAGGGACTAAGTTACTGGAAAGTTAAGGTCTATCATTGTTTTTAAAAAGACTTCTGAACTTCTTTGGTACACTTGGTACACACAGCAAATATAGTAGACCTGGCCCATAGGCAAACTGGAGACCTGTGATTGTTTGGCTGTCCCATGCCAAAGCTGACAATTATGAGAGAAACATGGTTAAATCTTTGGTCATCAATTAAATAACTGTGGTCCAGTAGATTGCATTTAAATGTCTTTGTTTTGTTGGTTTGTTACTTCTCTTCCATGCTGCCCTTTTTTCTCTGGCCATGACTGGGTCCACACTCTCTCTACAGACTGCGAACAAGATTTTACTGAACATAGACTAGACCGGCTGAACCTTCTAGCTATTAGCTACTCATTTCTGATCCACCTATTTGATTCATTATCTCAAGGTACAGGCTTATCCTGCCTATGGTCACCACAACAATGTCAGGAAAGGGACTGGATGTCATTTCCAGTCCATCGGTCCATCAGTCATACAGGGTTTTTTTTCAGTTGCTAACATGCATTGGTCAAAACTGAAATCAAAACAGAAGTGTATGTGGACCAAACTGTAAATAATTTTTCTCCACACAAAATGCATTCAATCACTACTTTCTCCAAAATCCATGAACTCCTTTCTCATTACTACTCCACCACTTGCAAAACACTATATACTGTATTTGTAGCACATTTTTTAAAATGCTAACACAGTGTGTCCAAAACTGTAACATCTATGTACGTAGTGTTTTGAAAAAAGTGAGAATTGGTCCAGGGGGTTGGTACTTGAATTACAAGTTGTAATGTCATTGTGTCCCAAGTACCAGTATGACTGTTAACAGGGTTTTCTTCAGTTGCTAACCTGCATTGGTCAAAACTGAAGTCTCAGTGTCAAAACTCTTCACACAGTCAACAAAACAGAAGTGTACGTGGACCAAACTGTGAATCACTTTTCATTGCTTTCACACAAAATGCATTCAATGATCACTTTCTCCATGAACTATATTCTTATTACTACTCCACCACCAGCAAAACACTATGTATTTGCAGCACATTTTTCAAATGCTAACACCCTGTGCCCAAACATTCAAAACAGAAGGATGGCAAATGCCCTGCATTTCTGTCACAACCAGATTGAAATAAAGCTTAAAGCTGGTCTTAGCAGAACATTTATGTACATTTTATGTTTACATCTATGTGCATAGAGAACTATGTGTAGTGTTTTGAATGTGGTTTTATTGTAAAACTGCAATCTGGGTGTAAAGCAGTAAATGTGCTTGTATTTTCGCAGAATTGGTTCAGGGGAGTTGGTACATGAATTGGTCATTGTGTCTCAGTACTGGTGTTACTGTGGAAACAAGTCAGAAAAAATATATTGCAGCACTGAAATTTCAGGAATTCATTTATTTAATGCTCGCTGTGTTTTTTAGGTCTGTGTTATGAGTGACAGTGAATGCTTTCTGAGTGTGAGTTGTTGCCAGTGTGTTTGGTTGAACAAGTTTATTCTGAGACATGTATGAAGTGTTTTGGTGGTTTGAGTGAGTTTTGGAGGTGAGATTAACAGCCAAGATGCATGTTTGTAATGCAGACTGTGTGAAGAGTTTTGAAAAAAAGTTTCTTCAGTTTTGACTGATGCTTGTTAGCAACTGAAAAAAACTGTAAGTCCTTCGCTGGATTTTGAAAAATCTCCATGCTTGTTATTTCTCTCTTCTGTTTATTTTTACTTGGCTAAAGGGCAATTATTTTGTCTGTAGATATCTACAATATCTGAAAACGTTCTCTCTGGGTGCTCCGGCTTCCCCCCACTGTCCAAAGACATGCAGGCTAGGTTAATTGGTGACTCTAAATTGTCCTTAGGTGTGAGTGTGAGTGGTTGTTTGTATATGTGTGGCCCTGTGATGGACTGGTGACCTGTCCAGGTTGTACCCCCCTCTGTCACCACCATGTCCAAGTTATATGTTATGCATCCATGTGAAGAGATAAAAGTGACAACAACATCAAGAGGCACTTGTTTACCCTCTGGGCATTCCTCCTCTTCAGTCTGTGTGATGACCTCTTGGGCTGAGTTTAACCAAGAAGGTCATCACGTCTGTCTGGCACACAAAACAACAGATACTCTGGCATTAAGCCGGGCTCTTCTCAATCCCATTCTCCTCTTCCCATTCCAGATTTGTTCAGAGGCAGCGCCGAGTGTCAGGTTCAGCTACAGTATCAGCTGTCAGGGACTGGAGTCAGATCAAAGTGGAACAGTGAAAAGAGTGAGATCCACACCCCAACTCCTAACCATACAAAGAAGCTAAGGAGCAAACCTCCCTCCCCTGGGAGTTGTAATGGGAGCGACCGATTACCCCTGTGTACCACAGCCATTTTGACCAACCCGAAGGAGCCAAAGTGTTGATAGCACACCGCCAATAATGAGGCCTTGCATAGCACGTGCAAAAGGTAGATGATTTCTAACCCTGGCAATAGTGGAAATTTTCTTTGCCCATTGAGCTGTTAGGACTACAAATATGATATATATGATAACACCAAATACTTTCAGAATCTTTGCATACGCAACTGTGCTGTGCTGGCTGCTAACTGCAGCACACCTTACATTCAACAGACCCACGTTCACCCCATCCTCGTACGTGTCAATCTGGTGTTATACTGTCTGCTGCGTCATAACGAACTATCCTACTCTTCCTCCTCAGAAACCAAGAGGAAATCGAGTTAGAACCGATCCGCTGCCCAATTTATCTCAAATCCTCGGCGATGCAGATCTAATTTCAGCCTCTTAGTACCACAAACAGGAAGAAGAAGCCAGTCGATAAACAGCCCATGGTCACTGTTGGAGGGAGTGAAGTGGTGGTGATGATGGGGCAGAGTGCGGAGGGGTGGGGCATGGTGGGCCAGAGGAAAGAAAATATGGTGACACAGTAGAAAATCAACAGCAGAAGAAACAAACACAATATAAAATGTTAATTACTGAGCTCTCTTAGCACCTGTATATAGATTGTGTTACATTTGAACAGAGCTGTTTCTGTTCTTTCAGAATGTCATTGATCCAACTCTCGGCATGGAAGCGAATAAGCATATTTCCAAAAATATCAAACAATCCCTGAAAGTAAAAAAAAAACTTTTCTTAGTTCTCTTGCAGGTGAGGGCAATACTGTACAACAGAGGACTAAATGTGTGGATATGAGGATATAAAAGCTGAAAGTGCACTGTGACGTGTGAACTAGAAAAAAGGGAACACGTAAGAGCAGACTGGCAGCTTCTCGAAGGACAAGATGTACATTTTATATATCACTTACAACTGTTTGTTGACAAAATGTTTGTAGTGGAGAGACAAAAAAGCAAAACGCCCAGATGTTTTTTAAGATGTTACAAATCTTTAGCGAGTTACTAAAGACCGGACTGTCGGTCTGAGGATTAGAGGAAGCAGTCATGGGTTGACAACAGGACCAGATGGCAAGAGGAAGCCCTCTGGTAGTCTCTGATCTAATATTTCAAATGGAAAGCTGATGGAAATAGCATGCCACAGACAACATAATTGATAATGATGGCATTTTATCATAATGGATTTTTATAGTTAATTAATTAGTAAGCATGACCACATACAATATAATAGTTATATACCTTTAGCAGGAAAGAGGGGCTAATACAATCTGATTTGATTTTTAGTATCATTTCATGTTTTAATCGGACATAATAGTGTTAAAATAAAGAAATACATTAAGAATATAAATAAACGACAAAACCGCCATGGATTTTACTCTCGTGAGATGTAAGTGAAGATGTCACAGTAAATTCATAAAGAACCCAGCATGGATGAAAGTCATGGTACATGTGTATAATTCACTTTACAAAGTGCTGATTTTTCGCACATGGTTTGCTGAGTCAATTTCAAGACTTCTAGGATTGCAGCAACAGTCCCCTGACTGTCCAGCTTTCTCAGGAGTATAGAATTCACCAGGGAAATCTAATTACTCTCGACAGAAACAGCAGATGGCCGGATATGTCTTTATCAAGAAAGGTTTGATCAAAACAAAAGGTCTTGTGAACAACAAGAAAAACAGGACAGAACAGACCAATGTGCTAAAGTATACATGCTTCTCACAGGAATTGTATGCATTAGTCAATATTATCTATTATCTTTCATTCATAATATACTACATTAAATTATTTCAGTTGTAGTATTTTCCCATTTTACCAACATAAACATATTACTTTTGTTTCCATCCCCTGTATAAAGTAAATTTAAAGATTTAAATTAATTACCCAAATACATGAGTATGTCTATTTACCAGTTCATCACCAGGCTGTGTCCTGCTCTTATCAATAGGCAGAAACACGCCTACAGAAAACAAGAAAGAAATGAAACAAAGTAATGGCAATTGAGCTTGTGCATAGACTTGCCAGTTTCAAACAAATACATAACAACACAGCAACACCTACCAGGGAAATAAATTGTCAACAAATGAGTCAGCTAACAAAAAATTTGTCTGCCTTTACATTGAATACTTTGTGTTTAATTGAATTATTTCCAATGTGTCCTTTAAGAAAAGTGTTGTTATTTTCAAATCAACATCATCTTGATTTACAGTATACAAAGAGGACATTTTGGCCTCTGAATGTGTCAAAATACATTGACTAAGTGATTTGCCCGTGGAACCCAATAAGACATTATTCAGGGTTTTTTTAGCTTTTATCTAGAAAAAGGATACCAATAACATTGAGCTTTGTTCCATGTTCATTCACACACAGACACAGCCCACATTCATCCTCTTAACCTGACCCTGAACATGTCTTTCAAACTGGCAGCACGCAACACAATGAAGTGTAGCTGCGATGTTGGGGGAATTCTTTGTGGGAAAAACAATTAGTTAAATATCAGTGGTTTACATGCCTTTTATTGTAACCAGTAGAACTTCCATTCATTAATACTTGTTTCATATAAACCCTCTCGTCATAAAGAATCCCAGAGGCTGGAATCTTCAGTTCAGATGTAATTATGCTGTATGCTGCAGTGCACAGTGGTCAGTGGTGCTGACATGAGGGGCAGTATGAGGGGAATAGGAGAGGTCAGATGTCAGATGGGACCTTTCATGACTCCTGCAACACACCACACAGGGGACTTTATGAGCGAATCCAATTTAGCCCACTAAGCCCTCAGCATCTCGTAAAAGTCAACAAGCTGTCACTCATATTCCCTCTCTTCCCCATCCACTACCTTCTCCTTCTCTCTCTACACCTTCCTCTTTTTTTTGTCTCACTCTTTACCTCTTTCCCGTGGCTACAAACTCCCTTATCACTGCACAGGCCTGCTTCTAAAAGCAGCTCAGGTCTGAGGTGGAGGGATTAGTATTCAAGATGTTTTGAGGGCTCTGGGTTGGAAACCGATGATGCTGATGAAGAGATTTCAACCCCCCCAAAAACTCTGAAAAGAGCCTTAACTGGTCAACATTTAATAACCTTTCAGTGATGGCTGTTGAGATCTATCAGCAAATATTTAAACTCAGAAATAAATATGTATGTATATGTATGTATATAAATATAGTAAGCAAAGAAATGAACGTATGGCATAGTTTACTAGCTTGCTCTTTTTTCCACCAGCCATCTGATGTGACAGCAGTTCACCCAGCCACTCTCTACTTCAAGGAGAGTGCGATATAGTGATCGCATGACAGCAGTTTACAAATGAAAGATAAAGTACTACTTGCCACATGTGGATATTGTTAGGTCTGACATATGTGGGTGGGTTCAAAAACGTGGGACAAGATCTGTGAAGCTTCAGGAACTGCTTTTAGTTAATTCGATTAGATACAAGATAATGAGTTAGAAAAGGAAAGGACGGAATAAATGGGACTGAAAAGAAGATATGAGAGTGACCAGGGCGGGATTAAAGGGCCACATGCAATTCAGAAGGAGTCATTATGCCTTTGATCATGAGGGTAAATATTTCCTAAATATAAGGGTTAGCCACTTTTTACCTTTCTCTGCAGCATTTTTGGCCATGCTAGCAATGTGGCTTTTCATGAATGAAATTTTAGGCCGTGTTTATTACAGACCTGTGACACAGATACCAGATCTATTTCATTTTTTCCCCAGAGCATTTGATTTATCGATTGCTGTCAGGGGCAGAGAGAGCAAAAAGGTAAAGGAAAGAGAATGCTCAATTTGCCTTTTTTCTGAGGGTCTAAGGGCAGAGGGTGTTGTATGCTATACAGACTTTAAAGACCCTTGAGCAAAATGTTTGATTTGTAATATACTTGATTTGAATAAATCCAAACATATATCTGAAATAGCATCAACTGTGAGAATACTGCAGTATTGCAAAGCTGAAGAAAGATGTAGGCCTGCTGTACATGTAAATATATGAGCATCAATGTTTTGCACATTAATAACTGCAAATCTATCTAATCTTCACAGTTGACTGTTTACAGTGTTGACAAGTGTTTTTTCTAGTCAACTTGTCCACAAGCCAAATATTCTGAGATTTGGGATGCATTGTAAATATGAACATCATAGAATGAGGACCATCCTCTTATTTCCCCTGTCAAAGCTGAAGTGTGAACAGATGTATGTGACTACAAAATCACAGTAATTACTTTTCTTGCCATTACTGAGAGTCTCACCCTGGTCCAGCCCAGGGAGTTCCCTATAGACCTTTGCTTTGATGCTATTGTCTATATGTCATTAAATTATTGTCCAAACTGCGTGTGCAACTTTTAACTAAGCCTACCTGTAACTAAGCCTACATGTAAAGAAATTCCCTTTCACACCTTGTTATCCATTGTTGAGCTCAGTTCCTGCAAAGACATTAGATTTGTTGTGAGGTTTTCTCTCAACAAAGGATGTTTGCTAAATAATGACTTGCAGATATCAGTTCCAATGTGAACTAGGTGTTAGTTGTAAGTGTGTCTCCCATTCCGTTCTCTCATTCATGTTCACACATTGACTTTGAAAGCCTGCAAATGCCACATAAGCCACAGGATTAACCTCCCAATGGTACACTGTCAGAGGAGCTAAGCTATTACATGAGAAACACAGAGTGATCTAACTATGACCTCTAGCACCATCAGGAACACATAGGTTTTGGGTACAGATGTAGCTATCCACGAAAACTGCTTTATAAGATTTTACACGTACTGTCAGTAGTGGACTGCAGAGCCTGTGTATTGGTCATGTGGTATTGGCCCCTCTTTTAAGTCTTTGTACTGTACCATAACCAATGACAAATTACATGTTGCGGGTGTTTGGCAAGTGTTGTTATGTCTACTCTGGGTCTCATCCCACACTGTTGAGGACACACTGAGTGACAATGATAAATTTTACCCCGAACAAGAAGACACAGGAGATATCGTCTCTGTCAGTCTCCACACTCAGCCCAACAAAGGAGGTTCAGCACAAAAGAGGGAAACCTGACCTCTTGTATCACTGGCAGCTTCTTTCATGTCAAATGAGAACCATCCTTTATTAATGGTTTGGATTGTGGTTATTGTTACACTTACGTGTCCTGTAAAGAACATGTTGTAGTGTTAGCTCCAGTATTTGTAGATGCTTCTATGCAATTTCAAGAAATAACTCCAAACATTAATACTATTTTTATTTTTATTTTAAATGTAGAAAGTTGCACACATTATTCAGAGTCCTTGGGTTCTACAACCCAGACTACATTTTTAGTTGACAATATAGACAATATGATTCATATTTGACACATAAATCACTTCATTTATCATATTCATCTTCATTATTAATGATGATCACTAATGAAATATTGATGTAACGACAGTAAAAAAAAAAATGCAAAAGCCCTGAGCATGCAACTGATGAATGTTACTAAATACAAAAGGTAAGAAGACATGCCTTCATGAAAACAGAGCCAAATGTGTGTTTGATCATATGCTGACCTCTAGTGTTGTAAAGAAAAACTGCCACATTCTGTAACATAACTTTTTCAAGCCTGCACAAAAATTTCATCTCATTCCACATTTTTAGTGGAATACGACAGAGAAAATAACAGATCAATCATATATCTATGTACTGGTGACTGGTTAATATGTTATGGTGTAATGTATAATTTCATCTGTTTACTGTGTGTGTGCCTATTGTTGAACTCTTTAAGATAGAGTTTTGGCAGACAGCAAACTGACTAGCAGGGTCACCATAGAGGTCAACTGGCCTGAAGCGCTGCTTGTCTTCATCCTGGTTTCATCTGATTTCAGGATTAGCGGTCCGAGTGAGATGGCTGCAGTGTCATGATGGGAAACATCCCTCGCCACTCTTGTGTGGTAACCCGGGTAGCAATGCTGCAAGAAAACAACATTACACATTTTCATATAAAGCTTTTACCCAGAGAAGCTGCAGAAATCATACAGGATGATTCTTCCAGTCTTACTATTAATATACAAGTAAAGCTGTACGTACAGCCGAGCAGTTGTTGTGTCTCAGAAGACACAGGTGGACCTGGCAGTGCAGATAGATGGATGTATAGTTGGTAAAGGTGAACATCCTGAAGGAGAATCGCGCAACAGTGGAGATGCCGTTCTGAACCAGCTCTACTGTACCATCTTCTGGATTAGGACACCTGAAAGACAAAAAGCTGTAGAAGTTACAATCAGGCATACTTTAAACTAAAGTAAGTTTTAATAAAGAATATGGTTTGAAAGAAGCCCAGAATCAGAGGGGACTTGAAGTATGCGCTAACAGAAGGTCACAGTGAAACAACTCCGTTACTCTGTGGTGATGAGATCCCAGCGGACAGGGTAGCTGGCATTATTGAAAGGTGTTGCCCAGCATGAATCCAGAACGGTGGAGATCTGCCGTTCATCTATTCCTTCTGTCAGCACCTCGATGTACAGCCTCTGGTCTATTTCCATTTCTAGGTTCCCATTTCTGGTC
This sequence comes from Micropterus salmoides, assembly GCF_014851395.1. Taxonomy (NCBI): domain Eukaryota; kingdom Metazoa; phylum Chordata; class Actinopteri; order Centrarchiformes; family Centrarchidae; genus Micropterus; species Micropterus salmoides. The sequence goes on along the minus strand of NW_024041262.1, from coordinate 13,533,370 downwards.
AGAGGGAAGTGGAAGTCAGCGTCCTCGTAGGGGAGCATCCTCAAATGATAACGACCCTGGCCTGATGGAAGCCTCTTGTTCACAATGCTACAGAAAAACATTACGCAATGTGATTAAACGTGCAAGGCAGCAACTCTGTTGTAGGTTAAAGAATAATATCTATAATGAGTAAAATATTCACAAACATAAGTGCCGAAAATACGGGGAATAGATAATGCATTATAAATGCCTCACTGAAAAGGACTTTAACTCCTAAGCAATGTATTACAAATAATGCTATAAAGATGGGTCATAAAGTTTTAGGCTAAATGCCAAATAGTAGCATTCTGTCAGCTATAAATAAGGTCTGGCAATCAGCACTTTTCTACATGAGGTTCAAAGTATTTCTGACCAAATTACCAGTGTATATGTCCAAAAATGATGATGATACAGTATTGAGCTCATATGTAGCTCAGGACCAGCTGAATAATACTACAAATATATAATAACAACACAACTAACCAGCAGACATTCTACATAATCTTGCTTTAGCCACCAGGACTTCAAGTAACCAAAAGATCCTTTATAAGAACCATGCAAGCGAGATAGCATTGTGGTTATCACCTCTCTACAGGGTTGATGCCCACATCCATAGACAGGGCCTGGGCCAGAGGGTATTCACAGCAGAAGTGCAGGTGGATGCTCTTCTCACGACTGATGAGACCCTCATGAGGGTCCACTTCGCCCTGGATGGTGTTCTCATAGATGAAATGGGTCCCGTTGCTCTTTGAGAGTAAAACGAGAAAAAATACATGAAGTATTTTGATGTTATATGGTTTACATCTAAAATCCTTTTTAGAATGTGTCTATAAATTGTACGGACTGTACCCTGAGAACTGTCCCACACAGCTGGTCGTCATTGTTAAAGTGGAACACCAGTCGTCCGTCCTGGAGAGTCCCATTGCAGGAGTCATCTCGGAGGTGGAGGTCACTCCAGTGGAAACCAGCTTCAAACAGCTGGCAGCGCGACAGGGACATGGTGCCTGAACTACTGACACAAGTGATGGACGAGTCTATAAAAGAGAAATGAATAAGAGACAACATAATAATTTTTCAAAAGGCAACATTTGTAGTTGACAAGTTATTGGTAGTCACAGTTATCACAGTTATACCTGTGATAAGGCAGATCATTTCAACAGGCTGACAGCCTTCATTGCTGATTGCTTATTTCATTAAAACAAAATCATATTTCAACAATCAAAACAAGCTGTTTGATCAGTTTATTTTGCTGCTATGTACAAATACTGCCTAACAAAACAACATGTGTAATGAACAGTCTTCATGTGAAGCATTATTATCACTGAGATCTGACAAACAAAGCAGTGTTTTCAGAGGAGGGCCCTCACCGTAGCTCTCATTGTTGGGCCGATGGTGGTGTTCATCACAGAAGCAGCCGTACACACCGTCCTTCTCACCACACCACTCATACTCTGTGCAGTCCAGCTGTTCACAGGGGTCTGACTCAGCTGGAGAAATAACAGGGAAAGAATGAGACAAGGGGTGAAAAAACTGAAACCAATTATGTCGGTGATTCCTCTAAAGGAATATTCCCTTATCAACTATATTATTAGCCCAGTGCAAACATACCACACTGCAAAGCTGAGCGCCACTCAGGGATGTTCAGTCCCAAAACAGAGCAGGTTTTCTCATAGGCTGAGACAGCAGAACACAGCATGCCATTGGCTGGAGTGTAGTGGCAGAGATCGTAGACACAGGAACTGAAATATGGCTGGGGGTCAGAGTGCAGGTGACAGCCCCTGAACGGGCCGCTGGTGTTGGTGATGACACTACAGAGCTCAGAGTATTCTTCAATAAAGGAACAGTTGTCTAATCCATTACCACTCTCATCATCGGTAGATCCACATCTAGAACAGACAAATCATACTCCCATTAATGTCTGCTGAAGTATACATAAAATCATCCACAATGCTTTTCGTAATAGCTCACCCTGGTTGGCTTGTGGGTGCCTTCCAGCTGTGTCCAAAGTCATTATCATTGTGTGCCAATGTGCCATTGGGCAAGACTTTGTCATCTGCAGGATCACGGTTGAAGTTTCCACACATCCCAGTGATTCTGTTTTGACGGTTCTGGCCTACACTGATCAGTAAAGTCCTTTGGCCATCAAACTGGACCACCAAGTCAATGGCATTGACTATAATATAGCTTCCCTGTCGTACCACCTGAGCTAAAGATCCTGCTGCGGTGGGAAGAGACACCTCAACTCCATTTACCTGGAGGGATGAGAGATTAGAGAGAGAAGGACAATAGGTGAGGAGGTATTTGTTAGCTATGCTGACACCAGACAGAAAGTTATTTTAAATAAAGTCATAATGGATTTACCATTACTCTTTTGTTGGGTCCAATCCTGATGTGTGCACTCTCTGGTTGATTTGAGAGGTATATATCCACTGCTGACACAAGTGACACACGGTTGTTGCCACGGTGATTATTGGTGGCTACTACATGAAACTGGGTCTCATTGGTGCCGTGGCTCACACTCTCAGTAATAATGTAAGAGCATGTGCCCTGGAAATCAGCCAATGCCCCATCAAAGGTGATGTAGTGTGGGTCTCCCCACACAGTGCAAGTAGAAATTGCATCAAAACAGCCCAGCTGGCCATTTCTGATGGTGCACTCTTGTGCAGGAGTGCAAGATGCAGCAGAACAGCGCAGGTCATTTGGGGCATGACACTCACATCTCTGGGAGCAACCTTGTGTCCAAAAGGACTCGCCAGCCTGTAGCATGCAAGAAAAATAGAACCACACCATAGAGACCAAAACAATTAATAGACCTTTTTTACAGCATTCATTTCATTTGTAGTCTGTGGGACTACAAATTAATAAAACGTCAGAACTCACCTTTTGCTTGTCATTGCCTGATTTACACACTAATACAATTGTTGGAGGTAAAATATGCACATGTACAGAGAGGAAAGAGATGATGGCTTGGCCCCAAATGTAAGATATATAGTAGAAAAGTCTCACTGCGCATGTCAAACAGCCGTCATATTGATACATTTTTTGGAGCTATCCTAAGTAGCACACCAGTAAAGTGTATGAGTTACCAGTTACCAGCACATTAAGCAGAACATATTAATTACGCCATTTGGCAGTTTGACTTTTGAGGAGAAACTAAGTTAAAGTTTAATTAAAGATAGGTTTGGGACCCTACCAACATATAGTATCAGTAGCCTACCATCACTGACACAGCAAAGAACAGAAGCAGAAAAAGATGGCTAACTAGCACTTTTTAAAGGTGCTCATTTTTGCTAACGAATCTAAAACTAACCTATATCAATATAATTTTACTGGACTTCGGATGGCTTCTCAAGAAGAAGGTGCTAGTTTAACGCGTATCAGATGCACCGGACATAATCTGAAAATCATTAGACCTGCAATCACAGATATGGCAATCAACCAAGCATATCTGTTGATGCTTGGTTGATTGCAATATCTGTGATTGCGGATGCTGCTACGCAACAGTGTGAAAGCAGAGAAAACAAAGAGCTGTAACGTTATGTTAAAACGCAATGTCTTGGAGGTCAATATGACAACAACAACGACTGACAGTGCTCATAATGATCAACTTCTATGATTTGGATACTGCATTTGGCCATATTGAGATTATGTTAATATTACAATCAATTGCTCAACCCTGCAAAATATAATAAAAAAGCCCTCACAAACATGCACTCAACAGTGATGGAACGAGGCTCTGGAACAACACCTCTAATGCTATTTTTAAATGGGAAATGTTGCCTACCTTGTTTTACTACCTATTGTGAGGAGCAGATGTTTTTTGAACCTCTAAGTGGGCGTTCAGACTGCAAAAATGATTTTCTTTTTTTTTTTTAAATATACATATAGGGCCAAGGCCTAATTTTGGTACTGGTCTGTTACTCCAGGTACTGCTGAGATGATGAAATCCGATTCATAAATTCCACTTTGTTTAATATCTCCATGAGCGTGAAGGTTTTTCAGATGCCAAAATACTGTACAGGAATTTACAATATTATGAGGTAGTATTTTACTGCTCCCCACTCTTTAGTATTTACAGGGAAATGTGACTTACATCATAGTAGAATCCATCATACTGGCAGCCACACCTTTCCATGGGAACACAGCTTGTCCCACTCCTCAAGAAGCCTTCATCACAGAAACATCCCTCTGAGCAAATCTGCTCACAAGTGGCATCAATGCTGCTGGCACAGGTGTGGCCACAGTCAGTACCACACAGCTCATAATGGCTGTTGGCTGGACAGTCAAGTCCTTCATAAGTGAGGAAAAGAAATGGTGACTATACCAGATAGTAGTTTACTTATAAGGCTCCACACATTATTTCAGAAAGCACATCTAGATTTTTTCAGTTTCTAATGATCAATTGACTATTTGACTTACGGCAGGTGGTGTTCTGTCTCCAAGGGTAGATGCGAACATTAGCAGACTGACAGGCACTGACATAGGCCTGAATGGCCCTGCACAGAAGATCGTGGTCCCCATTTCCCGACACACAAACATCAAAAACACAGTCTTTGAAATATGGTGCCGGGTCCACCTGCTCATGGCAGAAGCTGAAGGGCCCGTCGGCTGCCTGGATCACCTCACATTGGGCTCTAGCAGGCAGCTCATTGGTGCATTGTGGGCAGGAGGAACCACACCCATCACTGCAGGTGTAGTTGCCTGCCACTTTCCAAGCTTTCCCAAACTCATCTGGAGTGGTGACCATCATGCCAGATGGGGTGTGGAACTCATCATTTGGATTTCCATTGAAGTTTCCACAAAGTCCACATGTTTTTCCACTATATTGAAGACAATGGTTAAATACATTCAGTGTCATGAATTAAAAGATGGTCAGATCAAGATCAAATGACTGAAATGCATTCACAGATACCTGTAATTTGGAGGTACTGAGATAAACACTGTACTATATCCATCGTAGGTGACAGTCAAGCCAAAATCAGCACTGACAAATACACGAGGTCCACTTGCGTAGATAGTCACGTGACCTCCATTCAAGAGAATAGGTAAATTTTTTGTTTCTCCATTCACCTAAAAGAGAATTTGGAGGAAATATCAGGTGTACTTTCTCTCATATTGTTATTCCTCTGACAAATGAACGAAAAAACGCTTCAGTTCTTGTCTAATTAAGATAACGTACTTGCAGTCATCCCTTAATTTTCTTTCTATGTTGGTCACTTAGTCACAGGAATAGCTATTGCTGTCATTGTTTACAAATTAGGTTGAACCTGAATCTAAAGTATGCATAGCAATCATCTGAGGAATATCAGATATTATTTTAAAGACTTACTTGAACCACTCCTTTTCTCTCCCTTGACATTTGCACTTGGTAGCCCCACACATTCACAAAAACTTCAGCTGTGATTGAAACTGGCAACCCGCTCCATGGCTCATTCTTAGCTTCCACTGAAAATTGGTGGAGTCCATCAGTGGCGTTACAAAGGGTCGCCAAAACATAACGGCAGGTTCCCTGGAAGTCATAGGCCTTGTGATCAAATGTGAGGTAGTGAGGGTCTCCGGAGGCAGAGCAGGTGCCATGAGAGTTTGGATGGCAGCCAAACTCACCCCCCACCACACGGCAGGACTCCTGGGGACCACAAGAGTTGGGGATACAGTGGACTGCCCCAGTAGTGCCATTACAGCTACACAAGCTCTGACATTCCTCACCATCCCAGAACTGTTCGCCACCTTGCCGATAGCGTCCTTGGTGATAGCATCCACAGGATGTTGGAGGCACACACTGGTTGCCATTAAGGACAAAACCATCATCACACTGGCACCCATCCTGGCACACAGTGTCACAGACGAAAGGGAAAGAGAGGCTGGGGCAGGCGGAAGGACAAGAGGTTCCGCAGAGTTCATTATGGCTGTTTCGAGGGCAGCTTTGCTCTACAGAAAAACAAACAAGTTGATCCAAAAAAGGTCATTACGAATTTGTATACCATATCCAAAGTCCAAGACAAGGGAAAGTGCTTACCACAGCCAGTTGCATTCCTCCAGTGTCCGAGAGCAACACCCTTCTGTTGACACATCAGTGCATAATCTCGCAGGACCTCGCAAAGCGCTGATGCTGGATCTTTTGAGCCTCCAATTATCTCCACACATATAGCCACATGCTGCCATGGGTCCAACATGGCCCAACACTGGGTAAATGGCCCAAGAGGTGAGCCAAGAATGCCACAGTACTCACTAGAATTGTAGTTTGCTGTAGAATTATGATTTACACTTTCCACGCAGTGTGCAGCGAGCGAGCCATCACGCCAGCTGTCCCCAAACTCCTGAGAGCTGTTGACCAGGATGCCACTGGGTGTGTGGAAATCGTCATGTGGGTGACCATTGTAATTACCACACAGTCCACCTAGTGAGCCATAGTAGACACCAGGTGCAGTGACACGCACAAAGTGAGGCCAGACCGTCTGTACAGTTACACCAAAGGAGGTGCGAAGGATGATACTGTGAACGCTGCTGTGGTAGATTTGGATTCTGTTGGACGCTGAACTGTAAGGTAGTCTGATGACCTGACTGTCAACCTAAAGAGCCATTCAGGTTCATATTTAGTTAACAAGATTTAAACAAAGGTAGGAACTGTTACATATTCAGAGAATAAGTTTACATCACCTAAGATGTTACTTTATGATAAAAGATGGTACCAACATCTTACTAAAACATGTCAGCAATCATTTTGTCACATTTGTCTTGATCAGTGTTCAGATGCCTCACTTTTAAAATGGTTGATATATCACATTAAAAATCAATCTGTTCTGAATATTCTTTTACTTACCTGTACTCTGCTGGTACGTGCCATCTCAATGGATACTTGTGTGCCCTCTGCCTCAAACTTTAGCAAACGGGTAAAACCCTGTTGGCCACTGGGCTCTTTCTCTGCTGTTACCACAAAGTGGGTGTAATTAGACAATCCCAACACTTTGGCAAGAGTAAGTCGACACGCCCCAGGATACTGGTATGTCAGTCCATCAAACATTTGATAGGACCCCGGGCCCCTTATCCAGCATGTTGCATAGCTGTTTGGTCTGCATCCTCTTTCTCCCTCCTCCACTCTGCATGATTCAAGTGGACCACAAGCATGGGAGCTGCAAGTCATGGAGCCATAACTGCAGCTACAATGTCTCCCACAGTCTGTGTCTAGTATTACAGTTTCTCCAGAGCGGTAGTAGCGACCCTCAAAGCTGCAGCCACACTCAGCATGAGGGACGCAGACCCCAGCACTGAGGATGTAGCCTGAGTTGCAGATGCAGCTCTCCTGGACAGGGAGAGGGCAATTGTTTGTAGAATTAGGATTGACACAGGTAGCTGGACATCCTGTGCCTTGGGACTCAAAGTGGCTGTTGGCTGGGCAGGGGATTTCTAGAGAAAATAAAATAACATTGACCTTGACATAATGGACATTTTATCCAAAGGATATTTTGAAATAAGGTTGAAAGACTGACAGACATACCACAGAAGCCTGGTCTCCTCCAGCTTGGTAGCTTTATACCATTCTGTTGACACTGACTTGCATACACGTTTAGGGCTTGGCACAGAATGGGCTGGTACCCTCCTCCTACACACAGATCGTACACACAGTTGTCCACAAAAGTCTGTGGGGGAAGTCTTTGATGGCAAGCAGCAAAAGGACCTGAACTGCTCTGGAGGATACCACAATGAGCAGTATTGCTGTATAAAGCTGTCTGAGCCGCAGTGCAGGCAGCACAGTCCAGACCTTCACACTGTGCCTCACAACCAGGCTCATCATCCCCTGCTGCTTGCCAGCTGTTGGCAAAAGCCACATCAGAGCTCACAACCTCGCCTTGGCGGGTTCGAAAGTCATCTCTAGGATCATTGTTGAAGTTTCCACACAGGCCACATGTTGCATTCTGGTAAGTGTAGGGCACACTGATCCGGACATAATAATTTGTGTTATAGGATACCTCCAAGCCAAAGTCAGTACTGATGATAGTAGAAAAACCTGACTGATAAACCTGGACGGTGCCGTTGTTGAGATAGATTGGAGTGGCTGCAAAGTTTCCATTAACCTGTAAGCACAAAAGTAAGCAAAGCCATAGGTGTAAAAATATTAAATAAATAAAAAATATTACTGTAAGTAGAGACTGTAGTCCTTATTGCTAACCTTAGCCTCACCACGACGTCCCTTGACAAGCTCAATGGTTTCATTATAGACATACACTTTGACCAGTCGTGTCCAAGAGACTCGATTGCTGCCCCGGTTTTCATTCTTGCCCTCTACTCTGTAGTAGGGCAACCCATGATCACATTGCTCTGAGACAACATAAGTGCAGGCGCCCTGAAAGTGAAACACTTTACCATCAAAGGTATAGTAATGTGGATCACCACTTATGGTGCAGGTGCTTCTCTGCACTGTCTGGCAGGAGAACTGAAAGGCACTTGGTCGGCAGATTTGGGAAAAGGAGCAGGGTTGGCTCTGACACTGAAGGCCTGCTGAGGTGCAGGTGCACTTCTGTGCACAGGTACTGTCGCTCCAGAATGAGTCACCCTGCTGCACAGGTTCACCTTGAAAAGAATCAAAGGAAAAGACATAGACTTGAATGTGCTGACACCATTACATTTAAACAATATACGGCATGATTACAAACAGCTGTGCACTGCGCACACTAATCGATAGTTCAGTATAACTTACAAAAACAACTCAGATAATCGCAGTTATTATAGCAATTGGCATGCTGACTGCAGGAATGAGCTGTTGGCTGTGAATTGAATGTTAATTTCTCTACCAAAGGCATTACAGAGAATTTGGCAGTACATCCAACCAGCCTCACAACCGCAGACCATGTGTAACCACACCAGCCCAGGACCTCCACATTCAGCATCTTCACCTCCAAGATCTTCTGAGACAAGCCACCCGAACAGCTGCTGCAACAATCGGTTTGCATAACCAAAGAATTTCTGCACAAACTGTCAGGAACCGTCTCAGGGAATCTGATCTGCATGCTCGTCGTCCTCATCGGGGTCTCGATCTGATTACAACTCTGTACAGCCATTGAAGAGGAATTGACCAACATGACAAAAACTAAAGTGTGGACAAGTAGCGAAATTCATTCTCTGCATTTAACCAATCCCTCGAGGGGGCAGTGGGCAGTGGGCCACACCCCTCGGGCAGGCCACATGGTGTGCCAGTGGTGGTATATCATAACTTAAAACATGTTTTCAGGAAAGTATTAAGATGGATACCAACGGACATTATAATAAACTATCTGCTATTGAAATCAGTGTGAACAGATGCACTCAGTCTATCACAACTCAACAGTCTGGTGGTCATATTGTCATGGCTGAATACACAGCTATGACAATAATAAACATAGGCCAACTGTGACAATGAGAACACAAAAAAATAGGATGTGAACTGTGAACTTTCTTAACTTAACATGACCATAACTTATTAACTATAAATAGGCTAAAACAAATGCTTTGATATGATTTGATTGAAAAGACTTTTGCAAAGGATTTTTCATGAACATAGAAGTAGTAGCATGTTGGGCCTACTTCCTTTTATAAATGTTTTCTTGTCTGTTTCTTGTTTGCCTTTCACACTGCTACACTAATACTATAAACAGAACACGCTCACTCCTAATGAGTTCCACAGAGCACCTGTTCTTTTCCTTGAAATTGTGAATAAATTTGTATTATGTGTGAACACATTTTGGCAAAAATATTTTTCATTGTTTTTTCTATCCAAACAGTGAAACCACACATAAATAATCTATCTCCAGACATTCAATTTAATTCAACACCATTTTTATGATTGGTCAGGAAATATATTTATGTATTTATTTTCAGTTTTTCTTCAGTGTATTGTTAATTCTATAGTATTGAATCATGCAATTCTATAGATTAGTTAAGCATAAGACATACTCGTTTATATTCTTCATAGGCACTAGCCTATATTTTGATTTTAAATGTATATTAAATAGCCTATATCTCTCTCTTATCTCTTATTAAATGATCTTATTAAAATTAATGCTTATGTGTCTGACCTATATCGCAACCTTAAAAAACAAATCAAACCATAATGTATGTGCTTCATTTAGGCCTTGTAACAATATTTCTTAACAAATATGCAGCATTTGAAATCCAGCGTGATCAATCAGAAAATCAGAAGCCTACGTTTTATTAAGTCTGCCTCGGCAGGTTGTCACACGTATGACAGGCCATCGTGCACCACACAGAACACTGGCCGAAAAATTGTGCAGTTTGGCTTGATACTCATCAAGTAGGCTATTTGATGTCTCCCACTCTCGTCGTCGTCGTTACTTCTGCATCCGCTTTCGTTTCAGAGGGGACGCAGGAGGGATGTCTAGCTGCGCCGCCGCTATTTCAACTCGACTCCCTGCCAAGAGACCCGCCCTTATCTGACTCCGATTGGCACTGAACCTGACGATATTAATGAAAGCAACAACGGCAGCGAATATTACCCAATCAGAGGTAGAAAAGGAGAAGTATTCGCAGAATGCGGGTGGGATGATTTGCATAGGATGCTGCATTAAAGACAACTCGGAAATGGACAAAAAGCGTCCCGTATTGATTCAAAACGGGACGCGCTATTTAGTTTTCAAATACAGGACGATTCCGTATTTTAACGGACAGGTGGCAACCCTAGTGACCAACTACAGATCTATGCCAGTGGCAGAGACTGGAGAACCCAATATGTTTTTTGATGGGTGGGAAAAACCTCACTGGCCATGTACAATGTAAATATCGCAATGCAATTCGTATAGCAGAGCAAAAAAACGTGCGACTTTGGATTTGGATGTTGAACCCAGGCAGCCACCAACTGTAGTGAAATCCCAACTAATAGCCTAAACAAATCTGTAGATTTTTGGATATCAGACCCTCTCAATACTGCAGGACAGAGAAAAGACAGGAAAGCCTCTTCCTTAATTATTGTTTGTATTGTTGTTCTGAGTTTACCAGCCAGGTTTATCTGGCTGATGTTATAGTGCCATATAGGCCTACTGATAACTGCAATGTGCAACACTTTTCAGCTAATTATATGATTTGTGCCGATGGGCTGTTATTCTGTGTTAGTGTAATTACTGCTGCTGCCAGATGAGCTATGTTCATTTGTGAGAAAGCTATTCTCTCAGTCCAAAGCTGTTACCACAGCTTTAGGCCTCTGTACACACCATGGTAAGGCACAATAGTGATGTTGTCCCAGAAGAAGCACATGATAGTGATCACCCTCTCTATCTGATCTTACCATTGAAAGTGCAGCCTCTTGATCCGTGGTCTGTCCTGAAGGCCCAGCGACCGGGTACATTGACGTTGCTGCTCAGGCGGAAATTTGAGTTACTGCCTGTTGCAGTGTTGGAGAATGATCCAGGGATGGTGAAATGGTGCGTGGAACTGATTGTGTCATATCCTGCCTGAAATACAAGAAATGGAAACAAAATAAGTGTAATTTGAATTAGTGAGTGAGTTATCAATTTTGTTATCATATTTAATCATAGCCACTAAATATATATATCCTAACTGTAGATCTGACCTGCACATTCTTAGTTGTTGAGGCTATTATCCCATAGTTCATCAGCACAAATGAGTACTGGCTGCCAGAGATCAACACGGCTTGGACAGTTGTGCGCTGGAAAAAATGAATTCATCATCATATGTACTGCTATTCCTATACTCTACTGTGCATTTCAGAAACAATGTCTCAGTATGAAGCACCATATGAAAAATGCAGCATTTTGTGTTACAACATGCCTGTTTCATGCAATGAAATGCATTATATACAGACAATGTACTCTGGACATTCATAACACAACACAATTGTTTTTTTAACACTTCAAACTAAATGTACTTTAAGGACATTGTTTCACCATTTCACCATTCAGGAGGTATCTTCTTCACTGGATTAAGTTGACTTACTGTTCCTGAATTTGGAAAGTAGGCCACCTCATACCATGTTGCAACAAAGACCCAGTTGGCACTGAAGTTCAAGTTCGGAAAGTAGCCATTAATGTCCTGTGTGGCTTGTTGGAGGACACTGCCACTGGTGTATTGGTTGTAGTTGACCTGACCAATTTGCCTGTTGTCAAGATCTGTCCAGAATGGAGCGATGAAGTCTCTGGGTCCATGTAGTGGGAACCTTTGAGGTGAATGTGCACTCAGTGGATTGTCAAATGTCAAGTGTCCATTGTGGTTAACCTAAAAATAAATGAGTAAACATAATAGTTTTTAATCAGCTACAGATTTAGCATATTGTATGATATATTGTCATATATTATATTACATAAGCAGTTTTAGAAAATGTGATTGATGATTAATATTTTTTCAATGCATTTGTATTGGAAGTGATTTGTAATCAGTTGTGGGAAATTAAATTTAACTGCAAAATATCTTCACGGTCTACATAAAATATGTACATTATTTTTTCAAAGTTTTTAATTTTACATACATAAATCTGATTATACGTCCGTCCGAAATAGACAAACGATCGTTGCAGGTTAATCCGTGGAGAACTTCCATCATCTGATCGAGAGCTTGCGGTTCCAGATATTGGGTAGAGGGGTCCTATAAAGCATGGGTATATCACAAACAAATTTACACAGATATATTGGTCTAGAATATGGCTATAGGCAATAGTCAGTATTTTACAGACTTAGTATCCACAGTGTGTATTGTGTTTCCAGGAAAAGGGAAAGCATTAGTGTAAATAAAGCCTTTTTAAAACAGTTTCAATAAAAAATGAACATGAATAACTTTCAAGAAGGTAGAACTGAATTATCATAGAATTAATCTTTACACAGGACATGTCTGAATGACTGTCTGACTGGCAGTAGGAACTGATGACAATCAAATGGCGTCAATGTGAATAGATAGTGAACTTACTCACAACCTGAGGAGTCACCACATCTGTAAATGAAACAAACAAACAAGATTTCATTTCTGAAACAATCCAAAAATATACGATGATGAGTTAGAATTTAAAATAAACTAAACCAAAATATAAAAAATACAATACAGTCTATTACTTACTTATCATCCCTAAAAGCAACGCAAACATGAGTTGACTTGCCATTCTGTCAGGCTCCCAAATCAAATCTGCTAACAATAATAATTGAATGTACCATAACAAAGTATTATGTTATTGTAGAATTAAATATAGCAAGCACTGAATGTTTCTTATGCTAGCATTAAAAAAGAAACATTTTGACTTTTTTAAAATACTCACCTGTTCATCTGTTTCCCTCTCATCCGTTTGAGACTGCAGGGCTGAAACTAGGCTTTATATAGTAAAAGCTGGCACAGTACCATAAACCTGATTTACAATTTACGGAAGTACACATTTGTTTATCATTCATTAACCAAAAATGTACTTTAATAGTAATGATAACTATTAAACCATGACAAGCATAACATAGGAAGCTGTAATCTAATCTAATGTATATACTCCACCAAATGCTTGGGACATTAAAATGTTGTCAACAAGGTACGGTATTTCTCAATGCCAGTTTACCATATAGTAAAATGACTACACTCAATATTAAGGTTATTAGCCTTGGAGTAACTTTTACTGCCGTTGAAATGGGATACATTGCTGTCTAATGATTTACTGCAGAAACTCGGTAAATCATTCTCAAAATATTAGTGATAGGAAATACTCTCTTTCTGTGGTAAGACTAGATGACAAATTGTTCTATTTAGCTTTTCAGTTTTCAGCTTTTCAGCAAAATAAATCAACCTTTAGAGATGTGAAACTGTCATTGCATATTGATACAGTCTAAAGTACAGAGTGATTTAAACACTTTTAATTTATATGATGGTTTTATGGTATTACAATGCAAAGCAGTTTAGTCTGAAGGTTTGTCTCAATCAAGTTTCTGTCCTTTTCGCCTGTAGATCATGGAATCTGGTCTCAAAACTCACAGATCCATGCTAGCTCACGCTAGCTTTCTGAATGCTTGATACATTTTCGGTACAGACTGGAAAATAGAAGCCTTGAAATTTGACAAAGTCTGGCATATCAGGCAGAAAGGTTTTCAAGGTTTCATTGCTAGAAATAGAGGTCTTTCCTCTCTGTTAAGCATGTCCTGTTCTCCAGCTCATGTACATTTGCCTGTAATTATATTAGAGATTTCAGTGCATTATGGGAAGGTACATTGAAACACACCATGGCAACGAAACTTCTATTAAGTTACAAGGTACTTTTATGTGATTGGTCTGAAGTTGTTGCAGTGAACTCAAGAGACTGGCTCTTATATTAGGGAAATTATGTACATATAAATTGTAAACATTGCGAAGTATTGGTTCTTCTATTGTTTCTTCCGTGCAAAACAAGACTACCATAGCAACAAGAATGGAGATAAACACACAATAACTAACTTTTAAACTAAGGATGTCAATCTCAAGAATTCTGACTAAAGCTTATCAAAATCCGATCCTTTTTTTTCCATACTCTACTGTATTATATCTACTTCTGCCTGCTATTTAGAAGGCAACAGCTGTTATTCAAATGTGATACACATATAATCAACATTCAGATAAATATAAACACTGGATCTCACTCTGTGTCAGCAGATACAAATATTGAAGGACTCGGATCTGGATCTCTAATTTAAACATCTTAATGTTCAGAAGTCTGAGCAAAGACCGTAAGTCAGAAACTTTGTGTGATATGACAAGTTTTTTCTAACAACAAATTCCAAATAAACAAAACAATACACTTCCCTATTCGTTGAAAATAAATATATTAATCCATCACTCAGCACAAAACTTATGATGTTGTAATAGGGATGGTGTCAAGATGATGAAAAATATTAATTCCTAGATACTAGATACTTTTCTTTGAGGCAACTGCATATGTGTGCTCTGTGTTTACGTGCAAAATGACCGTGTTCTTTTTGAGGATGTGTGATTGCCTGACATGGAAACCTAATTGTGGCCTTTAACAACATGTTTGATGGCCTTGTTAAACTGGCAAGCACTGTTGCAAATAATATGACTCATGTTTTTATCATTTTGTTATTTTTATGGTCTTATTGTTTTCACTGTTTTTATGGTCGTCTTTGTTAAACTAGTTTACCTTTTTTACGATACTCTACTTAAATGTTTTGCAAGATGTTTGATGTGGTGGTAAGTAGTTACCGAGCAGTAATGATTACCTTGATATGACCTTAATAATTAGCCACAAACAGTTCTTTGTCATGCAGGAAGAAAAGCAGAAACCCAACTGGAGTAGATAAAAAGTGGATTTTATAGCATTCCTAGTGTCATCATAAGCCAAGCCTTGTCTTGTTCTCAAAGATATAACTTATTTCCTGAAAGAAAAAAGTCCTTAGATTGTAAACATTACACTGTTCCCATAAGCAATCCTCAATATAAGTCCATAAAAATTATATATAATACAATAAGAGAATGTAACAAACTGAATGATGCAAAGATGGTTTGCATTGTGATCAAAGAAAACAGATTATTCAACTAACCTTAACAAATTACATGGGACTGAGATGTGAAGTTAGGTAATTAAACAATGAAGGAAATTAAGAATTTATACTGTAGGTATTTTTTAACTAACGGGTACCTATTCTATTATTACCGGGTATGATCATTACTGAGCAACAAAGCTTGACGTTTGGGGGAAGATATGGTAATAAGTCCTATGCAGCATTTTATTTTTATTTATTATTATTAATTATCATGTACTACTAACTTACACTGGAGAGGTACACATAATAACAAAATGAGGATAGGCGTTTTTACTTTCAAACAAAGGTCCAGTGAAAGAGTTTTTTCTGGAACACACTGTAAGCTTCTAGCCTATATGTGGCTGTAGATGATGGGGTACAATATTGTCTTTACAGGGGAGTTTCTATACAGAAGCTTGAGGTGGTACAGGTTTATCGGTACTGACAAAGAGTGCTGTTCAGTTTTTCATGATGAGGCAATTAGAATATGATGGATTTTATGTCACAGTGGAACTGTCATGAACAGCAAAGGACACAAACATTACACTACAAAACCATTAGCTATTTCTTAGCCTTTCACTGAGTTTTCAATTGCATAAAAAACTTTTTTCAAAACACTACATACGATTCTCTACCTAAGGCACTACATCTGAATGAACAGGAAGTGGCTTTCCTTTTCCAAACACAACCAATCAAAATGCTACACTTATTCACCAGGACACACCGCCACTCCTCACATGTGCAAACACTAATTGCTTTACTGATCACTAACCGATCACTGCTTTAGTATAGGCCTATAAACAGGTCAAAGGTCAGATTACCTGTTTTGAACAATGGATGCAACAATGGACAGAGAGCAAGGGGAGTAGGAGGGAGAGGCAGGGGATGACAACAAGGACAACTTGAATGAGGAAGAGTTGGAAGAAGATGAAGAGGAGAAGAAGAGGACGAGGGAAAAGAAGAGAAGGATGGAGATCAGGGCCACACTTTTTGTTTATGTTCAACCACAGGTTGACCATGAGAGAAGCTGGACTGAGAGTCCAGACCAACTTTAGTCTCTTTACATTGGCATCCATAATTTGAACCTTCAGAAATGAGAACAGGTTGCAACTATCTAATGACTATTTCAGCATTACAGTATTGTACTGTAAAATATGGATTACTGTATAGTATTGCATAAACAAAAAAATAAGAACATTTGTAGCTCTAAGCCATCCATTTACTGCACTGCATGTTGAATGACGTTGGTAGTCATGTTGTACTATAATATTATGTAAATTTTTTATATTGTTGAATTCTCTACAGAGTGGAAATGGTTGCACACCCCTACATGAACACACACACACAAATTTGTTCTTTATTATAAAATAATACTTTTGGTTTACATATGTTTATGATTGTCATTTCTTCTATGCTACTGTATACAACACTTTGCTACTTACTAATGTTTTGCCAAATAAATATTTTCTGTTTTAACATTGCATTGGTGTTTACAGTGTACTTTTCAACCCCTCCCTTTCAGCAGATTACTTCTAGAACAAGATTGATATTTCTTAGGTTTAACTGACTTGATGTTATACTGTGATGATTAAGTGTTCCCTTAATTGTTTTGAGCAGTGCATTTAAAAATGTAATGTAATATAGGACAATGACCAGCACTTTATCATTCATTAAGGAAATTCATGTCTGGAAAATGCTGAATGAGCTAACTATGCTGAATAAAAATGTATTAACTTATTGATTCTTCCTCTACTTCTGTTTTTTTAAGATAAATGTCATGGTCTGAGTTGGCACACATTCATGTTTCTAGCGTCACTGGATTAAAATTGAGGCTCTGCTCTTTATTTACCCATTGACATAGTGAATCGTAGTATCAGAGCTCCATTGATGATGGGTCATTTTTTCATCGCTACGCATGCGCTTTCATCAAGTTCAACATACTCCGAGATGATTGAACTAATTTCATTGGCTGTTTTGGAACCAAAAACTCAGAGTTTCTCGTCTCGGGCTTAAACAACTCAGAGCTCAGGGTTAAGCTCAGAGTTTGTTAAACCTGCTTTCTGAAACAGGGCCCTGAACTGTACTTCTATACAAAAGTTTGAACTTTGTTTTTGGCAACAAATGAGATCAATATTCTGTATATAACGATTCTTTATTTATACATTTCATTAAACAATTACTTCTTATATAAAAGAGATTTCAATGATAAAAAAAACACCACAAAGAAACTAAGGATAACATTAAACACACAATAAATGATAAACATCAGAGACAGGAAAGGGCAAATGACTTCAGTTTTAGAATGATGTGCATTGCTTTAACCTGACCACAAATACAAAACCAACTCAGGAACTCTTTTAAAATGTACAGTATGCTGAGTGATTTGCTGAAGATATATATTTCACACTTAAATTACTTAATATAATTGACTTAATAATTATCATAAATGAAATATTGATTTAATGCTAATAAAAATCATTGCAAAAGCCCTGAGGACATAACCGATAAACACTGTACTAAATGCAAAAAGGTAAGCAGACAAAATTTGATGAAAACAGAGCCAAATGTGTATTAGATCTTATGCTGCCCTTTATATAAGAAAAACACCTTCAGATTCCACTTTTTTAGTGGATCACAACAGAGAAAAATAGCCATTCAAATAATCATCTAGGCAAAGTGATTAAGCTTCCACTGACCGATTAATATGTTGTGGTATAATATGTGGACATTCATCTGTTTACTGTATGTGTGCCTTTTCTATCTCTTTAGGTCAGAACTTTGGCAGTCAGCAAACTAACAAGCAGGGTCACCACAGAGATCAACTGTCCTGAAGCACTGCTTACTTTCATCAGTTTGTCTGCAAGAGAAAAACCAAACTGTGAATAAAATGTACTGATCAAGCTGTATGTCATCTACAAAATTAGGAAATGGTAAAAGAGCTTTACCTCTGCTATCTGGAGTCAGGACCAGTGGTCCTAGTGAGATGGCTGCAGTGTCATGGTAGGAAATGTCCCTCCCAACTCGCCTGTGGTAACCTGGGTAGCAATGCTGCAAAAAAACAAAATTTGAGGCTTATGCTGATGCACCTATAGAATCTCTCACTACAAACATACACACAAATACGGTAAGTACTTACAGCTGAGCAGTTGTTGTGTCTCAGAAGACACAGGTGGACCTGACAGTGCAGGTAGATGGATGTAAAGTTGGTAAAGCTGAACATCCTAAAGGAGAATTGGGCCACAGTTGAGATGCCATTCTGAACCAGCTCTACTGTACCATCTGCTTGATTAGGACACCTGAAAGACAGGGAAAGCTGTGGAAGTTACAGTGTTATCACTGAGACTATACACTAAGACAAGGTGAAGTTGCAATAACTCCTCCTACTGTGCACTAATGAGATCCCAGCGGACAGGGTAGCTGGCGATGTTGACTGGTGTGGCCCAGCAAGAGTCTAGAACGGTGGAGATCTGCCGTTCATCTACACCCTCTGTCCGCACCTCCACATACAACCTCTGGTCAATTTCCATTTCTATATTCCTGTCACTGGTCAGGGGGAAGCGGAAGCCAGCGTCCTGATAGGGGATCATTCTCATATGATACTGTCCATGGCCAGATGGAAGCTTCTTCCTCACAATGCTATAAAAAAAACACATAGTGGACAAGGAACAATTCAATGGCGAGTTTTTTTTGTAACTTCAAAGATTTGGTTATTAATAAAGATTAAATAGTTTAACAACAGTGAATACAATTTGCAAAACATGTGCTGAGAATCTTTGACGCATTTGCATTTCACCAACAGAACAGGGACTCCCCTGAATTTCTTTTTGTCTTGTTGGTTTAAATGGTGTATTTATTTGTGAAAGTGTAGACTACGGTAGCAGGCATTTACACAACATTTTCAATTGTTAGAGGCAGGAAAAATGGGGAAGCGTAAGGATTTGAGTAACTTTGACAAGGGTCAAATTTTGGGTCAGAGCATCTCCAAAACAGTCTGCATTATGACCAGCAGGTGGTCATAATGTTATGGCTGATAGTTGTACCGTTATTGAAACGCATTTATCTAGAACTCTATTAGCATTACATACTACAGATCACCAATATAAAAAGGACTGTGGTCATTTTGATTTAAGGTACAAACACCCACGTCAAGTAATCAAATAAAACATGCATGGAGATGGAATTGTCACCTCTCTACAGGGTTGATGCCCACATCCATAGACAGGGCCTGGGCTAGAGGGTATTCACAGCAGAAACTCAGAAGAATGCTCCTCTGGCGGCTGATTTGACCTTCATGCAGGTCCACTTCGCCCTGGATGGTGTTCTCATAGATGAAATGAGTTCCATTGCTCTTAAAATTGAAATGACAAACTTGTGTAAGTTGATTTTAGTTGTAATATGTCTTAGAGAGAGCATTTTTATCTCAAATCTTGTTAAGTCTGTATTGATAACATTATAGTCTATGGACTGTACCCTGAGAACTGTCCCACACAGCTGGTCGTCGTTGTTAAAGTGGAACACCAGTCGTCCGTCCCGGAGAGTCCCATTGCAAGAGTCATCTCGGAGGTGGAGGGCGCTCAAGTAGAAGCCAGCTTCAAACAGCTGGCAGCGTGACACGGACATGGTGCCTGAACTACTGACACAAGTGATGGACGAGTCTATGAAAGAGATATAGAACTAGTTAAGAGCTCCATGTGGTTTCTGTAGTTTCTCCATAGCTTATCTCAGTATTTAAAGCACTAATCAATTTTTTAATATCAGCAGTGGATCAAATGACTACTGTAAATGTCATTCCTGTGATGTTACTCGTAGTGACAAACCAACAGAGAATAGAGTTGTGAAGTGGGATGTCACTTAACATAGAAACACAGGACTCTCACAGATATTGTAACAATCCTATAAGGCCAGAAGAAGCCAGTCACGCAGGGATTACTCACAGGGATTAATTAAAGTTCCCATGAAACGGAAAGCAGAGTGATATTTGCTTCCATATGTGTACGTGTTTCCTGTAAAAAAACAAAGCTAGGAAGGGATTTGTCGCAGCTATTGATTGGTGTTTACAGTAGCCAGTAGGCCTATTTGAATGTGCATTACAGACCGACAGAGGCCAGTTTGACGATAGGGAATACAATTCCAAGGTGGCTTTCCCGCTGGGTTTGGCTGTTGGCACCCCGGGGCTGAGTCAGCTAATAGGGCAGCTAGCTACAGCTAAACGAAATAACCAGCTACAGATACAGACAGATAATGCACAATTAGCAGCAGTTAATGTTAGCGGTTTAGCAGAAAGTAAAGCTACCCATAAGGATCTTACGTTCATCAAGAAACTCCGTATATCATCAAGGTACTGGATTCCTTGTTGGTCTTTGAGGCTGTGTTTGGTTCAGTTTATGCGGTCACTCGGGGACTACTGAACACGGTTTCGTTGCCTGCTTGCCCGACTTCGGTTCCCAATCAGACACTGCCCCCGCCCATGATTCCCTGCTGGGTCTCCCTGCCCTAGCCTGAAAACCTCACCAGTGCTCCAAGCTTCCAGTATGGGCAGAGAAAGCTAATTTGACCACTAGTTGCACAGCTGACTAATTAGATAATGGCAGCTTAGCAGCAGTTAGCTGCTAACTTACTTCAGCAACAAGTAAAGCTACATTTTCATCAGGAAACTCCATTTATCACAGTGTTAGGGCAGAGCAGCCGGGGAACATCAGAGAGAAAAATCAAAAGTGACAACATTTCAGCAAAATCAGAGAATAGTTGTGTTTTTGTACAGTAATCAGCAGGGGTGTGGAAAATAATAGATTTTTAGAT
Source organism: Micropterus salmoides (assembly GCF_014851395.1). Taxonomy (NCBI): domain Eukaryota; kingdom Metazoa; phylum Chordata; class Actinopteri; order Centrarchiformes; family Centrarchidae; genus Micropterus; species Micropterus salmoides. The sequence continues at coordinate 13,512,074 of NW_024041262.1, read as the reverse complement.
GCATCGCGATGCGGACTTGGGCGATTATGAATTGATTCACAAATGTCAATAAACGATTATCTAGAAGTTAATTTATAATGTAATGTTGTGGGAACAATAAATGTGGAACTGGGAAATGTGGAGGTGTAGCTCTATGTGGTGCACACAACGGAGACGTGTGGTTCTTACTGTTCGGCACAGACAGACAGTTGTTGAATGAATGACTGCTGCAACTACACTTAATGATTTTAACTCGCACTCTGTGCAGCACGGTAGCACTTAGCTAGCGTCCTCTCCTCATTCTTCAAAGGACAGCTACGTGACAGGAAGCAGTAGGTGACGATGAAGCGAGTGGAGCGGAAAAAAAATGAGCACTACGTTTCAGTCTGGCAGTAAATGTACAGTATAACGTTAGGTCACAGCGTGTCCATTAATTAAAGTCTGTCTGTTTTCCAGCTGTTGGAAAAGTGAAGGCAGTTGGCGCTAGCTAACATCTCCTCTTCAGACTGCGGTCTGGAAGCTATGCATGACGTTTTTTGGCTGCTAATTCAGTTTCATTCGTCATCTATAATCCACAAATCGAGCACACAATAAACCAAAAGCCGTTTCTCAAGGCCCATGGTGCTCAATCCAAGATCACAATAACCAACCTACAAGACAAGAAACAAACATGTAACAACAAGACAAAAAAAGGAACAGATATATTAAGGTGGATTGAACGTGGTTTGGCTGGAACATTGTAAAGTGCGTAGTTCAACCCCCATCTGAATCTATACTGATAACAGCAGCATCAGAAATCAAAATAGCAGCAGCAGAGGTCAGTAATAATGCTGTACATTTATGTGAAGTAACATTAAATATCTGCATTTCATTACTACCTACTTCTTTGGATTGTTGTTTAATACTTTGCTTTAAAAGTACCAAGTAGTCACACAGTGAGAAAAATACATCTTTATCCTATTCGTTTTACAATTGCATCGTAGCACTCATAATCGTAATGAGGTGCCAAGAAATTACCACCCTTGAGGTGATGCATCGTGATGCATCGAGGAATCAAATTGAATCAAATCATTGACCTGATAATGGTAATCGAATCGAATCGTGAAACCAGCGAAGATGCACACTCCTAGTAATCAGTGGAGCCCTGTCAGCCACCAGACACACTATGAGAATGATTTTCCTTGGATGCTAAATGAATACACGCCCCCAAGTGATGGATGAGTCATTCTTCAATGAATCTCTGGTTGATTCCTTGAAGTTACTGAAAGTAACTAAAAGTAATTACTTTTATATTGTGGTATTGTGGACTATTGTGGATTACGTTACTGATTAAATTTTTAAACAATAAGTAATTGACCTGGATTACATTTCTAAAGTAATCCTCCCAACCCTGCTGTAACCTTTGTCACTTCAGTGATCTAAAAAACAGAAACAGTGTTTTAAGAGGAGTGCCCTCACCGTAGCTCTGATTATTGGGCCAATGGTGGTGTTCATCACAGAAGCAGCCGTACACACCGTCCTTCTCACCACACCACTCATACTCTGTGCAGTTCAGCTGTTCACAGGGGTCTGACTCAGCTGGAGAAATAATAGGGAAAGGATGAGACAAGAAGTAAATAAACTGAAACCAAATGGGAAGAAAGAAGATACTTATAGCCCCCATGAAGACAAAAGACAACTATTCCTTTCACGATATTATTAGCCAAGTGCAAACATACCACATTGCAAAGCTGAGCGCCACTCAGGGATGTTCAGTCCCAAAACAGAGCAGGATTTCTCATAGGCTGAGACAGCAGAACACAGCATGCCATTGGCTGGAGTGTAGTGGCAGAGATCGTAGACACAGGAACTGAAAAATGGCCGGGGGTCAGAGTGCAGGTGACAGCCCCTGAATGGGCCGCTGGTGTTGGTGATGACACTACAGAGCTCAGAGTATTCTTCAATAAAGGAACAGTTATTCAGTCCATTACTCCTCTCATCATCTGTGGATCCACATCTAGAACATAGACATAAGGACATAATACACATGGGCAGAGTTAGTTTACTTTGCCACAATATATTTTTCTGTATTATGTTGCCACTGGAACTTTGGAAATAAGCCTAGATAGGTGTAAATGTATTGCAATTTAAAATATTTTAAAATGTGTGGTGATCTAGCTGAACAACTATATTTTCTTTGGGGAGTAAAAGATTGTCACCTGATGATTATATTTTGATGCCACTTTGTATGTGAAAAACCCTACACAAATTGTTTTTACAACAGCCCACTCACCCTGGTTGGCTTGTGGGTGCCTTCCAGCTGTGTCCAAAGTCATAATCATTATGTGCCAACGTTCCATTGGGCAAGACTTTGTCATCTGCAGGGACATGGTTGAAGTTTCCACACATCCCGGTGACTCTGTTTTCACGGTTGTGGCCGATTCTCACCAGTAATGTACTCTGACCATCAAACTGGACTACCAAATCAATGGCACTGACTATAATATAGCTTCCCTGCCGTACTACCTGAGCTAAGGTTCCTGCAGCGGTGGGAAGAGACACCTCAACTCCATTTATCTAGTAGAATGAGATAGAGAGAGATGAATGTGAGATGAGGAGCCAATTGTTAGCTATGCTGACACCAGACAGAAAGCTATTTATAATAAAGTCATAATGGATTTACCGTTACTCTTTTGTTGGGTCCAATCCTGATGTGTGCACTCTCTGGTTGATTTGAGAGGTATATATCCACTGCTGACACAAATGACACACGGTTGTTGCCACGGTGATTATTGGTGGCTACTACATGAAACTGGGTCTCATTGGTGCCGTGGCTCACACTCTCAGTAATAATGTAAGAGCATGTGCCCTGGAAATCAGCCAGTGCCCCATCAAAGGTGATGTAGTGTGGGTCTCCCCACACAGTGCAAGTAGACATTGCATCGAAACAGCCCAGCTGGCCATTTCTGATGGTGCACTGCTGTGTAGGAGTGCAAGATGCAGCAGAACAGCGCAGGTCATTTGGAGCAAGGCACTCACATCTCTGGGAGCAACCTTGTGTCCAGAAGGACTCACCAGCCTGCAACATGCAAGAAAAATAGAGACATGAAAAACAATAAAATGGAGTATGTGCTACATTACAGTTTTTCTCAACCGCTTTGATATATTTCTTGAATCATCCTTAAAATATGCACAACAGTAACTGCAGTTCTCGAAACATATTGTACAAAGAGCATTACACAGTAGATTCCCTGCTAAAGCCTGTAACTTGCTGGAAATCGTTAGACTATCTCTCAAAAGTAAATCTTTATGTCACTGAACTTGTCAGTGCCAGAATATCAGAATGAAAAGTCCTTGTGTCATTGTTTACAAACAAGGTAGTCAAACTGTCATGTCAATGACATGTTGTCAATATAACAGTGTAGTACGTAAGTATTTTCTGAAGACTTGAAACTAGCTAGACTGAGAGGATAACTTCATTATAAAAGTGTTTACTGGGGTAATAAATCAGATGAGAAGTAGGATCATTTTGCCATTATTTCTAATGTTACCAGACTTCTTTTAGCGACCAGTGAAGTCACCCCCTGCTGGCCGTTAGAGAGAATGCAGGTTAAAGAGACTTCCACAATCGCTTTTCAGACCTGGAGGCTCCCTCAAACAGGGAATAGTGTTTATAGTTTAGGGGAATGGGTGGGCTTTTTCATAAATGGCGTTATGGTTTTGAAATTGTTGTCCAAAAGCCTGGTTTTATGTTTAAGCAATCGAGAAAAACTCGATATATGGCACATCTGCATTCCGACATCTATGATATCAGAGAGCTGCTTATGTGCAATGACTAACTAACTAATAAAGATTATTTGTAATTGTTTTTTTCTAATTTTCTAATTGTTGTTTTATTTGTTTACAGGTATATGACTTACTTCATAGTAGAAACCATCATATTGGCACCCACAGCTTTCCTCAGGGACACACCTTGTCCCACTCCTGACGAAGCCTTCATCACAGAAACATCCCTCAGAGCAAACCTGATCACAGCTGGCATTGCTGCGGCTGTTACAGGTGTAGCCACAGTCAGTACCACACAGCTCATAATGGCTGTTTGCTGGACAGTTTAGTCCTTAATTGGATACAAATGATAGAATGACTTTAGTCAATCACCAAAGCTATTCATAGATGCAGTATTATAAGACATATTTTAGGGAATACCTCATTGGTTGTTTCTTACACTTTTGTCATAGTAGATAACACATGAACTGGTTGACTTACTGCAGTTGGTGTTCTGTCTCCAAGGGTAGATGCGAACATTAGCAGACTGACAGGCACTGACATAGGCCTGAATGGCCCTGCACAGAAGTTCTTGGCCCCGATTTCCCGACACACAAACATCAAAAACACAGTCATTGAAATATGGTGCCGGGTCCACCTGCTCATGGCAGAAGCTGAAGGGGCCGTTGGCTGCCTGAATCACCTCACATTGGGCTCTAGCAGGTTGGTCATTGGTGCATTGCGGGCAGGAGGAGCCACACCCTTCACTGCAAGTGTAGTTGCCTGCCACTTTCCAAGCTTGCCCAAACTCATCTGGAGTGGTGACCATCATTCCAGATGGGGTGTGGAACTCATCATTTGCATTTCCATTGAAGTTTCCACAAAGTCCACACGTTTTTCCACTATATTGACAATAATAATTAGAGCATAGGTCAGTCAAACAATCTTTATTACTTTTTAAAATATATTAGTATATTATTATGTAAAAGGCTCTTTGCATAGCAAACAGGTTAGTGGAATTCAAAGTAATTTACAGATGACTGACAAGCTGATTATAATACAGTAAAAATGTAAAAAGTAAAACTTCAAGACAAATGCAAAAAAATTATCAAAATGCAATAATACCAATTAAATATTTATAAATAAATTCTCATTCGAAAGAAAGCTAAATAGGTTGGTTTTAGGTTTAAGATATTCCCAATTTCAGCAGCTTTCTGCTCCAACTGCTCAGAATAGAAAAGCTGCCTCGCCAAAAGGTTTTGTCCTGTGCTTCAGAACAACTAAAAGACTCCTCCCAGAATATCCGATGGTTCTTCCTGATTCATACATGCAAAATATCGGATAAGTAGGCTGGTGCTTTAAAGACAAATACAACAATTAAAACATCTATGTGAAAACTGACAGGCAACTAATGTTAGACTTTAAAATTGATGTAATGGATTTTGTGGACTTTGTGGTTCTAGTCAATACTCTGGCTGAATCTTGATGATGAAAGCCCCCAAAATGTGAGCTGTGGTGGATGACAGATACCTGTAATTTGAAGGCACAGAAATAGACACTGTACTCCATCCATCATAAGAGACACCCAGGCCAAAATCAGCTCTGACAAATGTCTGAGATCCACTTGCATAGACAGACACAGAACCTCCATTCAAGGTAATAGGTAAGTTTTTAGTTATTCCATTTACCTAGTGGAAAAACAAAATTAGAAAAAACAAGACATTTGAATTTTTACTGTAACCTGTAACCATTTTTACCTAAGACCCCTTAAATTAAAAAACTATATATTTCAGTCAGGACAACTTTCATCAAAGTGTTGTGGTGGCAGCCCGGCTGACGGTGAGTGTCCTGGTTTTTTCTCCTTTTTTGTCTGTGATTCTGTTTTCCCTGGTTTTCTCTGTACTCTGCCTGCCTCCCTGTGTCTCCTCCCCCGTGTGTGCTCCCTCTCTCTCTCTCTCTCTCTCTCCGCTCCTGAGCCCAGCCAACAACCCGTACCTGCACCTCATCAGCCACGTCCTCTGCCTGCCACACCTGCCAGCAATCAGCCTCATCTCCCACAGTACTTCTACCCCGGTTCTCCACTCCATCGCTGCTTGATCGTCATTGCTCCTTTACCCGGTGCCACTTCACCATTCAAGCTCACATGTATTCAGCATCTTTTCGATTTCCCTGTGCTTTGTCTCTGCTGTGTCTGACCCTGTTTTTCTGTCTGTCTCTCCCCAGGTTCACTCACCCTTGTCCTCAGCCAAGTCAGCTGGGCTCGTTCACCTGCCCTCTCCCCTCGGACTTCCCCCACGGCGTCCTCCCAGTTCTCCCCTGACTCCTCTCTTCCTCGGCCCCTAGTGTTCCCCGGCTCCCTGGTCTCAGTCTCCTCGGTTCCTCGCGCCTGCATTTCCCCGGAATCCACCTCTCCCTCAACTCCAGTCGCTCAACCCCATTTTTCCCCAAATAAAACCTGTTAATCCCCAGAGTTGCGTTTGGGTCCACTCTGTCCCCACACTTCACAACATCAAAGGCTGATATTGCGGAGTTATATTTGGCGGTACGGCTCTATTACGGGCTCTGAGAACAGCTCTCCGCCATTCCACATGCGTATGTGGAAAGCATGAGGCAGGGAGAGCACCTCCCTGCCCATCCATGTGCATATATGTAAAGCCCGAGGTAGAGAGCCGCAGTAAAAAAAAAAAAACATACAGAGCAAGCATGCAATTTACATGTTTAATCAGATACTAGATGGGCAATGAATCTTGGTGTTAAACGGGCCTGGGGCTGAATACTGTACTGTTTATTATCAGGATGCAGCCTCTGCTGCTGTGTGTCGCCTCCACACATACGGGCTCACACACACAAACAGTGGCAAGCGCAGAGATAGGTTGTGGACACTTTTAAGTGAATATAACTCCAAGCCTTTGCAGTATGTGCAACAAAACCTCAAGAATAAAAGACAACTTTGTCAATACATCCATTAAACAAGCTTAACATGTAGACGGGGTTAATTGATCCGCTCTGTCCACTTCTCTCATCCCATACTTTATTAAATGCACACTGCGCTAACGCTAGCTTGGCAAGCTAGATGTACAACGAGCTAAATGAAAGCTGTCTGTATTCTAACTGTTAGCTTAGATTGCCATGTAGCTTCAATCTGCACATTGTTACCTGCAGTGAATCATGCAGAGACATAGGGAAGGAGGACAGGAGCTAGCTGCCTAAACTGTGTGGCTCTATCTGCGTACAGACACATGACACCGGGACCGCGATAGTGTGGCGGCGCATGTTAGCATGTTTGATTCTATTTGGCCAAATTAATTCCCCGATATGCTTCCGATAATGAGATTTGCCCGATCGGTCGATACTTATCGGATCGATAATTATTGTGCATCCCTATCAGATACAGCCTGAAAGGTGGAGCTGGGGTGGCGGTGGGTTATAAGCTTTTGCATAGGAAGCAGCGAGGACAGGCAGGTAGGCTACGGCAGCTTAAATGTCTGGATTTGCCAATGAATGCTAAGAGAGGAATCAGCTGAGCTGTCAGCTGATGTGCTGCTGAAGATGGCTGCTAACGCTGATATGCTGGAATGAGCATAGCTTGACTTCGTTGCCTGCCTAAACCATCGCTGTGCTTGATTTGTGACTCAGATATGTACAGTGGATTGTTTCACTTTTGAAAATAAACAGTGTCACTGTCATTGGATCACTGTTTCACTATTTCAGACATATCTTTTGGGCTTTATAATATATCACTAATGTTTCAGAAATGGCTCAACTTACCTCTACCACTCCATTTCTCTCCCTTGACATATGCAATTGGTAGCCCCACACATTCACAAAAACTTCAGCTGTGATTGAAACTGGCAACCCGCTCCATGGCTCATTCTTAGCTTCCACTGAAAATTGGTGGAGTCCATCAGTGGCGTTACAGAGGGTCGCCAAAACATAACGGCAGGTTCCCTGGAAGTCATAGGCCTTGTGATCAAATGTGAGGTAGTGAGGGTCTCCGGAGGCAGAGCAGGTGCCCTGAGGGTTTGGATGACAGCCAAACTCACCCCCCACCACACGGCAGGTCTCCTGGGGACCACAAGAGTTGGGGATACAGTGGACTGCCCCAGTAGTGCCATTACAGCTACACAAGCTCTGACATTCCTCACCATCCCAGAACTGTTCGCCACCTTGCCGATAGCGTCCTTGGTGATAGCATCCACAGGATGTTGGAGGCACACACTGGTTGCCATTAAGGACAAAACCATCATCACACTGGCACCCATCCTGGCACACAGTGTCACAGACGAAAGGGAAAGAGAGGCTGGGGCAGGCGGAAGGACAAGAGGTTCCGCAGAGTTCATTATGGCTGTTTAGAGGGCAGCTTGGCGCTAGAGAAAAATAAATTAATTTAGCAAAGTAATTTTATTTATTTATATCAAAGCTACTTGCACCAAAAAGGGGAAAGTGCTTACCACAGCCAGTTGCATTCCTCCAGTGTCCGAGAGCAACGCCCTTCTGTTGACACTTTAGTGCATAATCTCGTAGGACTTCGCAAAGCGACGATGATGGATCTCTAGAACCTCTAATGATCTCCACACATGCATCCACATGTTGGTGTGGGTCCACCATGGCCCAACACTGGGTAAACGGCCCAAGAGGTGAGCCAAGAATGCCACAGTACTCACTTGAACTGTAATTTGTTGTAGAATTGTTATGATTCACACTTTCTACGCATTGAGCAGCGAGCGAGCCATCACGCCAGCTGTCCCCAAACTCTTGAGCGCTGTTGACCAGGATGCCACTGGGTGTGCGGAAATCATCATGTGGGTGACCATTGTAATTACCACACAGTCCACCTAGTGAGCCATAGTAGACACCAGGTGCAGTGACACGCACAAAGTGAGGCCAGACTGTCTGCACAGTTACACCAAAGGAGGTGCGAAGGATGATACTGTGAACGCTGCTGTGGTAGATTTGGATTCTGTTGGACGCTGAGTTGAAAGGTAGTCTGATGACCTGACCATCAACCTAAAGGGCCATTTAAACAGTCATTGTCAGATTTTTTTGGTTGAATATTGCAACATGCAAGAATGAAATAATTATGCTGCTTCACATTTAAAATGGTGGATATATCACATTAAATATCAATCTGTTCAAACAATATTCTGTTTACTTACCTGTACTCTGCTGGTACTTGCCATCTCAATGGACACTTGTGTGCCCTCTGCCTCAAACTTAAGCAGGTTGGCAAAACCCTGTTGGCCACTGGGCTCTTTCTCTGCTGTCACCACAAAGTGGGTGTAATTAGACAATCCCATTACTTTGGCAAGAGTCAGTCGACACGCTCCAGGATACTGGTATGTCAGTCCATCAAACGTTTGATAGGACCCCGGGCCACTTTTCCAGCATGTTGCATAGCTGTTTGGTCTGCATCCTCTTTCTCCCTCCTCCACTCTGCAAGATTCAAGTGCACCACAAGCATGGGAGCTGCAAGTCATGGAGCCAAAATTGCAGTTACAACGTCTCCCACAGTCTGTGTCTAGTATTACAGTTTCTCCAGAGCGGTAGTAGCGACCCTCAAAGCTGCAGCCACAGTCAGAAAGAGGGACGCAGACCCCAGCACTGAGGATGTAGCCTGAGTTGCAGATGCAGCTCTCCTGGACAGGGAGAGGGCAGTTGTGGGTAGAATTGGGACTGACACAGGTAGCTGGACATCCTGTGCCTTGGGACTCAAAGTGGCTGTTGGCTGGGCAGGGGATTTCTAGAGAAAAAAAAACACTGACCATGACATCATGTACATTTCACCCAAAGGATATTCTGAAATAAGGTTGAAAGACTGACAGACATACCACAGAAGCCTGGTCTCCTCCAGCTTGGCAGCTGTATACCATTCTGTTGACACTGACTTGCATAAGCATTAAGGGCTTGGCACAGAATGGGCTGGTACCCTTCTCCTACACACAGATCGTACACACAGTTGTCCAGAAAGGTCTGTGGGGGAAGTCTTTGATGGCAAGCAGCAAAAGGACCTGAACTGCTCTGGAGGATACCACAATGAGCAGTATTGCTGTATAAAACTGTCTGAGCTGCAGTGCAGGCAGCACAGTGCAGACCTACACATCTGGCCCCACAATTAGGCTCATCGTCCCCTGCTGCTTGCCAACTGTTGGCAAAGTCCACATCAGAGCTCACAACCTCGCCTTGGCGGGTTTGAAAGTCGTCCCTAGGATCATTGTTGAAGTTTCCACACAGGCCACATGTTGCATTCTGGTAAGTGTAAGGCACACTGATCCGGACATAATGGTAGCCATCGTAGGATACCTCTAAGCCAAAGTTGGTACTGACGATAGTAGAAAAACCTGACTCATAAACCTGGGCAGTGCCGTTGTTGAGATAGATCGGAGTGGCTGCAAAGTCTCCATTAACCTGTAAGCACAACAGTGAGCAAAGATATAGTTGTAAAAATATGAACAAATAAATGATTACTGAAAGTGGAGACTGTAGTCATTATTGCTAACCTTAGCCTCACCACGACGTCCCTTGACAAGCTCAATGGTTTCATTATAGACAAACACTTTGACCAGTCGTGTCCAAGAGACTCTAGTGCTGCCCCGGTTTTCATTCTTGCCCTCTACTCGATAGTAGGGCAGCCCTAGACCACATTGCTCAGAGAGAACGTAAGTGCAGGTGCCCTGAAAGTGAAACACTGTACCATCAAAGGTATAGTAATGTGGATCACCACTTATGGTGCAGGTGCTTCTCTGCACTGTCTGGCAGGAGAACTGAAAGGCACTTGGTCGGCAGATTTGGGAAAAGGAGCAGGGTTGGCTCTGACACTGAAGGCCTGCTGAGGTGCAGGTGCACTTCTGTGCACAGGTACTGTCGCTCCAGAATGAGTCGCCCAACTGCACAGGTTCACCTTTGAAGAACAGAAAAATAAAAGTTCCTTGAAGGTTATTGACTTCAATATGCAAACACTATTAGCATTTTAATCTGTTCTGTGTGCGTTTATGCGTAGGGAAAAAAATAAGGTGATAGAGAGGAGCAAGGGCATAGGGATGGGAGAGACAGATTTATTGGTGGCCTGAGAGCGTTTTTGGCCCCTTAATTGTCAACTTGACCAGCAGCAGCAATAACATTGCAAGCTTCTTTTTAATCATATGGAAAGCAAGAGAATTTACACGAGACGTGCCTTGAGACGTGCACGTCTCAAGGCCTTTTTTCTAACAGGGATCAAGCTCCGCCTGCGTACTCACTTGGATCCGTGGAGTCACACCGTGCTCACCATGTGAACAGACAGGCAGAAAAGCACTCCGTGAGTATCTAGCTAAAGATATTAACCATGGCGGGTTGAACCTATTGTTCATCAGTGTCTAGTGAATTAAACAGTTAACTTAAGTTTTCTACTAATAATGTCCTCTTCCCTCATATAACTCATAATATTTTGGTCCGTTGCCTTCCATTTTTGGACGCTCAGCAACTTTCTCTCTGAATAGTGACTAGAGTTACATCTACAGAGTTTTTCAGACCATCAGGGGGAAGTGAGAAGTATAGACATTTCTGTTATATTGTAGACAAATTATTCCCCTGCATGACATACAAGAAAGGTCCCCAGCCACATTGACCCGGGGCACTTTGCATGGTCATTGTCAGTGTCTTAATCTTGTAAAACACCAAGATGCCCAAATCATTTAACTTTTGAGAACTACAAATCAATCAATACAAATCATACATATACAAGTACAATAAAGTCAGTAGTGTGCAGCATATTATTCAACAAACACGGGGGTTTTTTTGTCATACTTTCAGTATCTTTGTGGTATGGTGGTCTGTATCTGGTCTTACCATTGAAAGTGCAGCCTCTTGATCCATGGTCTGTCCTGAAGGCCCAGCGACCGGGTACATTGACATTGCTGCCAAGGCGGAAATTTGAGTTACTGCCTGTTGCACTGCTGGTGAATGATCCAGGGATGGTGAAATGGTGAGTGGAATTGATTGTGTCATATCCTGCCTGAAATGCATAGTTTTATTTTTTGTATTTGCCGTTAGTGAAGGTACATCCAAGTAAGCATGGCAACTTCAAAACATATTTTGTAGTCCATTGCATTTAATTTTAATTACTCTAACCTGTACACTGCGAGTTGTGGAGGCTATTATCCCATAGTTCATCAGCACAAATGAGTACTGGCCGCCAGAGATCAAAACTGCTTGGACAGTTGTTTGCTGAAAAAAATGTACTTTTGTTTTTTATAGTAAATACAGTAATAGGTAAAACACACATACACATCATTTATATATTTTCCTACTTAAAGACGATGACTTACTGTTCCAGTGGTTGGAAAGTAGGCCACCTCATACCATGTTGCAACAAAGACCCAGTTGGCACTGAAGTGCAACCCTGGAAAGTACGCATTAATGTCCTGTGTAGCTTGTTGGAGAACACTGCCACTGCTGTACTGGTTGTAGTAAATCTGACCATTTCCTCTGTTGTCTAGATCTGTCCAGAATGGAGCAATGATGTCTCTTGATCCATATAATGGAAAACTCTGAGGGCTGAAGCTGCTCCAGGGCATGTTGAAGGTCAAGTGTCCATTGTGGTTCACCTGAATAAATAAATCTGTTGTTATTAACTTAGACTTAGTAGGCATCGATTACAGTCATTGACAATCGCATGTACCCTGTGACCCTGTACGCAGGAAAAGCAGTTGACGATGGATAGATGGATGGATGGATGGATGGACAATCGCATGTTGTTAATTATTATTTATATTATTTACAGTATTTCATAACCATATTATAGGAATAGATAGAATATACTGTTGAAAATTTTGTTAAAGTTAAACACAGTTCATGTGTTGGAAGGGATTTGTTACCCAGTGGGTGAAAATTGGAGACCTCCACAAAACATACCAGAGTTTTTAAAAGGCTTCAAAAGATTTGAATGTTCTTGTTTGCTTAAAAAATGTTTACATACATAAATCTGATTATACGTCTGTCCAAAATAAACAAACGATCGTTGCAGGGGAATTAGAGGAGAACTTCCATCGTCTGACTGAGAGCTTGTTGTTCCAGCAATTGGGTACAGGGGTCCTAGAAAGAACAAAATATTTTTTTAAATAAATAATAATAATTAAATATAATAATAAATAAACAGATTATACCTATTAGTGTGGTTGAAAGAGGGTCTTTGCAGTGACAGAAGATAGTCAGAGAGATGGAGTATTACATAACTAGAACAAAACTGACATAAAAACCATGGAATAGCTGCTAGTAGCAAGCCACAGCACAAATGTATTCATTTATCCTAATGTTACACTTGTGAGCTGTCTGTGATATTCCCTGTGTCCCACTTGGTCCTGACTCTCCCTGTTCTGTGGTCAATTAATCTCACATCTAGGGAAGCAACTGATGTTTATGAACACAGAACTGCCTTCAATGCAAACTCTGATAACCTGCCATTGGCCACTGTGAATTTTAGAAGATACTATACAGTGTGTCTACTAGCTAAACATACAACTTAAAGCTCATCTTCCTCAGTTTTTTCTACCTTTGCTCTAGTGACCTATGTCCTCTTCCTCTTAAAATACTGTAGGATGCTCATCTATGTGTGAACATTTTGACTACTTTTAAATTGTTTACGAACACATAGCAGTGACTCATACACACCTCAGGGCGCAAGTTTTTAAGGTCAAGGATGGTCACAGACGGGCAAAAAGTAGCCCAGGAGTTTGTCCCTGGTCAGCCCACTTTCCAGACAAAGTATTTGTAAGGGCTCTAGGTCTTTGGAGACATTTATTCCTGCATTCTTATGAATTTTAAGAAAGTAAAGTACATCACTAAATGAGCAATTAAAATACAGGGGCGAGGGGTGTGCGTCAGGTTAGAAACAGCAGCTGTGCAACATGGCAATTTCAAGGGAATGCAATTTGCTTTGCTTGTTGATTATCTGTAATTAAGCTATTTCTGTTTGAAACAATTATTTTCCATTTTAAATCTACATGATAAGAACATTTTAAAATTTCACACTAAATAACAGCAAGTAGCTGCTATTTTTACCTGCAACATTTTGTTTAACAGACTCATTGTCGAAAATTGCTATAAAACAAATAGGATCTGAGGATCTATCGACAGAAGTGCAATATAAGATCCATAACTATGTTTTTAGTGGTGTTTAAAGACCTTACATAATAAACCATTATGTTTTTATTACCTTAGAATGAGCCATTTATATCTCCATAACCGTGGGTCCCCCCCTTTCATGGACGTTGCCAGGTTGCATTGTCATGTTTCTATAGCTGAAAACGGACAAACTGTCCTACAGAGCGCGTTTCGTCACTACGTTCTTCTTTTTCTACTTCTGGTAGTGTTTGAAGAAGAAGAAGTTGTAATAATATATAGCAAGGGTGGGCAAATAAGTTTTGCATCGGAGCAATATTTTCTACCATTAGATGCTGAATGAGAATATAAGCCATAATGTTGACTTACATTTGAGAATTTTTTGGATGATTTACACACTCCGTACTTTACCAAACTTCTCCTAGCGATTAAGTCCGACCAACTTAAGATTTGTGCTGTGCGGTCTAAAGCCATTGATGATTAAAAGTTGTACAAACGATGAGTTTTCATGGAACGGCGTGGACGTGGCGTGGCATCCAAAACTGATGATTTGTCATGAAACAGGAAGTTATTGTAACTTCAGTCTACATGCTCACATCTGTACCAAATTTGAAATGTACTATAAAAGTCTCAGCCTGAACACATCCACATGCCAATATTCACTCAAAGTCAGAGCGCCACCTCCTTGCAACAGGAAATGACACGTTTTATGCTGTAATGTACAACCCCTAGCAGATTGGACTTCAAAACTGTCCCAGAAAACCCATAAATCAATGATTCGCCATGAAAGAAGAAGTTGTTTCAACTTCAGTGTACATGCTCACATCTGCACCAGACTTTACGGGCTTGATAACAGTCCCGCCCCGAACACAACGAATTTACAGCCACACTGGCAAAGCTCCAGGATCTGCAACGCAGCCACCTCACACCTTGACACACTACATGTGTGAGGGCCCGCCCAACACTTGCAGTTTTAATATTTATTTATATTTTTTGCAGCTATCAAAGTACCATAATCTGGCAGTGGGCCAGATACTATTGTTGCCGGGCATTTTTGGTGATGATACATAATCACAGAGAGAATTAATGTTTTTCCCTTGTCAATGCTCGAATAACCTTTATTTAATGTGTGGTTTATAATGGACTGTGGTGCAGAAACAGTGACAATGTTTCTTGACATTTTCCATGTCATCTGTCAGTGGCCAAGTCAAAATAACATATGGTTCTACTAAATAATTAAGTAAATATAATTTCTTAATATATCTACCTAAGGTAACCTAATTTTTTTGACTGGCTACTCTCTGCTGTCTCAGAAGAGACCGCTTTTGTGCTGTGTCAGCCACCGTAGATGTCTTACGCTCTTTGAAAGGTTAGGGGGAAGCGGTAGACTGGACAGATGGTTGCAATTCACAACCCTTGCCACTAGATGCCATTCAATCTAACACACCTTTAATTAGAAACAGGAAAATGTCCATCAAAAGAAAGCGATCCTCTGTTCAACAACAGGAGACTGTTAATATATCACAATAAATCCAATGAGCATCTTACTTAGATGTTAGAGTGTGGATTCTACATTTGCTCTGCAGAGACTAAATACATTTTTGATATGTCATTGATGGAAAGTGAAAGTATTGTGAACGAGCGATTCAGGCTGCTTCCCAACATGGTCACCAGTGCCATGGTGTGTGCTCACTGGATTTCAGTTGTATTAGTACCAGAACAATAAAGCCTTCAACTGAAAAGACATTTGCCCAATTTTACAAAAGTTTGCATCTGTCCAGCTCATTCATATCAGTGACAAGCGCCCAAAACCAGGGCTCTACCAGAGACACTTTATGGAGCTACACAGCCTGTAAGGGCTTTGGCTCTATACTGCATAACTGCGTGCACACAGCCTGGATGACAGCTTGTTTTGATTAATGAAGCAAAATAGAATTAAATGGTATGAATGGAAAATGTAGTAAAAATGTTTTTTTTTTTTTTGAAATAGTAATCTATTACTGAGTTACTGGTCACCCTAGCCATCGTGGCAAAAATTGCCCCCCAGAGAGATTTAGGATGAGACGCCAATGGTCATCTGAATAATTTGCCTAATCTCCACTGGTCTTCAGATTGCAGTAGCCACATACAGAACAGCGGCCAGAGGTAAACTTTTAGTTTCTTGAAAAGTAGTTCTTTGTTAGTTCTAAAAGTCCCAGGTACATTTGGTGCTGCTTTGACTTTTGGATACCTTCACCTGTCATTTTTTTGGACTCTGTTCAATTAATCAGTTTAATTTGACCCACTTAGAGTTTTTTTAGATTTGTGGGTCCATTACCACCGTGTGTTTGCCCTAAATACTTCTATGAACTGGGACATTTTTTTTTATTTAAAAAAGAATTGAACAAGCAGTGTTGGGCGGGCCCCTGCCCCTGCTGCTGTGAATTTGCAATGCGCTTCAGAAGCTGCACGAAGGTGTTGTACGTCACTTCCTGTGACCCCTTTGTGGCACTACAGAGCACTTGGCACTACGACTACAAGTGGATATTGCTGTGTAGATGTGTTAGGGGCGGGACAGTTCTCAAGCACGCAAAGTTTGGTACAGATTTGAGTATGTACAGTTAAATTACAATGACTTCCTGTAACACGGGAAAGCACCGACCCCGGCAAGGATACACCGTTGAAAGAAAACTCATGTGCTTTACAACATGACATGTTGTATTGTACTCAATGTATTTAGAGTTTTCGGTGCTAGTTTTGAAGTAGATTTAGCCAACCTGCATGAAGTGGTTAATCACAGCATAAATGTAGTAACTTCCTTTTGCCAGCATGTGACGCTTTGACTACGTGTGAATTGCTCCAAGAGGCTTTTTGGTACATCTGAACATGATACAAGTGCTACACAAATTTCGTATATGAAGATGAAATGTGCCAAGGGAGCTGCTAAAGGTCACTTCCTGTTGCCAGCAGATGGCGCTATGTCTTTGAGTAAATGTTGGCATGTGGAAGTGTTCAGGGCGGGACTCTTATTATACATCTCACATTTAATGAAGATGTGAGCATGTACAGTGAAGTTATTACAACTTCCTTTTCTTGGCAAATCGCCGATTTTCGACACCACGCCACGGGCACGCTCGTGGACGAGAACTCACCATTTGCACAACTTTTAATCGATAACGGGTCTAGACTGCACAGCAAAAATTTGAAGTCGATCAGACTAATTCCCTTTCTTAAAGTGAAAGGCTTTTTTGTACGTCTGGACATGATACATGCACCAAAGAAATTTCGTACTCGTAGGTGAAAATTCGGCTAGGGGCTGATCTGTAGGGGGTGCTACCAAGCCATTTTTACACACCCATGTGCGAGACTCACAAAAAATACGAAATTTTTCGCGCCACCTGAATTATTCAGTTCCAATAGGGACCTCGCATGTTTCATGCTCGGGCCCTAATTAGTATTTTAACACCACCTAAATATCTGGTTTTGGTTGAGTGTACCTTAAGGTTTGTCAGTACACCGTGACATCACTGTTTGGTGTAGTTACATGTGTAGCAAAGGTATTATTATTATTATTATTCTACACCAAAACATACCCTTGCTTCTCTTGTCAAAGTGTTGTACCTCTCCAACCCCCACACCGTGCTATATTAATGTCAATAAGTGACACTAAACACTGGAATGTAAATTGTGTATTACTATAACACAATTCATGTATAATGCTTTAGGTTGTGTGGTGTTAGTATAGTCACTATACTATTTACTATTCCTACATACATATACATTTCAAAACTTTAAAAGCGACAAGTAAATTTTAATTGGACTTCAAATGAGATGCATTAATTCCTGCTAACAAATAAGGATCATACAACAGTGTTATTAGCTGTAATTCAGCAATACTACAAAATCCTGAAGTAGTAACTGAGCTGCTGACTTTGACATGATTTTATGTTTGACCTGAAAAAAGTATGAACAAATAAAAACAAGACTAAGCTTCAACTTACCTGATGTCTGAGGAGTTACCGTACCTATAAAAAAAGAATTAATATTATTAGACACAAATCTGTGACTGCTAACACTAAACGGAAGTTTGTTAGAATATACGTAAATGCATCAAATACATAAAAAAAATTTACTTATCATCCCCAAAAGCAGCATTGGCAACATGATTTTACTTGCCATTCTCCAGAAGTCAAAAGTCAAACCTGCTGACCAAATAAAATGAATAAAGTTTCAGGAAAACAAATATTCTAGTATACAAAATTGGCAAACACGTGCAACATTTTTGTTGGGGGCATGTTAAGAAGGTCCTGGATCTGCATCTGAACCAGATCCGCATCAAAAACAAATAGCTTGTTCTTTGACGCAGCACAGGTTTCCTTGATATTTTATAAATATGTAATTACATAACTTATAGCTCATGTCCAGCTAACTGGCATAAACACCATCCATGTGTCTTAGCTAATAATAGCAATAAAAATAAGATTTTGACAATGTTAGATAAAGTATTACAAGCAATGAAACATTCATTTTAGCTGTCATTATATTGTGGTGCTCATTTGATTATTTCATCATATAACATTATAATTCTCAATTAAGTTAGTCCTAAAATTAAATTGTAAATAAGCACCAGTTTTTAGGGAATGTTATCATTAGGCAGCACAAAATAAATTACCTGTTCATATGTGCTTCTTTTGTTCCGAGTCTCAGTCTTATTTATGTGAAAAATGCAGGGCTGCATCAAGGCTTTATACTGTAAAAGCTGGCACAGTCCCATAGATCTGTTGTTTGACCAGTTACAGGTATTCAGATGGATTAAACCGAATTGTTTCCTCATAACAAGTGAACAAAACAATCCATTGTGCATCAAGAATAATGAAGGTGTTCAGCAGAAACAAAAAGATATTTAATATTCTACCAGACACTTTAGCACTTACTGTGAAGTTGTTAGAATGCCATTTAAGATCCTGGTCCCAAAGAGGTTGAGCAAGACAGCTCCAGAGGTGTGCGACCTCTGGCGTACATAGCAATTGTAACTCGCTTTGGATAAAATCGTCGCCTAAATCAATAAATGTCAATGAAAATACTAGCAAAGAAAAGTGAATTTTTCATATCATAATCAGAATTTTTGTGAAAAGTAATTACTGTACTATACTATAACAGGTGATTTATCATTCAATGAAAGATTGTCCCTTGGAAATGGAAAACACAAAACCTGTAAATGTAATTTTAAATGTGAATTCCTACGTATAATTATACAGTGTACATGTAAACATGAATGCACATAATTTATATAGCACATTTCATAAAATGAGGCAACTTCAAATGCATTACACTGTAGTAAGTGCATTCAAACTCAACAAGACCAAGATCTACAATAGATGTCACCACAAAAGTACATCCCTCAACAACTAAAGCTTGTTGAGGTCTACAGTGTGTTTGCAAACAATGTGACTAAAAGCCATTTTAAATAAAAACAACTGTTTAAAAGTTTTGACTCATAAAAGAAATTGAATTTAAAAGAGACTATATTAAAGAAAAGATGTCTTTACTGTACATTGTATGCTACGAAAAATATTTAAAAAAAATACTCATTCTGAACACGTACTGTCACATATCTAGACAACATCTCTTACGAAGTGAAAAAATGCTTAGCGCAAAACACCTTCACCCTATGTGCTGTGCCTTTTTATCTTATCTTACTTGATTCATAATTATTTTTTAGAGTTCAAAAGCTATTCTGGTATATGCAACTTTATCTTTTTATTCATTAAAACATAATTGTCTTTGTTTAGGTGTGGCAGGAACCTAACTGCCTGCTGGTATATCTTGAAAATATTTGAAGTAGGTGTGTATCAAAATGACGTGCGAAAAAATGAAACTGTGGCTTACAGTTCCAGTCAACCTCATTTGTTTTCACCATGACCATAATCTTTCCTTAACCTAAACCACAGAATTTGAGAGGCATAAGAAATTTCACATATATATATGTCTTATGTGATATATTTAGCACAGTCTAATAACATTGTTTTATTTTTGTTGTGCAATTTTCATAGTTTATGTGTTATGTATATATGTTATGTTGCATTATTGTATGTGGGTCACATAAATTACAGTGTCTGAGATTATAAATCTAAATTGAATTTAACAAAGCAAACAGTGGCCAGTCATTTTGTGGTGTTGGTGGACTCCATTTTGTTGGCTGCAGAGTTGTCGCTGTAGTGGGCTTGGGAGTGCCCATGCAGAGAAGCCAACCCCATTCCTTCACAAAAGGAGCTACTTTTGGCAGCTAAATCATAATTTATTATAGGAGACAAGAAGAAAGTCATTTTTATTTTTAAACAATCTTTACTTACTGGCGTACTTAACAAACTATGATATTAATGTAGTATTTTATGGTCGCACTTAATCGATACACGCTGGGAGTATTGTCCCAGGTTACCTAATCCAGAAATGATTACTGAGATGATTAGATGATTGATTGTCCTTCATTACAGATAACTAAGTGTATGTTGGCTTCTTTACCTTTACCTGACCATGAGTAGCTGAAATAATTCCAGTCACATCCACACCAAATAAAAGACTTAAATCAAGGTAGAAGTCCTTTTACTTGCATGCAGTTTGGCTACTCTACCCACCTCTGGTAATATGTAAGCTAATTCCTTGATGTTAAATCTTGAAAATGTTTTAAGTAGGTATCAGTATGGAATGCCTCAAAATGAAACTGTGGCTTACTGGTAAAACGTGTCGTGCAGGAAACCAATTGGGAAATCTAAGGCACATAAAATAACATAAAGACAGCTGTCTGAAATGGTTCCAGCTGTCTGAAACAAAGGAGTGGTGGAGGAGTGTGAAAATAAACAAGATTACTTGTCTCACGTTGTTTTTGTTTACCCTGCATGTGGATGTCATGGGTGAGGGGAGGCGAGCAATGTGGAAGTGTTCAGGGCGGGACTCTTACTATAAAGGATGTCTTTACTGTACATTGTATGCTACAAAAAATATTTAAAAAAAATACTCATTCTGAACACGTACTGTCACATATCTAGACAACATCTCTTACTAAGTGAAAAAATGCTTAGCGCAAAACAACTTCACCCTATGTGCTGTGCCTTTTTATCTTATCTTACTTGATTAGGGCCCGAGCACGAACCGTGCGAGGTCCCTATTGAAACTGTAAGGATTATTCATAATTATTTTTTAGAGTTCAAAAGCTATTCCGGTATATGCAACTTTATCTTTTTATTCATTAAAACATAATTGTCTTTGTTTAGGTGTGGCAGGAACCTAACTGCCTGCTGGTATATCTTGAAAATATTTGAAGTAGGTGTGTATCAAAATGACGTGCGAAAAAATGAAACTGTGGCTTACAGTTCCAGTCAACCTCATTTGTTTTAACCATGACCATAATCTTTCCTTAACCTAAACCACAGAATTTGAGAGGCATAAGAAATTTCACATATATATATGTCTTATGTGATATATTTAGCACAGTCTAATAACATTGTTTTATTTTTGTTGTGCAATTTTCATAGTTTATGTGTTATGAATATATGTTATGTTGCATTATTGTATGTGGGTCACATAAATTACAGTGACTGAGATTATAAATCTAAATTGAATTTAACAAAGCAAACAGTGGCCAGTCATTTTGTGGTGTTGGTGGACTCGATTTTGTTGGCTGCAGAGTTGTCGCTGTAGTGGGCTTGGGAGTGCCCATTCAGAGAAGCCAACCCCATTCCTTCACAAAAGGAGCTACTTTTGGCAGCTAAATCAAAATTTATTATAGGAGACAAGAAGAAAGTCATTTTTTTTTTTAAACAATCTTTACTTACTGGCGTACTTAACAAACTATGATATTAATGTAGTATTTTGTGGTCGCACTTAATCGATACACGCTGGGAGTATTGTCCCGGTGTATAGGCTATATGGCAGGTTACCTAATCCAGAAATGATTACTGAGATGATTAGAGGGGGGCGGGCGTGGCTACCCTGGCTTGGGGGCCCGCTCTGGACCTAGGGGTCTGGGGACTCGGGCTTCTGGCTTTTGCTCGTTTATGGGCGGGTGGTATGTCCCTGGGTCTGGGGGCCCGTTGTCTCCTCTCTTCGCCTGGGCCCCCCTTGAGGCTCCCGCTGCTTCCCCCTGCCAGCTCTCTCACAGTGGGGGAATTCGGGAGTCCCTGGGGCACATGGCCGGTGTTGTCAGGGTGGGTTTTGATCCTCTTCCTTGGGGGTGGTTGACTGGGGGGGCTGGGTTGGTGGTGGCATGCAGCTGAGCTAGTTGATTTTGCCTCGTTGCTGGTTTGGCTGGCGTTGCACGGCAGCCTGGGGGCGTGCTGTGCATGGGGGATGTCGGCTGGCGGCCTTAGTTTTTCCGGCAGTTGGACGACTTTTATTGGTGGGTTCACGGTGGCCTGCGTAGCATGGCTAAATTAGTTATGAATTTTAATAAATTTATGAGACTTAATACCCAATTATGAATTTTAATATTCATAAAATCAAACAAATATTCCTTGTTTCGGGGGAACCACCAGAGTTGTTATAAGTTAATCCTAGAGTCTCCGGACCTCTAGGTAGCTTTTAATAATTATACAATTATTAATAGTGATCAGTTAGTTAATAATCGCTAAATTATCTTAAATTAATCAGTCAGTCACATATCTAAGGGGTCAATTCTCTTGGCAGGGACGTGGAAATAGGCAACACACACAGTTCTTTGATTACAGTGAATTTATTAACTAACATTAACTAAAGCGATATAAACGGGTGGTTAAATACAGGGAAAATAAACAATGGCTGAACAATGAGAAATGGAGGTTCGATTGTGGGAAGCATTTGACTCATACGGCAGAGGAGAACTAATGAAAGTAAGCTATGAGTTTAGGAGTTAAAAGGAAATATTAACATTACGGGACATCCCTGACTACAGAATGTTGGTTAGGTCTTACGGCTTGTCGACGGCCTACTTTGGCCTGTTGCACGGGTCCCACGCTAGCTGCCCGATCCTGGCTTTTTGCTAGGGATTCTCCGGGTTTCTCCGTGTCTGAAGAAAATGCCGTCCTCCGTCTGGCAATTCGGCTGTTTTCAGTTTTCCTTCAATACTGCTGGCGAGACCACGTGGCTTGGTCTGACCTCGGTGAAGTTGGCTCGACGAACAAGCTTAAAAGGAAACTTGGTCGTTCCTGAATTAGTCGTGCCGAAGCGTCCAGAGATCAGAGTGGAAGACCAGGGCACGAGGGGAAGAGCAGAGCAGAGAGCGAACAACGTCGCGTGTCGCTCTTTTGTTGCCTGGGGCGTGGTTCCCCAGAGGACGTTTCCAGTATCCCAAGGGACTGTCTTTCTAAACTTTAATGTCCAAAAGAAAAGAAATCTATTTGCGCGTATTATAATCAAACCAATCAAACCTCAATGGTCAAACGGTTGTACCGTTCTAAGTTAAGCATTTGGTAACAGGAAAACAATTGTCACATTATTGGTCAGGATAAGTGGGTGACATTTATACATTAACGGCATTTCCGATGATGGTATGTAATACTTATTTCGTCCACTTGGGGGAGCTCAGGTTACATGAGGAAAGCTTAGATTCATCCAAGACAATCTTTCCTTAGTAAATGGGGAATTCAGCCTTTAATTCAAGCTGGATAATTAATAGAGTATAGTATGACATTTCTTTATCCTCATTTCTAAAGGAATTTTGTGAGAAAGTATTGTGAACAAGCATTGGTTACACATAAGATGACGTGTCCTTAATCTTGCTGAAAATAAAAACACTGCAAAAGTAACTTATTTAGATTCTTTTCAGCACTAATATCAACAACAGATAGCAACAACATGGTAACATAACTACTCAAATAGAGGCAAACCTAATCAAGTAACTAAAGATTTAATTAAACTTAATTAAATGCTTTGAGTCTTTGGAGACTGCAGTCTTTGGTTATTTAAAGTTCGGCTGTCCTGGGTTATGTCACACTTAGGTGAGACAAGGAGTATCCCTTTGATGGGGTAATGAAACACAGAGCAAGGTCAGTTGCCACAGTAACGTGTGAGGGGCAGTTTAGGATTTCCTGCCTTTCCAAGGAGATTCTGATAGACTGTTCTGTTAATGTCCCTTTGTCAGTTTAACAGTCAGGCACCGCATTATCAGCTTTGTAGATCAAAAAGGTGCCAGTTTTATGGTCAGGGATAGCACTTAGAGAAGGCAACTTTTCCATCCCCTTTCTGTTGGATTCTCTTTAGCACTCTTTAGCATTAAACAACTTTATTCCCGCACAAAAATGCACGTCATTTAATTAGAATATCATCAAAAAGTTGATTTATTTTAGTAATTCCATTCAAAAAGTGAAACTTGTATAATGTATACATTCATTCCGCACAGACTGATATATTTCAAGTGTTCATTCCTTTTAATTTTGATGATTATAATTGACAACTAATGAAAACCCCAAAAATAGAATATTGTGAAAAGGTTTAATGTTGAAGACACCTGGTGCCACACTCTAATCAGTTGATTAACTCAAAACACCTGCAGAGGCCTTTAAATGGTCTCTCAGTCTAGTTCTGTAGGTTACACAATCATGGGGAAGACTGCTGACTTGACAGCTGAGGCAAAGGGAAGGAAAAGATGTGGTAGAAAAAGTGTACAAGCAATAGGGATAACCGCACCCTGGAGAGGATTGTGAAACAAAACCCATTCAAAAATGTGGGGGAGATTCACAAAGATTTGACTGCAGCTGGAGTCAGTGTTTCAAGAACCACCACGCACAGACATATGCAAGACATGGGTTTCAGCTGTCGCATTCCTTGTGTCAAGCCACTCTTGAACAAGACACAGCGTCAGAAGTGTCTCGCCAGGGCTAAAGACAAAAAGGACTGGACTGCTGCTGAGTGGTCCAAAGTTATGTTCTCTGATCAAAGTAAATTTTGCATTTCCTTTTGAAATCAAGGTCCCAGAGTCTGGAAAGGCACAAAATCCATGTTGCTTGAAGTCCAGTGTAAAGGGACTTGGCACCTGCATACAGTGCCAAAGCTACCTGTACCTGGTTTAAGGACCATGGTATCCTTGTTCTTAATTAGCCAGCAAACTCGCCTGACCTTAACCCTATAGAAAATCTATGGGGTATTAGGAAGAGGAAGATGCGATACGCCAGACCCAACAATGCAGAAGAGCTGAAGGCCACGATCAGAGCAACCTGGGCTCTCATAACACCTAAGCAGTGTCACAGACTGATCGACTCCATGCCACGCCGCATTGCTGATCATCTCAGGCAAAAGGAGCTCCAACTAAGTATTGAGTGCTGTACATGCTCATACTTTTCATGTTCATACTTTTCAATTGGCCAACATTTCTAAAAATCCTTTTTTTGTATTGGTCTTAAGTAATATTCTAATTTTCGGGGATACTGAATTTGGGATTTTCATTAGTTGTCAGTTTTAATCATCACAATTAAATGAAATAAACATTTGAAATATATCAGTCTGTGTGGAATGAATGTATACATTATACAAGTTTCACTTTTTGAATGGAATTACTCAAATAAATCAACTTTTTGATGATATTCTAATTATATGACCAGCACCTGTACAGTTATGAGTTTTCGCTTTTTGGCAGCAAAATGCATTATGGGATACCTGGCTATCCGAAGTCCACACAAGTCACCACCGATGTAGGCTCGGGCTGTTTCTCAATCTGCGTTCTTGTCTGTACTTGTGTTCTTGTGGACTTTTGAAACGTCATCAGTCGCAGCCAAAGTACTGTTACAATTCAAAAGTCTGCATCTAGCCAAGTACAGTCAAATACCCGGAGGTATTCTCGCTCCGCCCGCTTTGACCTTTTATAGTCTATGGTTTTACCGAGGCCAATGGCCATGCTCCTGAGTTGGGTAACGTTAAAGTAATATTTGTCTAGGTTTTCCAACTGCATATTTTAACCTGTGAGGCCCTGCTTACATTCAAGATTCAAGCCCTTTTCTGTTATTGTGTAGCACAGATTACTTTTGTAACAACTCAAAGGTGCATTAAAATTATCAATAAAAATAACTTTAGGTCAAGTAATACCAGTTCAACAGTAAATTTAACATAAGAGAAAAATATTGAATATACAATAAGAGTTAACTTGACTGTTCAACTGGTGTCCAGCAGCAAGATTAATATTGCACATATGAGTAAATAGTGGATTGCACTTTGCTATAATTACTTTTACATGCCAGAGAGGTTTTCATGCTGAGGCAATCTCAGAGTTCATTAGGTTTATGGCAGTTGGGTAGAGGATGTAACTAACGTTCTACCATTGTTGTGTTTACAGGTGCCAGATGAGCTGATGGCAGCATCATACCAGATGTGAAGCACCAGAGTCCAGCTCTACAGAAGTCCCAGCTTCTAGCGTGGCCCTGCCCGATCCTGAAGCTCACTGCTTTGCTCAGCCTTGTTTGTACTTTTACTCCACAACACCTGAACTCAACTGATTTCAAATTATGACAGTGGGTTCCTATACAAAGGTTCTCATATTATATTTTACTGTTACAACATATTACTTCAAGTCATACAAAACAACTTTTACATTTGTAAACTTTTAATATTGATGTTTCCATGAATGCAAAATATGATTTAAACTGTTGATTTTGTATTAGAAATCATTTGTTATTTAAAATTTATCAGACAAGATTTGTTTAAAATAAAATCACATTCTTCATTCATCACTTTCAAAAGTTATTGAATATATTGTGATATGAACTTAACAAAATAGTTTACAGTTGTACATGAAAATATTAAGATTGGATTATAAGTTAACATTTTGCATATGTCAGTAAAAAATTAAAAGCTGATGTTATATATTTGTATTATTTGGACATTTCATGAAGAGATGAATTTGACATTCATAGAGAAGTTACTCTATTGTGAAAACCAAAGAATTATCTGCACACTGAATAGTTTTGAAGCCCAGTAGAAGGTGTTGTGGGCACAGGTATTAGGAGGCTTACATTGTAGAGATGCACCTATTTACCACAGGTGCATTAGATCAGCTCTGAGACCTCAGAGTTTGCATGGTCACAATTAATGATACCACCTAGTTGGATTCATTATAACTCTATGCAGGTCATTCTTTGTTTTTTATCACTTATCCACAGGTTGATTTGGATGTGTGCACATTTTTCTGTGTTAAAACTAGACTTAAAACAGAGCAGCCAACAAGGCACTCTTCAAAAACTATTCAGGCTCTGGTAGTGTAAGACTCCTTATTTATCTTAAAGTATAGGGTAGAAAGTGAAAATACTCCTGTACACACAGAAATACACAGCATAATTATTATTCAACATTTCATTTGAACCATGAAACATTTTTGGGAGCATTTTCATTTTTCCACTTATACTAGACTTGTCTACCTTAGCAAGACTTCAGCTTGATATTTTATCTGTGTTGTATAATTAACTTGTCCTTGAAATTGACAGACATAATCTGAAATCTAACATTTTCAGTCAGCAGTAAAGACAAAATTAGTGCAAATATATATACAATTTATTGCAATGTGAACCATAATTTATATATATATTTTTAAATGTGCATAGAAACACATATGGACAATATATAAAACTAAATGTAAAGGTGAATACATCAGTCCATGCCATCAGATATAGACGTCCAGCACACTGAAGATGCGTTCCAGGTCTCTGCAGCTCTCTGGCAACAGGTGGGACATCTGATCCACACTATGGAAGGAAAATAAATGAGTAATAAATGTTGCAGGTAATGTAAAATATAAACTTAACTATAAAAGATGCCTCACTGTGGTGACTATTATGTCACATATTTGGGAGAAAATGGAACAAGGGAGAAACACCTCAATATATAGATGTCAGTCAATAACAATAGTCAACAATATGTTTTTGTGTTGTCCTTGGAAGACAGACAATATTATATCAGCTGTCAAATGTCAAGTAGCCATCACAATTAATGCTGATCCATGGTAACGTTAACTGTTAACATTATTCTCCACATAATGTAGTGTGGCAAATTCCCACATTTAGATATTAAAAAACATTGAAGCATTGTAAACATTGTGTAGTATAAGCTAAATAACAGAGATAACGTACTTGTTACTATAAGTGTTGTGGTATAGTTTCAGGTTAACTTACCTCCAAGCTGGTAACGATGCGGCCACAGGCCGCCAATCAGACAAGCCTCTGTTTTCATTTATGCAAAGAGAAACTCAAAATTCAGGTGGCAGGTGGCAATTCAAAATCTAAAAATCAACAGAACTTAAGTCAGTGCAGCTCTCAGTCATTCTGTGTTGCTTTCAGATTTCTCAGTTTCTCCTGTAGATCAACTTTCTCATGTTATATCATCCCTGCTGAGTCAGCACACATGCAGATGAAAAAACAGTCCATTTTTTTATTTAGATTTGACCAGGGTTCTGAAAAGTAAAAACAAAAAAAACCCCCGATGCGCTGAATTTCAGATAGTAAAAGTGAGTGGGTTATAGTGATTGCTTTTATTTTATTGGATTTTCCTGTGTGCATATCTCTGGGTATATGCTCATGTATAGCCATTTAGGCAACATCTACATATTTATTACAGACAATAAATGCAGAAAGTTTAGTTGCACAGAATATAGCAAATAGGATACATTTTATGAAATAATTTGGTTTAGGCTTTGCCTTGGTGCCTAGACCTGCCAAATGATGAATGTTATTAGACGAAAACAAAACAGCCCACATTTCCTTAGTAGACCACTACTGGCCTGCAGACCTCGACAGACCTGTACCTAGTGCCCAACCACAGCAGGGATTTAAATTATGAAGCAGAGGAAACAACCAGATGGATTATTTTAAGCCAAGAAATACAAATTATATTTGTATTATTCTGTAGTATTTATCAACATTCTTGCATCTCTTTGTTGAGTACTTGTCTGCACTGTAAAAAATATAATCTAAATCTAATGATTATTTTTCTTATTATTATTTGGGGAGCCTTAGGACCACGTTAGGGTGGCTTCAGGCCCCCTAAAATATGCCTAATATGTCAACAGATAATCAACAATGAAAACGATCATTTGTAACAGCCGTACTGCCCAACAGAAAAAAATAGCATTAAATGTTCTGGCAGTACCAAGCTTTTCACATTTTGCATTCTAACAATTGATAAACCCATTCAAACTTAAAAAGGAAGAAACAAAGTCATATCTTATTAACATTTACTTAATATATTTACCTTTCAAGTTGAAAACGATTGACAGCAGTGATTTTGTCACATTCTGCCTGTTGGCTACATTAAGTTGAGCACTCTGAGTTTTTGGCCAGTTGGGTTTCCGTTATCCTAGTCTGTTGTCTGAGTTTGTCTGTGTTGTCCTATTTATTGTCTCCCTTATATACACTCTGTGTTATTAGTTCGTTCCCTGTTTGTTTTGTTGCTTACACCTTGCGTTAGACTCCCTGTGGTGAAGAAAGTATGCCTACAGGACAAATATTTTGGCTGTTATATGTGAATACGAATCCAGTGTAAGTACATATCAAGCTTTAACTGTGTACTGAGCTAGGGATAAGTAAAGGAATAGTTACTGTTAAATGTTTGTCTATATTAACCTCACATATTATTAGAAAAGTGTTTATTGTAAAAAAGGTAAACATGTAATTTATTTTAACATCCAGCTGTTAGAGTACAGTACAGTCTTTTTATTTCTCCCACTGTGTTCATTTAGCCTTGTGTTAAAACCATGGTTAAAACAAATAACATCAAGGGTGAGTCAGACCGCCAGAAGAAAATAGGCCTACATGTTAGGTTACTATAATAACCAGAACATACAACAGTAACAAAAACAATAAAAAATTTTAATGTTTTTAACAACTTTGGAAAAGTAACACAAGTACTAACAGGGAAAACATCTTGTCCCTACTCCTGCAGGCTGCACTTCAACGGCAGTATTTACAGTTAAATGCCCACACCCCTGTAGTCCTCCTCTATATGGGAGAGGGAGACTTGAAGAAGCACACAAGGAAGACTACCTGAACAGGTAACCTGTATTCAAATAACCAATTCACACAGATTAAATGGCATGCTTTAATCCCGGTCAATGTCAACACTTAGTGACTACATTTTTATTCCTTAACAGGAAGCTTTTCCACTCAATTCAGCTGCAGGTGATCTGTGATCACAAAGGTCGCTTCCTGAACACATTTCCAGGTGTGGATGGGATTCAGTATTTTAACAGGTTGATACAATACCTCTTGGGTTCTTAAGATTTGGAAAGTATTTTTCATCCAAAAGAAACAATACATTTGCCTGTTTTGGGTATTTATGGTTACTTTTTATAGTAAATTGTGTTGTTATTTTATATAAATTCCATAATCCTAAATTTTTAAGTCTTTATTTCACAATGACCATTCACAGGCCTACCCGGTGCAGTCCATGATGCACGCGTCCTGCGGATGAGCTCCATTTACGTTCAGCAGCTCTACCCGCCGCCTGGTTGGTTTATCATTGGGGACGGAGGTTATCCATGCCTCGCCGCAACCTTCAGCATGATGATGTACAGTGAGCTGGTGCAAAAACCAGTTCAGGCAAGGTACAACTGACATCACTCCAAAGCCAGATGTGTGGTGGAGAGGGCTATTGGGATGATGAATACCCGGTGGCGCAGCATCTTCCTCAAGGCTCTTCAGGTAAACGAGAGCACAAGATGTGTAAATGTAAATACAATGAGCAGCAGGTTCGGAAATAAGCAGCAAGGAAGAACATTATTAGATTACTAACAACAAATTCAAAGATTTATATAGCATTCATTTTCTCTTCTCTCCAACCACTCTCTCCACTCTCTCCCTCTTCTCCTCTCTGTCCAGACACTCTCTCCCTCTTCTCCTCTCTCTCCAGCTGCTCCCTCTCTTTCCTCTCCTCTCTCTCCAGTGCCCCTCTCTCTCTCTTCTTTCTTCTCTCTCCAGACAAATCTTCTCTCTCTCTCTTCATCCCTCTCTGTTACTTGTTTTAGGATCTGCACCCACTCTGGCTGTCTCTTTCTCTTTGTGCTGGTTTCAGCATCAGATTGGGGTTCCCTGGGTGAGGGATGAGAGACCACCACCACATCCTGGTCGGACAAGTCAATAACGACCAGAGGCATAATGCTGGGCCTCCGGCCCAGTGCCTCGTCCATTAGTTTGTACCACTTCCAGGATGGACTCCTGTACAATACACATACAAAAAACACATCCCAGGCATGACAACTGTACTATTGCTCTGTTTCTGTAATAATAATAATAATAATAATAATCTTTATTTGTAGAGCACTTTTCAAAAACAAGTTACAAAGTGCTTTAACAAGTGTAAAGACAATAATACCCAAGAGACAATAATACAAAAACAATACAAGATAAAAGCATGAAAACATTGAAAAGACTAAATTACACGTTTAAGATAAATATAAAATTAGTAAAATACAATAAAATAAAAGTGATAAAATAAAGTCAAATAAGATCGGGAAAGGCTCTCCTATAAAAGTATGTTTTAAGAAGGGACTTAAAAGAGTTCACTGATTTCCTCGGGCAGGCTGTTCCAGAGCCTCGGGTCCCTGAGAGCAAACGCTCTGTCCCTTTTAGTTTTCAGTCAAGACTCTCGAACTGTACTCTCAGCAATAAAGCAATGGCATTGTAGAAGGGTCTCATAAAGATTTAGATTTAGCTTAATAACTCGCCTTGTACTTCTGTTTTAAATTCTCCCATTTTCGCTTAACCTTGGTGGGCTCAATTTTGCCCACCAAAGACTGCTCCCTGACGAACTCTCTGTCAAGAAACAGTAATACAACAGTAATTATTTTCATGAAAACACAAAGAACCCCCAATATGTTATGTTATCATAACTCTTTGAATATCTACCTGATTAGCAAGTTTAACGTAGGCTACTTAATTACCGTAACTTCTTAAAAGCATAACGTTAACTTGAGTTAACTTACTCAAATCCCTTGTGGGCCGCATTCCACTGCCCACTGAAAATTGCTTTGTTGGCGGTTCGCCATCGGATCAGGGCATCTGTGTCCTCATCTGTCCCTAATAACCAAAATCATATCGTGTTGTTTCCGCACAGCCGGCTAAGGTTTAACAATAACACTGCTGTCTTCAGTAACATTAAACGTTAGCTTAACGTTAGCAGGCTTAGCATAAACGTTATGGGTTTGTTACGGTAGTACTATAAACGTTTGTTACAGATCCGCTTTCACAATTGTGAATTGTTCTCCTAACATATAAGACAAATGTTAGAAGTGGTACTTACATTTATATCCTTCTCTATCGACCACTGGAGTGTTGGTACCCCCGCCATTATTCCCGGTTATGATTGTTGTAGCGGTTGCATTATGGGCCACAGTATGCGAGGTAGACTGGTCCGATGCATACTGGAGATTTTTTCCGAATCAGTACGCCATCCGGGTATTTTTGGCATACTGCAGATTTTGCTTTTGTTTGCATACTGCATACTACATACTACATTTAGACCAAATCAGTACATACTACTAGTATAGTAGGCGGTTTCAAATACAGCCCATGTTGTGTTTTCTGTTTTTCCTTGTTTGTTCCATGGTTCATTTGCATGTTCTGTTTTGCTCTCTTAGCACCTTTCCTGTCATGTATCTTAGGTTTAGTTCTGCATTTTAGTTCTGTGTCTTATGTCTGTGTTTAGTATCCAGTACCTAGGTTATATCTGTTCCCCCAGTTGCCTTTCTGCCTCCCTGCCTCTCTGTTTTCCCTGCTGTCTCTCTGCCTGCCTGCTTCGTTAGCCTTGATCCCTGACACCTGTGTTGCTCCTGCCCTGCTCGTCAGTCCCTGGTGTATATATGTTTGGTTTTTCTGTTCAGTCCCCGTCTGGTCATTGTCATATGATAAGTGTTCTGCCTGTTTCTGCGCTACCAGGTCTGTACTTCGGATTTTGCCTGTTTCCACTAGTGATGGCGAGATGAAGCTTCATGAAGCATTGAAGCTTTCCATCCAGTTGGTTCAGTCATGGGCCGAAGCTTCACGGTGCTTCATTTGCTCTAGTGTACCATCAAGTGGACAATAGGTGTCAAGGTGATTATAACGGCACCACGGCTTTGGTGTATGAAGCTTTGAATTAATAATGAATGATGTTTGTGATGCCAATACATAACTGATTAACTTATTAATAAAGTGTCTGTCTTTATGATACAATGACATGGTCAAAAGGAAAGTGGAAACAAGGGAGAGGGTTATGATGACTTGGTTTGTGACTATATATAACAGAGACAACATTTTATTCATCTTTATTTAAAAATAACTTTTCCACAGTGTTGGGCTTCAGGCGGTTTCTTTTTTTGGGGGGAATTTTCACCTGCCGTAGAAAATTATTATTAGGGATATGGAGTAAGAGTTTAATTTTTACCAAAACCACAAAATGTCAACACTTTCTTACTTAACTAAAATTTTCTTATTTTTCATCATAATTTAGTTATTTGATTAAAGCAGTTCTGACATACGTTGATAAACTTTTTTTAGTCATTTAAAATAAGCTATAGATAAAATTTAATTGTGTTCAATTTAAAGTTCAAAAGTCCACAAAATGTTGAGGAGGGTCCATTGCATTTTGCTGCTCCTTTCGAATCACACGCCAAACTCGCGAACCATCTCCTGAATCGGTCACGTGGTACGGTTGGCTCACGAGGCTTCAAACGTCACCACTTACGTAACCAACACAAGCCTCGATACGCGCTTCACAAAAATCATCCTGGATTACTCGACACACGCTTCGAAGCCTCGATACGGACGGACACATCACTAGTTTCCACTACCCGTGAGTTTTGTTCATGCCTGGTGCGTTCCTGAAATGTATGTCCGCTTTCCAGTGTTGTGCATTTTGGCTCTCTCCTGCTTTGCATTCACCAAACCCTGAAAGTTTATTCATGTTTCATTTAGCTCAACTAAAATAATTGATACAGGAAGTGAGAAGAAATGTGAAACAAAAACAAATAAATGCAACAGTAAATGATTGAATGACAGATAAGATAGCGAGTAACAGGTTTACTCAAGCAAGCTTCTCCACTTTGTTTTGTTGAATCATGGTATGTGGGCAGATTGTGCGCCCAGATTCATGTTAGGTCTCTGCAGAGGAAAACACAGTTCAATTTATAAGGCCTAAATAAACCTATAATCTTAATATTGACACTTTAGGATGAAAAGCAAGTGACGTGATCAAGCTACTGTCCTCTGATTAAAAATATGGTGGGGTATATATTCATCACTGCAGAGTTGTTGCAGTCAGCAAAATGACAAGCAAGGTCATCAAGGAGGTTTCCTCATTTTGTCTGCAAGAGAACAACCAAAACGTAAGCTAAATTCTATTTATGCATCTAGAGGAATCCTGTTATTAAACGTTAGAGTACATTTACATACCCTGTATAGACCAGGCACAGGAGGCAGAGGTCCAAGTGAGAGCATTATACTGTCATGGTAGGATACGTCCCTCTGAACTCTGTGCTGACTGGAATTGCAATTCTGAAGAAGAACAACATTACAGGGTTTTATTGAGGCAATCATTTAGACTGACTTGCAGACAGCGATCAATTAAAAGCACTGCAGCACAAAACAAGGCACAAACCAGATCACCAACTGAACTTTCTGCTTTTGGAGCACAGGATTTAACCAATCTCAGTACAAAAGCATACAAACACAATGTTATGCGTCTTAAGTCCAGAGAAATGCAGGTTGACCACAGATGTTAAAGTGATTCTAAATGGATCTGCTTGCATGGGTCCTGTAGCTGTCGCAATAAAAGGTAGCCTACTTGTTTACTGTGTCATTATGTTCAGAATGATGTTTTTTCAAGTGTAATTTGGTTTGTCTAAAGTAATAGTGACACCTACTGTTCAACTTGTGAATTACACCAAATGAAGCGCACGCTGGGCTCATATGATCAATTAAGAATAATTGATCTTCAAGTTTCTATCAGAAGCAAAAAGGGAAGAAAAGAGAGTGACTGTGTTGCCACATTGGAGGATTGTGATGGCTCCTAAATTTCTGTGCAGAAGGCGCACATGGGATGTCATTATTTTATTTTGAACTGATAATATTTTGTGTTTATATTTCATACTGAAAGTGATTGTGTTTGTAATTATTTTATTTCAGTTTTTCACGGTGTTTGCTGGTCAAAAGAAGATTATTTGTGAAAAGGAACAAATAAATACTGGCCAAACATCAGTTGGAGCATGGCTTATCTGTATCAGAAGAAAAGCTTGGGAGCAGTTATAGGTCCTATACTCACTGAATAGAAGATACAGTAAGCTTCTTCCTCCAGATATATGATTACACAGCCAGTTTAAGAAATGTGTAAGTGGGAGGATGGATGGTTAATGGTACATACAGTTATGCAGTTCTTGTGGCTCAGAAGACACAGGTGGACCTGGCAGTGTAGGTAGATGGATGGAAAATTGGTAAAGGTGAAAATATTGAATGAGAATCGGGCCACAGTGGAATTGCCATTCTGAACCAGCTCTACTGTATCATCTTCTGGATTAGGACACCTGAAAGACAGGGAAGGTGGTAGAAGTTACAGTGTTACCAGGGTAAAAGAGTCAAGGTGAAGAACAAAAATTAGGTTAAACAAGAAGAGAGAGGCAAGAATCTGGCAATAATTGAATCTTGACTTAATTCATCCACTGTTCAGTGTTATAACACAAGGGGAAATTGCTAATCGCTCCTTTACTTAGTCATAATGAGATCCCAGCGGACAGGGTAGCTGGCATTGTTGACTGGTGTGGCCCAGCAAGAGTCCAGAACAGTGGAGATCTGTCGCTCATCGACTCCTTCTGTCCGCACCTCCACATACAACCTCTGGTCAATTTCCATTTCTATGTTC
Organism: Micropterus salmoides; assembly: GCF_014851395.1. NCBI lineage: Eukaryota > Metazoa > Chordata > Actinopteri > Centrarchiformes > Centrarchidae > Micropterus > Micropterus salmoides. The sequence goes on along the minus strand of NW_024041262.1, from coordinate 13,476,440 downwards.
CTGTCACTGGTCAGGGGGAAGTGGAAGCCAGCGTCCTGGTAGGGGATAATTCTAATATGATAATGGCCCCGGCCAGATGGAAGCTTCCTCTTTCTAATGCTACAAAAAAACAACACATAATGTGACTTAACTTGAGAAGGAGTAATTCTGTGTATTTTTGGTCATTAATACAATATGTACAGAAAACTACCGGAAAGAATCTTAGACCTTTCACATACAGAACAAGAACAAACAAAGAAATCCGCGAAATAATGCTTCCATTATGTACTCTGATAGTGGCCAATATTTGTTCCTATGTAAATCAATCTTCAAATCAAAGATTATTTATGCACAGTGTGTGGAGAAATGTAACAGTAGTATGACTGTCAGCAGAGCACAAAAACTTTAAAGGTTCAGTGTGTAAGTTTTAGTGGCATCTAGTGGTGATGGTTGCGAATTGCAACCAGCCCATCATGGTGTATTCACGTGCTCCTCGGACGGTTCCATCTGCCACACACACATAAGCTGAAGTGCACCGATGCTTCCTACCTTATGGTTATGATTAAAATTTTGTATTTATTCACGCTCTTTAAAAAGATTTATTAAAACCTTTTTTTTTCACATTTTTATTTACAGCACTATATGTTGAAATTTATATCATAATAGGCTGTATATTAAGTTGGGAGAAAACCGGTAGTTATATGTAAAATGAGACGTTGAGCTCACCCATATAGCAAAAATGGTATGATCCTACTTTCATAACGCAGCTGCGAACGAAGATTCGACTGAGATTGGCAGTCAAATCAGGCTCCACCCATTGAAGCATTGAATCTTCGGGGTCAGCCCTAGTATATTATATTACATTTCTGTCAATAGATCCTCCTAAATATTACATACTGAACCTTTAAAAGCAGTTTGGGGGTTGATACTGCATTTAGGCGCCTTCCCCTGGTTTGGATACATCACTATCAACAGATGTTCACCATAGAAAGAACTTAAATGTAGATGTATGTGCTCTGGTAAAAATATACAGCAATTCTTAGGAGATACTGTGACCTCTCTACAGGGTTGATGCCTAGGTCCATAGACAGGGCCTGGGTCAGAGGGTATTCACAGCCGAAGACCAGGTGAATGTTTAGGCCTTCATCACCCATGATGGTGTTCTCGTAGGTGAAGTGGGTCCCATTGCTCTTTAAGATTTAGATGATTTAAAAGGTATAATTAGAACATTACAGATGCAATCTATCCTGTGAACATTTACATCTAAATTATTCGTCTCTCTACATGGACAACATTGTTGGCCATGGACTGTACCCTGAGAACTGTCCCGCACAGCTGGTCATCATTGTTAAAGTGGAACACCAGTCGTCCGTCCTGGAGTATCCCTTTACAGGAGGGATCTCGGAGATGGAGGGCACTAGGATGGAAGCCAGTTTCAAACAGCTGGCAGCGTGACAGGGATATTGTGCCTGAACTACTGACACAAGTGACTGACGAGTCTAAGAAAAAAGTTGAAAATAGATTTTGGTATAGCAAATCCCCTGAGTGGACTATGAAAAACTTATTGAATATTGTCATTTATACCATAACCATTCTCACTTCAGTGATCTAAAACAGTTTTTTAAGAGGAGCTGTCCTCACCGTAGCTCTGATTGTTGGGCCGAGAATAGTGTTCATCACAGAAGCAGCCGTAAACATCTTTCTTACCACACCACTCATACTCTGTACAGTTCAGTTGTTCACAGGGATCCGAGTCAGCTGGAGAAGCAGTGGGGAAAGAATGAGACAAGGAGTGATGAAACAGAATGAGCAGCTGAAAGAGAAAATCAATCTATTAGGGAATCATCACATTTCTCATTCATTATCTTGGCTTTCCATTAGCCCAGTGCAAACATACCACATTGCAAAGCTGAGCGCCACTCAGGGATGTTCAGTCCCAAAACAGAGCAGGTTTTCTCATAGGCTGAGACAGCAGAACACAGCATGCCATTGGCTGGAGTGTAGTGGCAGAGATCGTAGACACAGGAACTGAAAAATGGCCTGGGGTCAGAGTGCAGGTGACAGCCCCTGAATGGACCGCTGGTGTTGGTGATGACACTACAGAGCTCAGAGTATTCTTCAATAAAGGGACAGACGACAATTCGCTCATCTGTAGATCCACATCTGGAAAATACATTTAAGGATACACACTTAGCAGTTTGAATTGAATAGTTTACCACAGCTGTTGAGTCACAGTGCTGTATCAGTGGTTAATTGTGAAACACTGAAATGTATTTTTTTTTTTTTTTTTTACAGGTTTTACAGGTCCATGCTCATGTTTAATAAATATACTCTCATTTGTGCATTGAGGAATTTCTAAAGGACCTTAAATTGTACAAATTAACCCAAACCCTCTCATTAAAGAAATCGTTTGAGATCCCCAGTTTTAGATACCATATTATCATTTATTAGTATTAAACAATACAGTGTAACTGCTGTGATTACCCTGGTTGGCTTGTGAGTGCCCTCCAGCTGTGTCCAAAGTCATTATCATTTTGTGCCAATGTGCCATTGGGCAAGACTTTGTCATCTGCAGGGTCACGGTTGAAGTTTCCACACATCCCGGTGACTCTATTTTCACGGTTTGGGCCAATTCTCACCAGCAACGTACTCTGACCATCAAACTGGACCACCAAGTCAATGGCATTGACTATAATATAGCTTCCCTGCTGTACTACCTGAGCTAAGGTTCCTGCAGCGGTGGGAAGAGACACCTCACGCCCATTTACCTGGAGGGATGGGAGATTAGAGAGAGAAGGACAAAAGGTGAGGAGCAGGGCCATAACCAGGATTTAGAGATTAGTGAGGTCCAGATTTTTTGTTTCTTTATTAGAGCTTATTTACAATAATTCAGTGAAAGCTTGAACCACTGTGTTTGGGTGAAGAACACACTAACTACATCATGGTCTTTCTGCTTCACTTCTTCTTGCATAAAATAAGAGTTATGATCAGGTAGTGCAAATGTGACAGGGAAATCTTGGTATAGGCCTACTAATCTTCACAACATGCATTAGGGGTGTAACGGACCACACAAATGCAGCGTACAACTGTCACCACAGGGTTAGTGTTAGGGAGTAACTAGTTATATGTAATTTTGTTACATAATTTAAGTAACTTTAATCCATTTCAGTTACTAAGAAAAAAATGTGTATAATGTGTAATATCATGATTACATTGGAGGTTACATGTGAATATTTTCTGTAAAAAACTAGGCTATATGTTTAACAATATTTATTCTGTTGCTTTGCAGGTTTTTTATGTGTACAATGTCTTCCTTTGCCATTTTCAGTCACAGCTGTTTAGTTTAATGCTTGGTTGGATGCTGTTCTGATGCTTTTAATTGGTTCTCATGTTTGAAGTTCCTGCACCACCGCCTGCTAGATAAACTGCCTCTCAAGCTGTCTTTTAAAATTGGTTAACAGAAAAAATTCATTAGAAATATAGAAAAGTAATCAAAAAGTAATTAAATGTAACAAGTTACATTATTTTGAAAAAGTAATTGAAATAGTTGCACTACTATTACATTATCAATTGGGTAACTTGTAATTGGTAACCTATTACATTTAGAAAGTAACCTTACGAACACTGATCACAGGACTATACAGGTGGAATGACGTGTAGTCTACATAGTGGGCACTAATATAACTATATGACAAGGTAAAAAACAGCAGATCAGTGCTGAATGCTCTGGTTGATGTTACAGCCTAAAAATTTGAGGTCAGCAGCTGTTTGCACTCGTTTTATTATTTCGAATCCTCATGTACGCAAAAATTATCAAAATGCCCCCCCATTCAACAAATTATATTCTCAGATTTCCACCTTCTTGCTTTCCAGGTGATTTCTTTATTGCATGAGTGTTTTCTTTAACGATTTACTTACTTGATTAAAGAGGCTGCTGTCAGTCATTTTAAACGTGTCTATGCACACAGTAAAGTCACAGCAAATATCAAGGGACATTTAGGAAGCAAACTGCAGCTATAAACTTGACAGGACAGACAAAGGAAACTATCCAGAGGAAACATTATTTTAGCTTCTGAAAAAATTTAGATGATATAATGGAGCTCAGGATTGATCAGAGGACGGCTGCTTTAGTTGGTTAGTTTCACTGTATGAACCTGGACTGTGTGAGAGACTTTTTGGATGTGTAGAAGAACACAGAACATCAGATTCTGACCGATCCTGTTGGCGTGTTGGGAGATTTTAATAATCAATGAAGTTACACTGCTGTGCATCCTACGTAAATGTGCACAGTGTCTCCCTTAATAGAATTTTACCCTATTTCACCCACCCGCAAATTCATAACACGAATGTATCTAATACCCTTTTCCAAGGTAAACAGTATCGCCCAAAACTCTGCCTGCAAACATTGGTGCTCGCAGTTATTGTGCACATGCAATATGTATTCATGTGCTCTTTTATTGATAGGCTATAGTCTACATATAGTTACGTAGGTCTGGACATCGGTGACCTCATAGCTGGTTACTGCAATGTTGAGGAGGCACTTGTTAGCTATGTTGACACCAAACAGAAAGTTATTTAAAATAAAGTAATAAAGGATTTACCGTTACTCTTTTGTTGGGTCCAATCCTGATGTGTGCACTCTGATTTGAGAGGTATATATCCACTGACACAAGTGACACACCGTTGTAGGCACTGTGATTTTTGGTGGCTACTACCTGAAACTGGGCCTCATTGGTGCCGTGGCTCACACTCTCAGTAATAATGTAAGAGCATGTGCCCTGGAAATCAACCAGTGCCCCATCAAAAGTGATGTAGTGTGGGTCCCCCCACACAGTGCAAGTAGACATTGCATCAAAACAGCCCAGCTGGCCATTTTTAATGGTGCACTTTTGTCCAGGAGTACAAGATGCAGGAGAACAGCGCAGGTCATTTGGAGCATGGCACTCACATCTCTGGGAGCAACCTTGTGTCCAGAGGGACTCACCAGCCTGCAACATGGAAAACAGAAAAGAACACATTTTTAATAAAATGGTTATTATTGCAGCTTTTGAAAGGATTAACTGAGGTGTGACGTACTTCGTAGTAGGAGCCACGATATTGACAGCCACATCTTTCCACAGGGACACATCTGTTCCCACTCTTGACAAAGCCCTTGTCACAGAAACATCCTTCTGAACAAAACTCCCCACAGCTGGCATTAAAGCTGCTGACACAGGTGTGGCCACAGTCACTACCACACAGCTCATAATGGCTGTTGACTGGACAGTTTAGTACTTAAAAAGTGAGGGGAGAAATGGTGGCATCAGATGGTTATAATAAGTTAAGTACATTTCATAAATCTGTTATTAGACAGTCACTCAGGAGACATGTTGAGAAAAACTAGTAGATTACTGGTATGAGCTTCTATTTGAATGGGAAATGAACTGGTTGACTTACTGCAGTTGGTGTTCTGTCTCCAAGGGTAGATTCGAACATTAGCAGATTGACAGGCACTGACGTAGGCCTGGATGGCCGGGCATAGAATATAATTTCCCGAGACACAAACATCAAACACACAGCTCTTGAAATATGGCGCTGGGTCCACCTGCTCATGGCAGAAGCTTAAGGGCCCGTCGGCTGCCTGGATCACCTCACATTGGGCTCTCGCAGGCAGCTCATTGGTGCATTGTGGGCAGGAGGAACCACACCCATCACTGCAGGTGTAGTTGCCTGCCACTTTCCAAGCTTTCCCAAACTCATCTGGAGTGGTGACCATCATTCCAGATGGGGTGTGGAACTCATCATTTGGATTTCCATTGAAGTTTCCACAAAGTCCACACGTTTTTCCACTATATTGAAGACAAGCATTAAATACATCAGGGTCAAAAATATGGTTATAGATTGGAATGTGTCAAATACAATATAGATTTAACAGTATGTAAACTGAAGCATTTAAACATGGGCTACAGTAAAAAGACGATACCTGTATCTTGAAGGTAGAGAGATAGACACTGTATACCATCCATCATAAGTGACACTCAGGCCAAAATCAGCACTGACAAATGTGTGAGATCCACTTGCATAAATGGAAACACGACTTCCATTTAAGAGAATAGGCAAGTTTCTGTTTACTCCGTTCACCTTTAACATTGGAAAAACAGGAGTAGAAGAATAATCCATAATAATAGATTGGAATTTGTGTTGCTACTCTCTGGTGCTTTTCAAACTGAAATCTCCAGTTTAGATTACAAACAAATGTAGAGTCTGAGGAATAATTCAATTAAAGTGGTCATATTATGCTTTTTGGCTTTTTACCTTTCCTTTATTGTGTTTTATGCTCCTGAACTGTCTGAACGCAGCTCGGTTGTAGTCCAGCTTTTACTTCCGTAACATATCCATGTCACTTTGTAACACGTACCATAATGCTCCCCTATGAGCTTTTGTGGCAGTCCCTCAAATTCACCAGTCGAGAAACACACTGAGCTGCAGCACACCAAAGTCCTTATAGGCAAATCATGCCACTCAGCAGCCATCTTGGCAACGCCTGTGAGCAACTATTTCGGACTAACAAGACCAGCCTCCTATCTGAATGAACAGGGAAGGAGCTAGAACTGAACTTTTACTGGTCACCAGGATATAAAACCTATATGACTAGAATCATCTTAAAATCTGACAAAAATCGCTGAAAGAGTTTGACTTTGGCTGAAAGTAAGGTTTAAAAAGCATTTTTCCTGACCAGTTATGTATACTGCACATGCATCACTTCTACTAAGCATGGGCAGTAGACCCCTCACGTCAGTGGAACCACACGATTGGCTTAAATATGTTTCCTGCCTCGGCTATTAAAAGAAGATGATTGATTGAAGGCATTACGGGCTTTCCCTATAGAGTTGTATTGAGGATTCTTTATAACGTCTCTGAGCACACACAGTGACAAGAAGTCCGCCCACAGACTCCCCCGCCCCCACCCTCCCTACCAAGCTTTAGATACCCTCCAGGCAATCAATGGACATGTTGTGACTGTGATGTAGACACAGTGCACAGTTAAAATCATATATATTTCATATGAAAGATACATTTGTTACCAATTAATAACATACCACTATAAAACTCTTATTCCAGTCTAGGTTGCCAAGCTGGTTTGGGAACATGAACAACTGAACCATAGCTGTGTTTACCGGCTTGTTAGGACCCGCCCTGCTCTGCTTCTGATCGCTTAGTAGTCCCTAACTAGGTACTGAGCATGTGCAACTCCCAACAAAGAGCAAATAGATGTGAGATGCTTCACTCCGTAGCTAAAACAAAGCGTTCAACAAACAGGGGTGAAAAGAGATACTGCAACAATTTGCAGTATGACAAAAACTATGTATCCATGTAAACCTACACAAACTTTAAATGCAATTATGAACTTGAAATTGAGCAAAATTTTACCATTTTAAAAAAAGTTTACAATATAATGTTTACAATCTGTAACTCACCTGTACCACACCGTGACTCTCCCTTGACATATGCACTTGGTAGCCCCACACATTCACAAAAATTTCAGCTGTGATTGAAACTGGCAACCCGCTCCATGGCTCATTCTTAGCTTCCACTGAAAATTGGTGGAGTCCATCAGTGGCGTTACAAAGGGTTGCCAAAACATAACGGCAGGTTCCCTGGAAGTCATAGGCCTTGTGATCAAATGTGAGGTAGTGAGGGTCTCCGGAGGCAGAGCAGGTGCCCTGAGGGTTTGGATGACAGCCAAACTCACCCCCCACCACACGGCAGGACTCCTGGGGACCACAAGAGTTGGGGATACAGTGGACTGCCCCAGTAGTGCCATTACAGCTACACAAGCTCTGACATTCCTCACCATCCCAGAACTGTTCGCCACCTTGCCGATAGCGTCCTTGGTGATAGCATCCACAGGATGTTGGAGGCACACACTGGTTGCCATTGAGGACAAAACCATCATCACACTGGCACCCATCCTGGCACACAGTGTCACAGACGAAAGGGAAAGAGAGGCTGGGGCAGGCGGAAGGACAAGAGGTTCCACAGAGTTCATAATGGCTGTTTAGAGGGCAGCTTGGTGCTAGAGAAAAAGAAATTAATTCAGCAAAGTAAATTAAATTTATTGATATAAAAGCTACCCAAACCAAAAGGGGAAAGTGCTTACCACAGCCACTTGTATTCCTCCAGTGTCCTAGAGCAACGCCCTTCTTTTGACACTTTAGTGCATAATCTCGTAGGACCTCGCAAAGCGCTGATGATGGATCTCTAGAGCCTCTAATGATCTCCACACATGCATCCACATGTTGGCGTGGGTCCACCATGGCCCAACACTGGGCAAATGGCCCAAGAGGTGAGCCAAGAATGCCACAGTACCCACTTGAACTGTAATTTGTTGTAGAATTGTTATGATTCACACTTTCTACGCATTGAGCAGCGAGCGAGCCATCACGCCAGCTATCCCCAAACTCCTGAGAGCTGTTGACCAGGATGCCACTGGGTGTGTGGAAATCGTCATGTGGGTGACCATTGTAATTACCACACAGTCCACCTAGTGAGCCATAGTAGACACCAGGTGCAGTGACACGCACAAAGTGAGGCCAGACCGTCTGCACAGTTACACCAAAGGAGGTGCGAAGGATGATACTGTGAACGCTGCTGTGGTAGATTTGGATTCTGTTGGACGCTGAACTGTAAGGTAGTCTGATGACCTGACTGTCAACCTAAAGGGCCATTTAAACAGCCAGTGTCAGATTTTTTGGTTGACAATATTACGACATGAAAGAATGAAATAATTATGATTTTTTAATAAGACCCTTTCTCTAGTGTTGATACTAATTTTGTCACATTTATCTTCATCAGTGTAAAAATGCTTCACTTTTAAAATGGTGGATATATCACATTAAGAACCAATCTCTTTAAAAAATATTAAACTTACTTACCTGTACTCTGCTGGTACTTGCCATCTCAATGGACACTTGTGTGCCCTCTGCCTCAAACTTAAGCATATTGGCAAAATCCTGTTGGCCACTGGGCTCTTTCTCTGCTGTCACCACAAAGTGGATGTAATTAGACAATCCCATCACTTTGGCAAGAGTCAGTCGACACGCTCCAGGATACTGGTATGTCAGTCCATCAAACGTTTGATAGGACCCCGGGCCACTTTTCCAGCATGTTGCATAGCTGTTTGGTCTGCATCCTCTTTCTCCCTCCTCCACTCTGCATGATTCAAGTGGACCACAAGCATGGGAGCTGCAAGTCATGGAGCCAAAATTGCAGTTACAACGTCTCCCACAGTCTGTGTCTAGTATTACAGTTTCTCCAGAGCGGTAGTAGCGACCCTCAAAGCTGCAGCCACAGTCAGAAAGAGGGACGCAGACCCCAGCACTGAGGATGTAGCCTGAGTTGCAGATGCAGCTCTCCTGGACAGGGAGAGGGCAGTTGTGGGTAGAATTGGGACTGACACAGGTAGCTGGACATCCTGTGCCTTGGGACTCAAAGTGGCTGTTGGCTGGGCAGGGGATTTCTAGAGAAAATAAACACTGACCATGACATCATGTACATTTCACCCAAAGGATATTCAGAAATAATGTTGAAAGACTGACAGACATACCACAGAAGCCTTGTCTCCTCCAGCTTGGTAGCTTTATACCATTCTGTTGACACAGACTTGCGTACACGTTTAGGGATTGGCACAGAATGGGCTGGTACCCTCCTCCTACACACAGATCGTACACACAGTTGTCCAGAAAGGTCTGTGGGGGAAGTCTTTGATGGCAAGCAGCAAAAGGACCTGAACTGCTCTGGAGGATACCACAATGAGCAGTATTGCTGTATAAAGCTGTCTGAGCCGCAGTGCAGGCAGCACAGTCCAGACCTTCACACTGTGCCTCACAACCAGGCTCATCATCCCCTGCTGCTTGCCAGCTGTTGGCAAAAGCCACATCAGAGCGCACAACCTCGCCTTGGCGGGTTCGAAAGTCGTCCCTAGGATCATTGTTGAAGTTTCCACACAGGCCACATGTTGCATTCTGGTAAGTGTAAGGCACACTGATCCGGACAAAATGATCTGTGTCATATGACACCTCCAAGCCAAAGTCAGTACTGATGATAGTAGAAAAACCTGACTGATAAACCTGGACGGTGCCGTTGTTGAGATAGATTGGAGTGGCTGCAAAGTTTTCATTAACCTGTAAGCACAAAAGTAAGCAAAGCCATAGCTGTAAAAATATGAAATAAATAAAAAATATTACTGTAAGTAGAGACTTAGTCCTTATTGCTAACCTTAACCTCACCACGACGTCCCTTGACAAGCTCAATGGTTTTATTATAGACATACACTTTGACCAGTCGCATCCAAGAGACTCTAGTGCTGCCCCGGTGTTCATTCTTGCCCTCTATTCTATAGTAGGGCAACCCTCGACCACATTGCTCAGAGAGAACGTAAGTGCAGGCGCCCTGAAAGTGAAACACTTTACCATCGAAGGTATAGTAATGTGGATCACCACTTATGGTGCAGGTGCTTCTCTGCACTGTCTGGCAGGAGAACTGAAAGGCACTTGGCCGGCAGATTTGAGAAAAGGAGCAGGGTTGGCTCTGACACTGAAGTCCTTCTGAGGTGCAGGTGCACTTTAGTGCACATGTACTGTCGCTCCAGAATGAGTCACCCAACTGCACAGGTTCACCTTGAAATAAAGGAAAGGAAATTTCAACCCAACTCACAAACAATGCCATATAAACCATTCTAGAGGGAAAAAACGGAAGCAAGCAACTGTACATTTTATGCAATATTGGACAATAAACTGCTTATTTAATCTTTTACAACTAATATAATCTTATTCTGTTCTATTTAGTCTTGTGTGTATAAGTTTCAGGAGTGGTTAACATCAATGCACATCACTGTAAAGTAGGGTGCATAAATTACAAAGTGCCACTTGCTGTCACCCTCTGGATATGGTCTTACCATTAAAAGTGCAGCCTGTTGGCCCATGGTCTGTCCGGAAGGCCCAGCGACCGGGCACATTGACATTGCTGCTCAGGCGGAAATTTGAGTTACTGCCTGTTGCAGTGCTGGAGAAGGATCCAGGTATGATGAAATAGTGAGTGGAGTTGACTGTGTCATAGCCAGCCTTGAATATACAGCACACAACATATAGATTTAACATTTGTATGATAGATTTGTTTTTAACTATTAATATTAGTAAATTGAAAAATATGTATCATAAGTGAATTCGTTGTATTCAATTTTATTAACAAAAACTGAAAAACATTCATTCGTAATCAATCACATATCTTTGGTGGTTCTGACCTGAACACTGCGAGTCGTGGGGGCTATTATCCCATAGTTCATCAGCACAAATGAGTACTGGCCACCAGAGATCAAGACTGCTTGGAAAGTTGTTTGCTGAAAATTCAATGGTTTAAAGTACTTCATAACATGAGATGTGTGTAATTTTATTCTGTGTTTCAACATTAAGAACAAGTTAACTTACTGTTCCTGAATTTGGAAAGTAGGCGACCTCATACCATGTGGCAACAAAGACCCAGGCGGCATTAAAGTACAGTCTTGGGAAGTAATCATTAATGTCTCGTGTAGCTTGTTGGAGGACGCTGCCGCTGGTGTATTGGTTGTAGTAGACTTGACCAGTTTCTCTGTTGTCCAAATCTGTCCAGAATGGAGCTATGATGTCTATGGATCCATGTATTGGAAATATTTGAGGTATGAACCTTCCCCATGCCCTGTCAAATGTCACATGTCCATTCTGGTTGACCTGAAAACAATATTGTTAGTAACTTAATAGTGACTATGTCTTCACTTAATCTGTGAATTAAAATTCTACATCATGGCTCTGTTCTGCAATTTCAATTCTCAGTCAACAAACATTTTACTTGTATTTAGACAACAATATATTTACATACATAAATCGTTTTATACGTCCTCCCAAAATATACAAAAGATCGTTGCAAGGTTATTAAAGGAGAACTTCCATCATCTGACCGAGAACTTGTATTTCCAGATATTGGGTAGAGGGGTCCTAGGAACAACAAAATTGTACATTCATTTAAAAAGAGCACTGAAGTTTGCAAATATTCCAGTGTTTAATAGGCTTTTCATGCAAAAACAAGGCAAAAACAATGCTCTTTGTCCCAGGCTCAAAGTTTTCTCTGTTGTTTTGCTGTTTGGTACTTGCTTCATTTTAATTCCTGACCTGTTAATTTTTTCAGTGTGCAGAGCATATCTTGGATTTTTTAAAATTCTTAATATACACAATATTCTTTCATAGAGCAAAACCAGAAAAACTGCACTTTGAAACATGTAAACTCTACTGACAGTTTTGCATAAGTTTAAAATTATCCACTGAGACACAAACGTATCCTATAGAACAGATTTTGAATTTTTACAATGACTTAATATCCAGTTATTATACATCCTTATACAGCGAACCTAATGGTGATTTAAAGCTATATCAGAAATCACCATCTTCAACCAGCATGTCCAAAAAGATACAAATAAATAGTGTAATTAAGCACTAATCAATCAATTTATACTCTAGTCACAGTCACACCAATAATCATACAGCATTAGTATTCATCATAATAATATTGGCATGATTGTATGAATGGCATGCTACTGTGAATGAAAGAAAAATCCACATTCACAAACATCAACTTACCTGAACTCTGGGAATTCACCATGCCTGTAAATATAACAAAACATAAGCAAAGATGTAAATAAATGGATACATCAAGATGCATCTCAGAAAATATACCAACAGTAAGGAATTTCAGTAAAGCTTAATCAATTAGATAACTAAAATTACATTTGATTGGAACTACTTACTTATCATCCACAAAAGAAGCATAGACAACATGATGTTGCCTGCCATTCTCCCAGGCTATTCAGATCTGCTTACCAACCAGAGTGGACATAATTTTATTATGGATTTAATTTTATTATCAGTTATAATAAAATAGTAAATTGTGTTTTTTAGAAATATGCATTTGTTAAATATAGGTCCACAGAATTTAATATTTACCTGGTGATGCTGTTCTTGTCCGTAATCCATTTGAGACTGCAGAGCTAGAGCAAAGCTTTATACAGTAAAAGCTGGCACAATCCCAAAAGCCTGTTGGTTTTTTTTATCAGTTTCAAATAGGTCAGTATAACATGTATTTGGCTTCCTCATACACTAACCATGTCACATTGTCTAGAGAATAATGAAAATGATCAAATATCAAAAACTGAGATCTAATACTCTACAAAAGGCTTTAGTAAATACATTGTTGCAGTGCTCTTAAGTGTCAAGATACTTAGCCTCAAGATACCAACAGATAAGATAACGCTATTGTGATAAGCCACAAGCTAACTTATGCTGCCAAAGCAATGGCCTAATTCTCTTTGGTGCGACCTGTGCAGTCATTTTATGTTAAAAATTGACAAAATATTAATGATGAAAAATGTGCATGTTTGTTGGTCAAGACCACAATCAGCAGAACAGGCAACCATTGTTGTATGTGGTGGACAACATTTCACACTGTATATTCATTGTATGTGTCTGCATGCTAAACGTTGTGAGTATTGATACATGTTTAAACATAAACAGACAATATCAACAGCTTAAATCCATAATTCGGGAGAGATTTAAGTTTAACAAATTGGACTTAGATCTACCTCCATTGATAACAAACTTCCTTAAACTGTCCCCCAAACTATTATCTAAAAATACAAGTGTTACTGTCTAAAACAGATAGTTCAATCTCTCTCCCAGTCCTAAAGTGGGAGACAGATCAATCCATTAGTAAACCTTCTGGACGCAAATATGTTTACTTTTAGAATGACTAAAAATCCCAATCTACAACTCATACAGTATAAAACTTTCAACTAAATACACTATACAGGACAAAGGATATTTAGGATGGGTCTAATGCAGTAAACATTTGCCTGAACTGTTCAGGTAACATCTCTGATAGTTACATGCATGCTATCTGGCTATGTGGCTGTCTGTTCTGGCAGAAAATATGTGAAGACCTATCAACTTGAGGTACCTTGTCCCAGTTTCCCCCTCACTCTGCATGCTGGAGGACCTTCGTAGAGAGGTTGACATGCTTCTCACTGCCCTATGCATTGCCAAAAAACTATCCTCATGAACTGGAAGGCTAAAAAGAATTTAAGTATCACCCAATATAAGAATCTCCTGTTAGACAGCATTTAGCCTGGAGAGAATTTCTGCTTCCTCAATAAAAAAACCATTTGCAGAATTCTAGTCTCTCTGGTCCACCTTGATCAATTCCATCACTTATTGGGGGTGGGTGGTCGCGGCATTGCTGTTCTGGGCTAGAGGACTGCGGGTCGGGACTGTGCTGAGCTGCCTTTGGGTTTGTGTGGGGTCCTGGGGTTTGGAGCTCTGGATCTCTGAGAGCTGGGCTCCCCCGGGGCTTTTAATCACATATTAGATTGAGGGCTTGGCGGGTGGGAGGGGCACTTTGGGAGGCTCCACTGCTTGCCAGATGAGGGGTGCTCATTGTTGCGACTAAATGCACCTTAGCCTGGGTCCCGTTGTCTCCTCACCTCGCAGGGGCCGTCTTCAGCGGGGATGGGCCCCCCACTGCTGACTCCCACTGGCTCTGCCATAACAAGGGCTGCGGAAGTTCCAGGGGGCACATGGCCGGTGTTGTCGCAGTGGGTCTTGGCCCGCTCTCTTGGGGGTGGCTGTCTGGGGGGTCGGGGCTCTCATTGGAGGTTGTGGCGGGCCTAATGCTGGCTCTGCCCTCACCCACACTTTGGGGTGGCCTCTGGCTGGGATGGAGGCTGATGCTCCTGGTTCTCCCGTGGTCTTGCTCCCTGGCTGTGGGGACTCTCTGCTATTCCCTCTTTGGGCGGGGAGGGGCTGTCCCCATGGCATGTGGTCTCGGGTCATCTGTGGGGTCCTGGCTGCTTGGGTTCTTTCCTGACTGCCACTGGGGTCGGTGCTGCGCTGTTGTGGTATCCCACTCTCACTAACAGGCCAGTCAGAAAGGGGCAAAAACGGGAATTACGGCTGGGTAGCCAGAGGGCAAACAAGGGGGGCAAGGCAACACTTAGGAAGCCGGACAGGAGGCTGACGAAGGCAAGACCTCTCCGGAGGTCGTCGACAAGGGCAAAGACCCTCAGATGGCTGGACAGGAGGCCGGCGATGGAGGTGAAGACCCTAAGGAATTGACCCTAAGGAAGCCAACGAAGGTGAGACCTCTTAGGAGGCAGAGCAGGACTGACAGCCAGCAGCAAAGCAGCAGAACAGGGAACCAGTGCCAGTATTCAGCTGGGCTGAAAACCGGTGACACCACAGGGGTTTTAGAGAGTTGATGCAGCAAAGGCGTCAAAATCAACTGAAGCTCTGCAGGAGCAGGGAGCTGAGACAGCAGGGTCCGGAATTAGCTGGATAGCTGATTGGACCCTAGGGGCAGGCAGCTGCTGCAGCAAAACAGCATCTGGAGGCTGGAAAAGTAGCTGAGACAGTACAACAAAGTCCAGGGACTGTAGTAGCTCGGCAAAGTCAACAGGTGGCAGCTCAGCAAAGTCAGAGGGTTGTCTCAGCTGAGAAGGGTCAGGTGAATCCAACGAAGGTTAAAATCAAGGGCAACTGGACTTGGTTGAAGATACTGGAAGATGTTTCGTCCCTCATCCAAAGGACTTCTTCAGTTCTGACTGACTGGCAGGGAAACTCAGCTATTTAACCTCAGTGGGGTCGTTATCCCGGGTCATCGATACCGCTGGTTCGTTAGTGTTCGTTAGTCGTTAAGACTACCTGTGGCCACAATCACAATGTTGTTGCGTTTGACCTTCTTTTCCTCCTTGTTCTTCTTGGATCTTGTGGCTGTCTTCACAAAGGTCCATTTAGGGTATCCACAGGCTGTAAGTGGTGGTTCAGGTGGTTCTGTTCCTTCTCTCTGGCTTGGGCGCAACATTGTGATTCCATACATGTCTGGAGTATCAGAGAAACTCAGGAGGATTTTCAACAAACATAACATCCCTGTGTTTTTTAAACCCAAGAACACACTAAGACACACAGATGCTGGTACACCCCAAAGACCGCACACCCAAACACAAGAAAAGCAATCTAGTGTATGCGGTCCAATGCAGTGAGGAATGCACAGACCTGTATATTGGGGAGACTAAACAACCACTACACAAACGCATGGCTCAACACAGAAGGGCCAACTCCTCAGGTCAAGACTCTGCAGTCTACTTACATCTGAAGGACAGAGGACACTCGTTTGAGGACCACCAGATGCACATTTTAGACAGAGAAGATGGATGGTTTGAAAGAGGAGTCAGGGAAGCCATCTACACCAGGGTTGAGAAGCCGACATTGAACAGGGGAGGGGGTCTACGCCACCACTTATCCCCCACTTACAATGCTGTCCTTTCATCACTTCCCAGGAAACTCAACAAACGTAACCTATTGGCCTCAGGTGAAGATACCAACGATGGTTGTTCAGTCTTGGCCACAGGTAGTCTTAACGACTGTAACGACTGTCATCACAGCAACAAGGAACACTAACGAACCAGCGGTATCGATGACCCGGGATAACGACCCCACTGAGGTTAAATAGCTGAGTTTCCCTGCCAGTCAGTCAGAACTGAAGAAGTCCTTTGGATGAGGGACGAAACGTCTTCCACTATCTTCAACCAAGTCCAGTTGCCCTTGATTTTAACCTTCGTTGGATAACTATGACCTGGATGACTGAGAATCTTCATAGACATCGGTCAGGTGAATGTTGCAGCTTTGCAGGAGCAGGAATTTGTTGCAATACTACTGGCTCACCTACAGCCAGAATAGGGGGCTATGGCAGCAAAACAGGGTTAGGAAGTAGCTGCCACTCAGTACGGTCAGGAGTCAGCTGGGCCACCAACTGGATACAGGAAACAGGAGTCGGCTGGTCAGCCAACAGCAAACATGGCCAGACTGGACCACATGACAACACAGTCTTAGGGGTGCAAGCCAGTATAGTCCCAGGAGCACTGGCTAGCTGAAGCCCTGGGGCACTCACCAGCTGTCTGTGGATCTCTGAGTAGCTCTGTCTCTGTAGCCCTAGGCAGCTTCGTTTCTGCAGTGTTGAGCATCTCCATCTCTATGACACCAGGCCGCTCAATCTCAGGGATGCCGGGCAGTGAGACCTACGCAGCATGAACAGTGGCAATGATGAGGTGCTGGGCAGTGAAGAGGACGAAGAGCTGGTCAGTGAAGAGGACGAAGAGCTGGTCAGCAGTTAGTACGAAGATCAAGGTGAGGAGCAAGTCAACAAAGACTCGGTGGAGTCAAGTGATGGAGACTCCAGGGTGACTGCCCATAGGGTCAGGAATCATGATGTCCACTTCTCCTCCTCTGGCCTCCATGGGTCCCAGAGAAGATGGCCATGTGAGTCACTTCAAAAGACTGCTAGTTGTCAGTGTGGCTTGTCAGACAAGGTTCTGGAGTCAGCTGGGCCGCCAACTGGATACCTGCAACAGGAGTTGGTTGGCCTGCCAACTGAGCACCAGAGGCTGGAGTCAGCTGGGCTGCCAACTGGACAGTGGTGGCTGGAGTTGGCCGGGCCACAGGCAGACGATCAGGTAAGACAGGGGAAACCTCCATGGTGCTGGGCAGCAGAGGGGCAATGCAGCAGCAAGTATCCCTCATGGGGATTTCACTCGACGTGAATCAGACGAAGACCTAGCTGGATAGCTAGCCTTGTAGATAGCCACCAGAAGGCTAGCGGCTCGTGCTTCTTCTGACTACTTGGCCCGCATAGAAAAATAGGCTAGTAGTGTCATTGACCCAGAGTCTTTCTGTCATTGTGAATCCCCTTCCACAGGGAAAGCAGCCAGAGGATCAGGCAGACATGCAGGCTAGCTGCCGAAGCGCTAGCCGAACAGGATACAGGCAGGACAGGCAGAGGGCTACCAGCGCTAGCCAAATAGGATACAGCCTGTCAGCTAGATGATACAGGCAGGAGAATGCTGCCAAACAGAAGGCATGCTGGTTGGTTGGTAGCTGCTTGTTGCTAGCAGGCCAGGAACCAGGCATGTGAGGGCTAGCTTGCCGATGGCTAGCAGGCCGACGGCTAGCTGTCTGGAGCTCAGCGCCAGCGGGCCAGGGATCAGGTGGCCGGATACTGGCTGGCAGAGGTGAAGGCCGGGGGTTGTTAGCCAACTGGCAGGAGATCAGACTGGAAGCAGCTTACTGAACAACATTCAGGCAGTGACAATGGCTGGTGGTTAGAGAGTGTTAACCTCAGAGTCACAAGAAGTGTCCAGGCATAGCTAGTCTTTCTTCAGCTAAGCAAACAATGCCAAGAATATTCACCAATCTCGGTTTTGCCAAAATTCTCTTTTCCATTAACTTATAAACAAATTTACGGCGCTTAGTGTCCACAGAATTGAAATCCACATTTAAGAGATCATAGTCCACTCCACTACTAATGTCTGCTGGGCCCATATTGGTCGCGTCATACTGTCAGGAAGGCACGGAGAGTTGCGGGTTAATTGCAGCATTTTAAAAACTGAAGTCAGTTGTAAGATTTACATCATCAACAGACTAGACAACACAATTTAGGTCCACCACATGAGAAGCAACGTCCACACAGAAAGAATAATCCAAATAAATCCAGCAGGGTCCAAACATGTTACAGGAGAGACACTCAACGTATGATGACAACACGCCAACAAGAAACGGAAACCCAGACAATTTATACAGAAGTACACAAGCTTATCTTATCTTAACACATGTTTCTTTTACTGTGACTCCTTGTTGGCAGAAGAGTGTTCATTTTTATCTCTTATCAGCCATGGATACATACTGCTGTTCATAAAATTAATAGTTGAAATTCATTTTCGGTTGGGCTGCCGACCTGTCCAGGGTCTACGTCGCCTTTTGCCCGATGTCACACAGGATAAGCGGTTGACGATGGATGGATGGATGGAATTAATTTTCTGTTTTTGCAAATAATATTACTTTCAGGGTGACTCCGTTTTCTAATGTGTGTAGTGCTACAGACTCTTCAAATTGCCATGGTGAAATATACAGTTTAGTTTGTTGATAGGTGACACTACAGAAATGCCCGTATAGATTTCCAAAGAAGCTTAAAAAACAAGGGCAACTGGACCTGGTGGATACTAGATTACGTTTCGTCCCTCATCCAAGAGACTTCTTCAGTTCTGACTGACCAGTAGGGAAACTCAGCTATTTAACCTCTGGGGGGTCGTTTGCCAAGATCATTGATACCACTTAGTGCTCCTGGCTATAGTAACGACATTCATTATGGTCGTTAGAGCCATTCCTGTTTAGATATTTATATGTCCTCATCTGTTAATTGAGTTAGGTTTATGGGTACTGTAAGCCTCACCCTATTTAGCATTTATAAGCAGTATATAAACAACATTGGTTTATATGATCAAAACTGGTATATAAGAATAATAGTGACAATCTTTATTTAAACATTTTTCAGAGCAGAGTTAGAAAGTGAGTTACATGCAACAATCAAGATAGATCAGTCCAGAAAATAAAAGAGAATAAAATAACAAATAAACAAATTGAACAGTTGAAACACACTAAGTAAAGGAAAACAAATGGATGATATTTAAAGTGTATTATTTGATTGTCATCTGTGCTTCTGGTTAAACCAGATTATGATTGTATTGATCGAGATGACACACTTTCATTTTGCTGCAAGTCTTGGTGTGTGTGTGTGTGTGTGTGTGTCTGTGTTTCACTTTTCTGCTCTGTACTACAGGCTCATACATTAGGCTTATGATGTACTCATTATTAAATTCAGACAGTGAACTCTTTTAAGTCCCTTCTTAAAACATACTTTTATAGGAGAAACTTTCCCGATTGTATTTGACTTTATTTTATCCCTTTTATTTTATTTCTATTTTACTTATTTTATATTTATTTTAAACATGTATTTTAGTCTTTTCAATGTTTTCTTGCTTTTATCTTGTATTGTTTTTGTATTATTGTCTTTTGGGTATTATTGTCTTTACACTTGTTAAAGCACTTTGTAACTTGTTTTTGAAAAATGCTCTACAAATAAAGATTATTATTATTTATTATTATAAATCATTAAAGTCGGTCAGTTTTACCTGGAACACGGCAAGAAGGTAAATGAAAATGTTTGCCTGTTGCTCAGTAAAGCAACAAAGGAAAGGGCCAATAGAAGAGTGTAGCACGTTCTCTCTAACTTTGTCCTGAATTGGAAGTGACATTTGATACTTTTTAAAATCTTCTTCCTTAAACTGACCCAAGAAATTGAATCCGAGAAGAACAAAACCTGCAATGTGACCTGAGCCACAAGCAAAGGCAGATTGCAGGAAGTGCAAGATTTTCTAGTTAATCCTAGATTCTATGGCCCCCAAAAAATCTAAAACGTGATAGAATTAAATTACTACTGGAATCATCTTTCATTTTCATCCTCAACTTAATGAGGCAATGTTTGATCAAACACAAAATAATGTTTTAATTTGAATGTTGATGAATCACAGTTTTTAGTTTGTTTTATTTTTCTCCAATGACTAGAAACGATTCACACTACTATTGCCTCTGCACATGTGCAGTTCTGCATGTAGCGTGACTTTCCTGGTCTTGAGGCTGATAGGAGATTAAGAGCGTGCAAACATTATCATTATCCTTTGTATTATTCAAATAACAATTGTGCAACATGCAGAAAACCCTGCAGCTGTAGAGGCCTAATCTGTACCTGCACAAACTGCAAATAATGTTTTAAAGTCATGACTGTCAGTGGCTGCTGGTGGTGTAGCACAAAAGATCTGGGCCCAGAGGGTCCATTGTCATGTGACAAAATGTTGTTTGTCTTTGATCCAATTATCCAGAATGTCTTGAGTAATTATTACTGATGTAACATCTTAAAGGCCCTCAAAACGTAATTTCTCAATCAGATTCTTTCTGAGAGTAATGCTTAATGATTACCATTTCAGTCCAAGTCAGAACAGTTTTTGGTTTATTTGACATGAGATATTTCCCTTATTGTGTTTCTCTCTGTGCCCTTCTCACTGATTTTCAGCCATGTCCTTCTGAGCACCAACCAGGATTTAGCAATATTTGAATCAAAATTGATGACAGTTGTGGGGCTGTTGGCTTATAAATCCAGGCTACTGATCAAATCTGATCAAATGACACCCACCACAGTCCTGGGATCTCATTCATAAAACTGTGCATAGAAACCTCACTAAAAGTGTCATTGGGCCCAAAAGCCACAATACACCAAAACATATTCAATATATTGAAAATATTCAATATAATATTCACAATATTATAATTGGTCAGTGAAACGCCATATTATAATATTATAATATTGATACATACTGACTCCATTAAGAAAAGGAGGCAAATTCTGACAGATAAGCTACAAAACGGAATTTAAAGTGTGACACAGACGTTTTTTTTGGTGAAGCTGAAGTTGTTTGGTGGGTAAAAAACACACTTTCACGCAACGCTTGTGCACTGGAGTAAAGGGGGCACCGGAGCACCACTCCTTTGTAACTGATCTACAGGAAGGGGCATCGCTCTTGAGAAGTCGCTGCCTGGAAGGGGACACACACACGCAAGGATGACCCAGGTACTAATTTGGATTCCCCCGTTTGAATAGAGATTAATTTGGCTGTAAGACATTTATTTGGCTGTACAAGCAGTCCACTCTCTTAACAAGGCTGAGAAAAGAAATATGACTTGTTGTTAATGACAAAAGCAGCACACTGAAAGATTTACTTAATAAGTGCATAAGTGTTTTTACAAGCAGCACATCACAACCACACGCTGGCGCACAGCGTTTGGCTCGATAAGGCAACATGTGATAACAATACATGAAAAGCACTCTAATCGACTGACGCATTGAAAACGGCATCAATTTAAATTTGTCCTCCTGTTCACCTTATTTATGAGAATAAATTGCACTGCATGCAAGTATTAATTAATATGATTCCCGATTAAACTGTACAACATATCTGAGGCATTCTTTTGCCGAAACAGATGTTTGTGTTTATTATCCTACATCTGGTTCTTTTTGTGTGACCTTAAATGATGTTTTTTGCGCACTTCAGGGAAAATCAATCAAACGGGTGTTTGTTTATTCAGAAAGGCTTTAAGCCTATAATATGTTACCCAGAGGCAATATTTCGATTTATTTTACACAATAGGGCCTATTCATTTCAAACCGTTTCATCCTTCTGCCATGTGAGTCGCCAATTCTCATTTCTCCTCAAATGTGCGTACATGGTTCAGGATTTCCGCACATTGTCATTGTTTTTTTGTTTTTTTTATAGATCACAACCTGTGCTTGGGAAATGGTGTACGCACGTTTCCAGCCCTGTTTTGTAGGTACGCAGCGTTTATAAATGAGACCCAAGTGAAGCAAATTTGCTGAGTTTGTGAGTGTTAAACGCTTAATAAATGACACTTTTCAAACAATGCTCTCATCACGAATGACGATGTGACCAGTTTTTAGGGGATTTTATCATAATGAAGCTAATAGTAGGACAATCACATCTTATTTGGTTGCCCTATTCCAGCTCAGCCTGCACTTTATGTGGCCACAAGATGGCAGTACCGCATTGTCTTGGATTAGTTTGCCTCCCAAACACCATGAATGAAGTTTCAGTTATTTTATTACCCACAGCATAATGCATGATGTTTGTCAAGGCGAAGGAGTGGAGATCTTGTCAACACTGCATATCCTTAAAAAAGGGTATGTAATAATAATAAGCTTTTTGAGGGCTAAGACTTATTTTTAGGGTTCAGGCTACAATAAGGGGAGGGGTAGGGTTGGAGTTAGGCTTATAGTTGCAATGCAAAAGGTTTAGGGGTAAGGGGCTTGGAAATGCATTATGTCGATGAGATGTCCTCACGGAGACTGTGGAACAAACGTGTGTGTGTGTGTGTGTGTGTGTGTGTGTGTGTGGGTGGGTGAATCAGAGAAAAGGGGAGAGAGAGTGAGGGCAGGCACAGCAAAACTGAGTGTTGAAAATCTGGAGATCTGAGAAAGCCTCCCAGTGTGCGTGCTGTGAGTGGAGGCTGCAGAAGGTTTCCCGCCAGTGCAACTGAGTCACTCTCTCAGCGTTTAATGTGGATGTCGCTGTTCAACATGGACTTCCAAAAGTTAACCCGGCCTGAATGAACTTCTGGCGAGAGTGGATGGATCTTCAGACAGGAATTTATGCACTATGGAGATGTTTGCCAGGCAGTGCTTTGTTTGGACACTTCTGAAAGGAACTTTTTGTTTGGTAAGTACAAGAAACTAGAAGCACTGAACAATTAGATGCATGTCACATTAAAAACAAACAAAACTAACCCTAACCCTATTTACACAAGAACTTAGTGTTGCCACATACTGAAACTTATGTGACTTCTGCAATTATTTTCAGCCATATTTTTTGTGACAGTTTTACACACATAAAAAATAAACTATTAGCTACTTAAATACAATACTGTTTTGGAGTTTAATTTAACAGTGAGTGTGTGTAGTTAAATGCTTCTTACAGGCAGTTGCATCAGTAATTAAAAGGGACCATTCTTCAGGATAAGTAATTTTATATTTGGCACCTCAGAACATTTTTATGGTAGTACTACTTACAAAGCAAATCTGAATGCAGTATTTTTCATCAGTGTTCATAATGTAAATTATGTTTTCAATATTTCTTTTTAACATTTCGCAAGTTTTGGGCTGTAAAATAGATATTTTTAGGGAATTATAACCGAATAACAGATTGTTACTCTCTTTTTTCACCGCTCTATTTTACTTATTAATTTACTTCCAGTTGTACTCAGTGTCCACCTTTCTCTCCTGATTGTCTGTCTAGTTGGTTCTTGGCAACTTCACCTTCAGCAAGAGATCATCACCTGAACTCAACAGAGACCAAGACTTGTCTTCACAGAAAAACTGGGCACCTGAAACTAAGAGTTTGAATCAGAACACCAAACTACCCATCAATCCTTTTATTCCTCTTTCAAAGCAGGGACTTCTGGAAATACTTGGAGCAAACGCCCAGTCGTCTTCCAACCCATCCTTAAAGTTAAAGCTTCGTCCCATCATGACGTTCAGCTGGGGCGAGTTTTATTCAAACATCAAAACTGTCAAACTGAATTTGCTGATAATGGGCAAGATCGTGGATCACGGGAACGGCTCTCTCGGAGTCTACTTCCGCCACAACTCCACAGGTGTGGGCAATGTGTCTGTCAGTCTCGTCCCACCGATGAAAGAGGTGGAGTTTGATCTGGAGCGCCAAAGTGTGGTCAACCCCAAAGACTCGAAGACATTCAACTGTAGGGTAGACTATGAGAAAACCGAACGGAACAAAAAGGTGATGCTGTGCAACTACGACCCCTCCAAGACATGCGCTCAGGAGCAGACCCAGAGCCACGTTACCTGGATGTGCTCCAAACCCTTTCAGGTTATCTGCATCTACGTGTCTTTCTACAGCACAGACTACAGACTGGTTCAAAAAGTCTGTCCAGACTACAGCTACCAGAATCCAGGAGCCTACCTTCGCACAGGTTAAGCAGATGTCGAGCCAAGCACAACAGTGGAGAATAATGTTTCAATAAACCCAGTTTGAGCAGCTATGAGCAAGTCTGAGGGACTGTTTTGGAAGTTTTTAAAGGGATTCAAAAGTTTAGCATTTCTCTAGAAAATGTTTTTTTTTTCAAGTCCTATAATTCACCAAATAATGTTAAGTCTATGTTTTTAGTGCATCTTGCTTGTCAAAGACTACAAGAGCTGTATTAGACTGTTTTCACCCAGTGCATATAATTAGGAGCATTATTTTCATTCTCAATTGATGTGATTTTTCTTTTACATTATTGAATAATCTTTCGGTTTTATGAAATGACAGGAAGGTGTGAAAAATGCTCATCACAACCTTCAAATTACTTGTTTTGTCCAAAACCCAAAGATATTCAGTTTACAATCACAAGACAAATTAAAGCAGAAAATCCTCACAAATGAGCAACTGGAGCTAGGTAATCTTCTTTTAAAAGACTGATGTGAATAATTAATCGATTCTCAAAATAGAAACAGATTTTTCTATTTACCAAACGAACGTCAAGTAGCCTAATCCTTGTAGCTCTATACATAATTCATCCCATAATACTTTGCAGCTAGACAATAGCAAGTGTTTTGGTTTGTAATGGCTAATTTAGGCTTAGGCTATATCACCATCCATGTTTGTAACGCTAAAGATAACAGACTATATACATCTAATCAGGATAAACCATTTGCAACATTGTTATTTTGCATTTACATTGTACACTTCAGTCATTATGTTCTCTCTCAGTTTGATGATGTCTGGAGAAACTGCTGTTTAAAAGAGCACAGAGTGACCATGAAAGTCCTTTAAACTATCGTACCATTCAATAGTCCTGCTTTACAAACAAGATTTAGAACCAGATTTGTACATTTGTGAGTTTTTCCATAACTGAATTTGTTTGATTTGGTCCGATCAGTGCTTGTTACAAAGCTGAGGGAAGATGTTTATTAAAGTTTAGACCTTGTGTAGGCTATAAACAACAAAATGTACAGGTTTAGACATTTTAAGTTGACCCCATTAGCAACCTATTATTTCAACTGGTTGAGAAAGTACATAGTTTGTTTCACCTACTAATCAAAGTGATGATGATGATACCCATGTACTCATGGTATATCTGATGTTATTGCTGTTGCCCACATGTAGATATTGGCTAGGGATGCACTGATCTGTGCTTTGCGTATCGGCCGATGCCCAGTAGGCCTACTGATCGGATACCAGTGTTAAATAATTAAGCTGTATTTCTCACTGTGAGATCAGGCTGGAAATCATTATTTTATGCATAAGGCAAAATCAGGCTTGACTTAGATATTGCTTCCTAACTTTGTAAAACAAAACGCTGTGTTAGCTCTCCTGGCAAAATGTTCAGGTCTACCAGCACACTGCTAATGCATCATGTGGTACACCTGTAATTGAACTGAATAGATCGGCCAATCCAGCTATTTGAGTCAGTATCTGAAATCAGTATCAGATCTGTGCATCCCTAGTATTGGCTGCTCTAATCTTATAGTGCAGATTTCAATGCAATAAAAACAGCTGTGCACACAAGGTGACACGTAGTTACTCTGTGACAGCTAATCAAACTTCTTACATGCGGTTTCCCATTGGTTGTGAGAGTGCTGTGCCGGGCCACAATTGGTCCTCTAAAACAGCGGTTGTGAATAGTGAAAGCCATGTAGGGGTTTGGGGTTGTTGAGTGGTTCAGGAGGCCCAGAACTTGGCAGGAGCCCTGTGTAACATGCCAGGAATTAAATATATCTGTTTCTGAGTTGTTGTCAGTTTCAGCCTGGTGACTGCACCGCCGGTGGTGAAAGAAGTATTCAGCTCCTACACTGAAGTAAAAGTACCAATATCACACTGGAAAAATACAAGTAAAAGACCTGCATTGAAAATCATGTGAAAAATTCTGTAAGTATAATCAAGAAGATGTACTTAAAGTATTAAAATTAAAACTACTCAATGTAGAAAAATGGCCCCTGTGACCTTTATACTCTTATATATTATATCTTTGGATTATTATTACTCGTGCTGTATGATGGTTGAGGTGGTGCAGATTCGTTGCTATTTTGTACAGGACTGCCACTAATAATTGTTTTCTCCATTAATGTATTGCTTGGTTTGTAAAAAATCACAAATGCCATCACAAATACCCAGAGCCCAAGGTGGCACCTTCACAATGCTTTGTTTTGTCCAACCAATAGTCCAAATTTCAAAATGATTAAAAATACATAAAAGTGATTAAAAGGAAAAGCAGCATACCTTTATATTTGAGAAGCTGGAACCATGAAATGTTTTTGCATGAAAAATGACTTTGACGACTAAAAAAAATAGTTGCTGATTAATTGTCTGTAAATCAACAATTAATTGATTCATCGAATAATCATCAGCTGTACTTGTGTATACTGTTGGGTAGTTAAATTTTTTAACAAAATCTATTTTATAAGCTCTTCAGGTCGTTTATGCAAAAATATTAATAATCTAATAAATATAGTAAAGTAAAAAGTACAGTATTTCCCTCTGAAATGTAGTGGAGTATTGAAAAGAAAAGACTCAAATAATTAAGTACTACAAATCTATCAAATCATCTGCATTGGCAAGTAACCTTTTCTACTCGGTGAATGGATGTTTAATGAACCAGACACACTGCTGCTAACTAGATTATGTGGGTGACAGAGGTGATGCCCTGACCGCATGGCTGATGGCGCCTCGGACAAACCCTCACACAGCTCACTGATCATTGTCGTCTACATGCCCTCCCTCTCCACCACAGCTGTGTTCAGAGGCCCCTGGGCCAGAAAGCTCCTGTTAAAAGCTACAAATACAAATCAGCCAGTTCTGAGCTTCAGCTGATTTGCTGCAAAGGCTGCTTCTATTATTAACTCTTTCAACACGTCCTCCAACTGAAGGCTGGTTTAAACATATACAATATGTAGAATAAATAGTATCTGTAGTTTTTAGATGGTAACTGCATGTCAAGCAGTTCAATTTCAGTTTCACCTCAGGTACTGTAAGTCGGCAGTGGTGGAGGAAGTATTCAGATTTTTTATTTAATTAACTGAAAGTAGCAATAGTGCAATATAAAAATACTCAAATACTTACAAATCCTACATTTATTGTGAGTTGAGTATTATTAAATATACTAATCCCTTCCTGTGAGTATATCTTCTGTTGCCAAGTTTTCTCTATGGCAACATCATATTTTATATGATCATGTATTTTGTATTGAAAATCTGTATTTAGTAAAGCTTTTAAATATATGCAGTGTAAAAAGCACAGTATTTCCCTCAAATGTAATGGAGTAGTAATGGAAATACTCAAATGAAGAACAAGTACCTCAGCTTTGTACTTAATTTAATATGTAATAAGTTTCCACTACTGTGTGTCAGTTGCCTTCAGTCCACTTCTCACACCAATGTCTGTTTGCATTTAGGAATTGAAGAAATCAATATAAACATTCATTGTGCACAGCTAACAAACTAAAAGAGCTTTTGGCTTTTTCCTTCTCCTTTATTGACTTAGATATCTTTTTTGTGCATGTAATAGGTTTGCAGGGTGAAAAAGTCTACCCCAAAAGGAGTTCCCATTGTGGTGTCCGAACAATAATGCTGCGATGATGTGTTGAGAAGAAATCCGCTTGACACTGTTCTTGGTTATAAAAGTTTATTACATCAAAGAATTCAGCATCAATTACAAGCTCTGCAGCAGCTTGGAGAGTGACCCAGCCCGATGACCACTCTGTCTCTCTGTACATCGAACACAGCTTATATAGGACATGTTTAGGTATCTGCTAAATACCATATAAGGGCA
This sequence comes from Micropterus salmoides, assembly GCF_014851395.1. NCBI lineage: Eukaryota > Metazoa > Chordata > Actinopteri > Centrarchiformes > Centrarchidae > Micropterus > Micropterus salmoides. The sequence goes on along the minus strand of NW_024041262.1, from coordinate 13,448,125 downwards.
CAGTCCCTTCATACACACTAATCTCTACTCCCCCTACCACTGGGTCAGAGGTCAAATTCCTTAGTAGGGTTCACTCTTTGTACACCCATCAATCATTACTTCCCCTTAAGGGTTCACTGTCCCTCTCCCCAGCTGCAGAGCATTATGTTAAACTGTAATGGTCAAATGCACATATGTTATACACCACACCATCTCCCACAGAAAACACTGCTCTGAACTGCCTGAAAACAGCTCGTTTGTAGTCCAGCCTTTTTTTCCGCTTTGCTGCGACGTCACAGCAAAACGCGTCAATGCTTGCCAAACGACTAGTCCGACACGCCCTCAAAAACACCTGTGGAAAAACCCTCTGAGCTGCAGTGACAAGACGTCCGCCTGCTGCCTCTCCTCTCCCTTCCAAACACTAGCTAACCTCCAGGCAGTCAACCGTGATGTAGACAGAGCTCATTTAAAACTTTATGGATGAAAGATACATTTGTTACAAATTAATAACGCGGCACTCTGAAACTCTTGCTCCAGTCTATGTTGCTAAGCTGGTAAAGGGAAGATATAGGCGTTCAGTGCCAACAAAACGTTGCAAAACCTTTTTTTCATTTGAAACAGTGGTTCCCTGAACACCTTGTCGTTTACACAAGCCCACTGCATTTTCCTGCCTTTTTAACACCGTTGTGTTTACAAACTTGTCACAGCTGATTGGGTAACACCTCTGACACGCCCACACAACAGAACAAAACATACCTCGAAGCCCGTTGCACAACCTTGCGAAACATGTCGTCCAATCCGAAAATGTTGCAAACCGGTGCAAAACGTTTTCAGATTGAAATCACCCCTGAGCCGAAGCCGTATTTACCTATACTGCTTCTGAATGGCTTTTCCTTAACTAGGTACTGCGCATGTGCAACTCCCAACCAAGATCTTGTAGAAATGACATGTATCACTACATCATAGGTAACACACAGGGTGAAAAGAGGAGCTGCAGCAATGTGCACAATGTACATTCAATGTGCAAAAATATAGTGTTTTTTGAAAATGAAATCGTGTAAACCTGTTATGATACAACCACCAAATAAAATTATGAACCTGATAATGAGCATAATAAGACCACTTTAAGAAACCTAGTTTTGTTCATAATTAGGTTTATGCCACTGAATGTGGGAAAGGAACTGGAGGTTTTTATTATAAAGTTGCAAAGGTATCAACATTTCTCTCATGAACACAAAAACAGACTAGATAGGGGTTTTCAAAGCCTGAGACTGTGGGTCAAATCACACACATTTAGGCTGTTCTATGTGATCTCCTTTTGATAACAAATGTAATATATTTTCACTTCAATTCAGAGCCTTCCCAGTAAGTCTTTGGAGCCTTCCTGAGGTCCGACTCCCACTTTTAAACCTCTGAACTTGGCCTATTAATTTATTCTGTTCGTACGGAGTGAAACTCCTGTTGTTTTATGTGACAGCTGAGAACAATGAATTTAATTGAAACACATAATTCTTATAAAAATACACAGACAAAGTTTGCATTGCATTCAATACAAAATAGGTGTGGTTTATTCTTTTAGGAACAAAAAATGGCAACAACTAAGTGTCACTTCTCATAACCAGCGATATCTACAGGAAAGAAACAACAACGGTTCCTTCTGTCAATTACCATTTTCCACCAGGTTAAAATGATAACTTCAAATGTATTTCCATGTGGTTTGCCTCGGTGTGCATGTTTTTCACATTCTGTCTATTCTGAACATTAAAACGTGTTCATTTCAATTTTCATTTCCCCTCAGTCTTCATGCCTGCAAAGAAAACATCTGTCCGCTTTTTTTTCCTTTGAATTTTACGGTTGAAAATGCTTTTGTTTACACAGCTTCAAAAACACTATGTGTCTGTACAAATTCCTATGAAAAAAATAGAAATGACAGTTCTGAGGGAAAAAAACAAATACGAAAGCAGTCATAAAAGAACATTAACATGCCTGATTGAATCCTAATGTTATTTCAAAACAATTTCATGACTTTCTCTATTCTCCTCCATTTGTTGTCTCCTTGTTGGTTTGTCCGTTGACACCTTGGATTTTATTTTCTCTCAAGGGCTACAAAGACAAAATCCACACACAAAATACAATTTCCCCAAGAATGACATCCAGTTGTGCGTTGCTATTTTCTGAATCCTCTCTTTACCGTTATTTCTCCCCCCCGGCTATTTAAAAAAAATGATAACAGACGCAGATGAAGCAGAGTCCTATATGGGAGTGCATGTGTTGTTTTTGTCACTTGATGATAAATCTTCTTAAAGGGTACTTGTTCTTGGTAGTCCAGCTGGGTCTTTAGTCCATGAAGCTTGCTTCAATGTGTGCTTGCCTACAGTATTTCTACTTTACTGCTGGTCAGGGTTGACAAGGGGTGACCTGTGACTTTAGTGCAATGTTTCCCAACTTTCTTTGGGAGAATTATTTTGATGATTTGTCCCATATCTGCTTTTTCTGACTAGCCCTTGGTTGTCTTTCTTAGGGGGCTTCTAGTTTGTAACTAACAGTCCCATTTCATCTTCTTCTTCTGTAGTCCTTCCCAGGCCCATGTGTTCTTTAGTTTGGGGGCTTCTCTGACCGCTCTTTTCCAAATGCTAAGACGAAGAGCAAAAAGATGCCTTGTGATAAAATAGACAGTTATAGACTTTATTTATCTGCACTTGTCCTTTAAGCCTCCAAATGTCCAGACAGTTGGCTCTTATGGGGTTGTTGTGTCCAGTTGTTCCTCCCAAACGGATTCCAAAGTAGGAACTAGCAGGATGTCGAAGGATTTCACTTCACACACGGAAAAGAGCACAATGTCAGACCTCACTAAGCCAGAGCCGGGGAGAAAAGGTGAGGGGTTTTGCGGATTCTTTGTAAACGACACTTCATGAGCCCACCTGCCCATCTCTTCCATTGCCTCTTCCTCCTTCTTCATCCCTCCATCTTTAGAAGAGACTACATACAGCAGGTTTGGATGGGCTAGAAGGGGGAGATTTGCGGGAGGTTGTAGGTAGTGTAATAGGTAACAGGAAGGGGGAAGGTTGTCCCTCTGTGTTTGAGTAGGGAATCTGCGTGTGCGTGTGTATGCATGTGTGTGTATGCACGAGTGTAGATGCCTTGCTGCCAGGCTGTTAGGATTGTTTGAGGCGCTTGCGTGGGGGTCCGAGGAAAGGGCACTGGGCCGAAGCCAGGGAGCGGTACGCTTCGGCCACCAGGTGTGGATGAGACGCCACCATGGACTTCCAACCTGCTGTCTCCATTACCTCTGCAGCATGGCTGGAGGACAGGACAAGAGAGAGACAGAGAAACAAAAAATAAATATTAGTTTTTGGAAAAATCTATTTGTATAAATAAATAAATAGGGCTGCATCTAACAAGTATCTTCATCATCAATTTGTCTGATGATTATTTTCCTGATGATCTTACTGGCCAGAACATAATCTGATATTATTTCTGTAAATAATGTAAAAAAAGGTTCTACTAGACAGTTAAGTCTTCACAAGAACAGATATTTTCTTTTAACATCAACTCCTACGGCGACTGTTGCATTACTGGTTGTTTGTAGACAAAGAAAAGCAGCAAATACTCATAATTGAAACACTGGAAGTAGAGAATGTAAATTTTTGCTGATTTTTTTTCTGTTGATCAACTAATCCACTAATCGACTGATTGTTTCAGCTCTATAAATATAGAGAAATGATGCGTCGTGAGTCGTTGAGGGAGGGGAACAATCTAAAGAAATACGTGTGAGCTGAACATCAGCACAGACACATGTTCAGAGTCATTATCACACATTCGTTTGAGTCAACAGAAGACGTGATGGCAGGCCTAGTGAGGAGTCAGGTTGTCCTGATCCCTCTGAAAGCCTAGACATGTATCAGACGGACCACACCGTGAGGGGACATGTGAAATTAAATGATTAACTGTGACACCAAGAGATGAGGCAAGAGTGTGAGACTGAGTCTGGGTACCATCCGTAATGATGCCGAGATAAAGAAGACTGACACAACAACAGAGACAAAATGTTCAGTGGACTCTTGAGGATCTGCGAGTCTCTAAAAAAGGTGCTGGAGACCTAATTATAAGATGACGACGAGCTTTTTTCTGTGTGTGGACTCACTAGTTGATGAAGTCAACGGCCTGTGTTTTAAGCTGGTCGGCACTGTGCAGGTCAGCCAGGATGAGGATCTCGGCAGCATTTTCCACAGACAGACTGGTGCAGAGCGCGTCCTCGCACATGACCTTCAGTCTCTCCAGAGCGTACTGAAAGAGAGGGGACACGAGAGTTCAGTACACTTTCTGTCTCCATCAGCATGCAGGTGGTATTTTCTACGACAGTTCAGGTGTGTATGCAAACACCATTTCAGCGTTCAAAATGACAGTGAAACGTCAGTCTGGCCCCATAGTCTGTCCGGTTTCTAACATTTAAAAACAATTTCATTTTCGATGCTCGACCTCAGAAAGAAAGCGTGTCTCGATGTCAGTCACCCATTTGGTGTCATGAAGGAGTGAGATCAGTGTGAAATCATCCAACGGTTTCTCGAATGGCTTACTGGGCGAACGTTTAATGGAAACTGTGCAATCTAAGGTCCTAATCATAGGTCCTAATGCATCTGGAAGCTCACAGTGTATCCTGCAAACAAAATAATATGCAACTCTCATCACATTAAATACAACCTGCAATATTAACATCTGTAGAAACTTATGGTATGGTCTACAGCAAAGTATTAATAACATTAATAATATAAAATAAGTCAAATTAAAATACCCAAAGTCAAGCAGCCCAAATCAACAGATTCTAACATGCCCAACTCCCGGCTAATCCAAAAATGGGCAAAGAGTTGGAGCGTCGGTGGAGCTGAGGCAGCCCAAATGAAGCCTGGTTGCCACGTACCTGTCACTCAAAGTGGCCATGCCCCTAAGTATGCATTTCTTTATTTTTTATATAATTTAAACTTTACATAAAAATTCACCCCCTGTACAGCTGTCATGAAGACCAAAGCTGTATTTTTGTACCAGGCTGTAAACATCTTTGCTATAAAGCTGGGCATTTTAACATGGGGGTGTATGGGGATTGACTCGCTTTTGGAGCTGGCCTCAAGTGGCCATTCGAGGAACTGCAGTTTTTGGCACTTTCGCATTGGCTTCATTTTTCAGCCCCGGAGGTTGCCGCTTGGTCGTTATATTACCTTGTCAGCCGCTGCCAGCAAGTCATCAGCCATCTTGTCCAAGTTGGGAGCCTTGTCTGTGTAAATGAAGCACATCATCTCTTTGAAAACCTCCGGCTCCACATCGTTAATCTCCACCCGGTTCTGACAGAAACAGACGAGGAATACGAGGTTAATTTAAAGCATTTCACCTGGATGTGAGCTTCGATATATATTTTTTTTGATACCTGCCGATAGCATACCATGAAAACAATAGTTATATATAATCCTGACATTAAAATGAGTGACAGTGAAGAAACAACTTAAGATGGATCCAAATTGAACAGCATGCAATATTATGTTAGGGATGTAAGAAATGACATTTCACATCATGGTTGTATTAGTATAGTATATATATTTCTTTTAGGCTTCCGTGGTTATCTGTTAGACAGCTGCACTTCCTTTGGGGTATTTGTGACTACTATGAAGACTGAAAATTAGGTCATCTTGCGACATTAAACCACTCATTAGATTTGACACTGGTAGATAGAGTTTCTCAGTTTGACTCAGTTTTTTGTGTAATAAATGTGACAAGGATGAAAGTTAAACTACTTGATGAATGCTTCTGGTTCAACATTCAAAACATGTGTAATATTTGTGGTCACAATCCCTAGAGATCAAGTGTGTGCACTTAAAGTAACCAATGCAGAGCACGAAGACATCAAGATCAGTATTGTAAAGTTAATTTAGTTAGATTTTGGAAAATGGTTATTAATTGTCATTAATACCGGACATTTTGTTTCAACTGAAAAACATTTTCTTGCCCTGTATTCCATCCATTGCTTTTCAGACTAAACATGTATGGAGTCCAATCAGTCAAAATTAATAAATGCACACAGAAGGATTGACTAATGCATTTCGGGATGTATTTATAAATGACTCTTTCCAAAAAAAAAAAATGTTTTCAATGTACAAAAATATTTATCGTTGTATATAAATTTAAAATACATTTATACAGTAGATACTGCATTTGAGGAGTGCACATGAGTTATTTTACAATATTGTGCATCGTGTATATTTATGGAGGTAACGTTTTTTGATCACAATAAATGACACCCTCGAATCTATGCTTACATGATTGGCTGAAGCAGAAGGAGCCACATTTGACATATGCTGAAAATTGTAAATCCTTTAAATACATACACACATTCTGTGGATTTCAAATTACATTTATTTAAAACAAGAAATGTGTGTGTGTGCATCAGAAATACATTCGTGAAACTTTTTTGTGGATTTTACATTTGTATGGAACGATCAATATTTTCTTGCAGTCATTTATTTATATATCACAAAATGTGTGCATCCTTCTGTGCACATTCATTAATATTGAGACTAATCTGACATCATAAATTTGAATATGTTAATGACCAAGAGAAACATTTCAATCTTTAAAAAAAGTTTGTAACATAAAATGGCCTTGGTTAAAAAAAAAAAACATCTGGGCAGCTTCTCCTGCAATTTAATTTCTTACAGTCACATGTGCACAAATGAAAAAAAGCAATTCTCTGCTTCTGCCGCTTTGTCAGTGAAGGATGAATCCTGACCCTCAAGTACGGCAGGACAATTTCATTTCAGGTGCACTATCATTCAGTTTCACAAAACAGCTCTGTGCTGCAGTGATTTGACAGCACACAATCCTTCACTCACACGAACCCCTCAACACAGCAGGGAAAATCCGAGCAGTTGAGCCACTGAGGAACAAAACGAATTTATTTCTAAGAATATAAAAGCTTTGGGACCTTGGGCTCACCTTTTTGCTCTCTTCCATCTCATGCTCAAACATGGCGCTGAATACAGGGGAACGTGCTGAAAGCAGTGATATGGAAAGATATTAGGACAACAGCAAAACTGTTAATGTGTGAGTAATCAAGCAACAGTCTGAGGGCAAACTAATACCTACATACATATACAAATCCCCCCCCCCCCCCCCCCCCCCCCCCCACACACACACACACACAGTGAAGCATTTAAAACTGGAGAACAAAAAGTGTGTCTGACTTTGGTCTGTACCTGCCAGGATGGCTTTGTGGGCCTGAAACTCCTGGCCAGCCACACACAGGGAGCAGTCTGTGAAGCGGGAGTTCTCCCACAGCCCCCCCAGCTCATCTGCTAGCCGGCAGTCAGGCACCTTCACCATGTTCATGGTGTTCTGCCCCGATATGTTGACCGAGTCCTGCACCACACTCACCTAAGGGAGAGAAATAAATGAAATGCAACAGTCCAAAATGCATTTAAGACTGCATTGTAATGAGAAAAGATATAAAGAAGACTGGGCAGTGTACCTCACAGAAGAGTGTGAGCTTATCATCAGGTAGGAGACCGTTGGCCTCATCTAGGAGGAAATCTCTCCGGATGAACTTTTTAAAGCCCCAGTCTTTCCCCTGGACAAAGCGATATGCCCTCTGACTTTCTGCAGACAGCCGGGACACAAACAAGTCACAAAGAGGTGAGTCCAAGCAAAGATGCGATTTTAAATTAGAATTACCGCCCCACAGTAGTATGGCGTCTGCCAACCATTCAAGTTGCAATTTACACAGTGGATTTGGCTTTATTATAAATGCTCCGTACTTGTATAGCGCCTTTCTAGTCTTTTCGACCACTCAAAGCATTCACCATTCACTCACATTTATACACTGAGCCTAAGTGCTCAAACAGAAACTAATATTCACACACCGGCGGAACAGCCACCAGGGGCAATTCGGGGTTCAGTATCTTGCCAAAGGACACTTTGACAGGATCCAGGGATTGAACCGCCAACGATTAACCCGATTAACGGGCAACCCGCTCTACCTCCTGAGCCACAGCACAGAGTTATGGTGTTGAATAATGGCCAGGAATTATGATGTCATGTTACAGTGAAGTTGACCAAAAAGTGTTTTGTGAGGTCAGTGACCTTTGACCATCAAATTCTAATCAGTTCATTCATCAAAGTCCAAGTGGACATTTGTGTAGAAATTCCTTCCAGAGGTTTCTGAGATATTGCGTTCATGACAATGTGAAGGAGAACCCGAGAACATATTCCCTCTGGCTGTGGCTATCTCCTGCGCAATGGCATAAGAAGTGCAATCGGGAAATTGTACTCCACTGAGAGATGTTGCATGTAGAATATGACCTCTGTTGCAGTTAAAAGTTTATGCTACCTGGCTGACTCACCCATGGCTTTGGTCTCCTCCCCCTTAGCGTTGAGGATGGAGAACTTGAACTTGGCGCGCACCTCTGCCTTTGGACAGCTGACCAGCAGCAGGTAGAGAGACAGGTAGTCTTTGCTCTCCTCATCCAGGCCTTTAGGATTCACTCGCAAACACCTGATGGTGGTGGAGGGTGCAACAGTTAAGATCTCTAGTAAAAGGGGATGGAGGTAATAATGTATTAACTAATTTTTACTAGTATAAATACACACATATTCATGTTGTTGTTTGCTTTAGTACAACTCAAAAAAATTTGATGCAATCAAGACCAATGCAGGTAGAGATATATATTTTTACTATTGTTGGGATACATGTGTACATTTATTATAAATATAAAATAACCGGTGGTTATTTGCTAATCGACATAATGAGTAATTAAAGCAACATAGATGGTGCACATGTAAGGCAGCTATTAGACAAAGAGCACCGTTTCGTTTTTTAATAAGTTTACAGTAAGTGAACACATTTTTATATTGAAGTGTATCTCAGACTTTCCTCTCTATAAAACAAATTTTAATTTTATATTCTTTTGAGGATTTCAAGGTTTTGCTGTGATTTGTTGCATTGTCAAGTATTACTTCTGAGTTGTTTGCTTGATAAAGGGATCAAAGTGAACGCAGATTAAAAAGACCTTCGTAAGAAAGAATACCAGTAACAACATTCGTTTTGGAATTTGTAACTCTAACCAGACGGGGTGGGACTTTCTAGACGTTTCTCGACAATCCACAATACTGAATATAATACCTGTTTTACACCAAAATTAGCACACATATGCAGGGTTTGTTTAAACGTGGGTGAACCCGCTAAAAACAGGAGACTGACTATTTTCACATTACCAGCAGGCGAGTTTCCTTGTTTGTTTTTCTTTCTGATGTGTCATGTTGAGGGTTGGTAAACAGTAGAAAGCAGCGCGGAAGCCAGTGACACCACCAGCCCAGCGCTGTTAAGTAGACACTCCGTGGCTCTTCATTTTTATTTATACTCTATGGGCTACACACAGCAACCACCGTAACATTGCCTCTTTTCCACTGCTGGTATCAGCTCAACTCGCCTCGCCTCAACTCTTCTCGACTTTGGCCCGCCGTCCTGTTTTCCATTGCAGATAGTACCCGGAGATGGTACCCCTTAATGTAGGTGGTCTGACGACCATCTACACCTACCACTGCCGCGACGTAATGTTTTGACGTGACACACGCGACTCACACACACCAGCGGTCTCTTGATTTAAATTATAATTATATTATAAATTATAATAAAAACATTTCAATATTACTCAGAATGCAAAGAGATGAGCGGTACGAAAATCTTATATAATAAATAAATAATAATAATAATAATAATAATAATAAGTGATTCTCTGACCAATTAGTCGTCTGCAGTGTTGTCACGTCACATTTTAGTATCGCCTCAGCTCAACAGATGAAACAAAAAAAGTACCAGGTACAAGTACAACTTTTCCCTGATGGAAAACCACAAAAGGCGAGGAGAGTCGAGGCGAGTTGAGCTGGTCCAATGCAGTGAAAAAGGGGCAAATGTTACCGTGGTTTCTGTGTGTAGACTGTAGTAAAAATGTAAATGTAGCCGCGGAGTGTCTACGTAGCAGCGCCTTGCTGGTGACGTCACAATGCGGATATAAAGTGGCAGCTGGCAAAGTGTTAGCCTAGCATGCTAATACTACGTAAACATATGGATGAGACATTTATAGACATCTGCAAATAAAAACGAGATGAAAGAGTCACGCTTACATCACTGCCATCATCAGAGTTGGAGCCGATTAATACCCGTGACTACTAAAGAGTCATTTGACCCTGTGAATGTATGCAGATTCTGCCCTTTTACACTGAAGACAAAAGCCAGATGTTAGTGGATATTAGTGGGTTTGTCTGTCCAGTGTAAAAGGGGCTTTGGTATATAATGAAACAGGGCAGCTCTCTTGCCCACCCACCATTTCAGCTTGTCATTGGCCCCGGAAGAGAAGGTTGAGCTCTTGATGACCTCACCCATCTCCTCACGACAGAAGCTGAAGTTGTTGATGGTCCACATGTAAGAGAACTTCACCACTTTGATCTGGCAAAGAAAAAAGACCCTGGGTAAAGCTCAGAGTGCTTGATTTATTTCAGATGAAAGATACCAGTGTTACTGATTAGGGGCTGGCTGATCAACAGTGTGATCATTTTACCTGTGTGTAACACCAGCTCTCGGCCACAGGCCCGCTGGACATTTCCGCAGGGGGAGGGGGACTCGGGACTCTTGACATTGCCAGCGTGACAGAAGGTGTCGGTGGCAAGAGGGTGAGGAGGAGGAATCCGTCACTTCCACAAGTCAATGTTCAGTTCTGACGTCCATCTGCATCAGCGCACGCCAGATGGAAGCAGTTTGCCCCCTAGAAACAGACAATGTGAGTGTGATTAACAGAGACTAGAATTTAAATCTCATCTCCTTAAAGTTTCTTGAAAATCCTGTTGAGCTTGAAAGACATTGTTCTAGCGAAGAGGCAGGCAACCACACAGACACCTTGATGCAACACACAAGCACTTTAACCTTCATTAATCCAGTTAGATTTAATATAATTTAATTCATGGGGCCACACTGCCAGCATTTAATGTTTGTGGAGTTGCGGCTAGATGAATTGTCCCTGACCCACTGGGGGACAGCAGGAGATCGATGGCCCATGCCTGTTCTAAGATCAATAGCCACTGCAATTGCAATTAAGTCTCAAAAATGAACTGTAAATAAACAAGCTGCCTCCCTGGACTGTAGTGGGGGTTGGAGCCAGTGGCCAAATCCAAGGTTCCCAAATTACCTTCACGTAACACAGGAAGAGTGTAGATTTGTGATGTACACTTCCTCCTACACAACACCACCACCACCACACACACACAAACTCTAACAAACCCATACAACAAAACCATGCCCATATTCTCTATGAAGATTATTCAACGCTGATGTCTGGCTTTCTTCAAGACCTTAAACTGGTCAGCAGTGACCATTTAATGACACCAAATATTTTGCACTTTACATAAAATTATGACTTTTGCCTCCTTTTGTTAGATATGGAGCTCACTTGGATGGAAATCACAGGAGAAGCCATGATGCAGTTAAATATAATTATCAAAACACAGTTCTGTAACTGCAGTATTTCAGCGGTCAATAAACTGCAGCAACAAATTGCACTGAGCTACAAGAGTTGACAAAACAACATTAAAGAAATCACAAGGTACACAGTGAGTTTGCATTCTGACAGACATTTCTGGAGGTTTCATTTCCACACATATTGTAATGGAAAGGTTGGTGTAAGGCAGGTCTATGTTGTCCAATAGGACACAGGTGGGTTGGGGGGGGGGGCAGTCTGACCAGGGTTTAGACTTTGCATTAAAACTGTAATAATTGCAAACACCACAGAGAAATCTCCAACAAATGTTAAATCTACAGATTACAGGAGACTGATAATATATTACATGGGTATATTCTATATTTCTGTTATTGTCACCAAATCCTGTGAAAACACCAAAAACAAACAACATATTGTCTGTGTAGCCAAAGACTGATATAGTTTACTCCCTGGTGCCATACACCTCTATTGTTGTTACTAAACACACAACAGTGAGCCACACTGCTGCACTGGGTGACATGGGTGAGTCACTGCAACATAAATATTCACTAGAGCACCACACTGTATTTATCCACCACTGAAAATAGTCCACAACAAATCCACTATTTATCCTGTATAAGTAAAATATTATTAAAACTTCAGTGGCTAGCTGTTTTAGAATTTGTTTGGCTGTTTTTCAAGATTTACAGCCCCGGTAGGAACCAGTGCAGTGAATTGTTGGTTTAGGTCTTTTTAAAGAATTTCGAATTGTTTTTCTTTAACTCACAAATTTTAATTGAGATCACACAAGAAGCATACAGTATTGTTAAAAAAAAACAACATATAATTGCAGTCAGAATATCTGTGTGCTGGGATAGGCTTCATCCACCTGTGACTATAAACAGAATAAGCAATTCAGTGAAGGTAAGGGAGGAATTTAAAATGATGTGCAATGGCTGAGAAATGATGGAAGACATTGCCCCATGAAAATGTTACATTTGGTTTACTGTAAGGCTGAACAATTTTAGAAAAATATCTAATAAAGATTATTTTGATTGATATTGCAGTATGATTTGCAATATTAGAGGGAATGATAATTTTACACAATTATTCTCATTTTCATTGAAAAATAAATTTAAATGATTATGGTGTGATTTCTGCAATCTGTACCAAACAAAGATAGAAGAAGAAGAAGAAGAAGTCTGTAGAATACGTTTTGTAGGCCAGGACATCTCTGGAGCACTACAATATTTACTTTAAAATGGTTTTTTGAAACACATTTTGCTTTTAACAAATATTCAACCTCCTGCGCTTTGAAAATTGCAGTAGGCCATATTGCCAGATTTTGAATAATTGTTCAGCCCTAGTTTGCTAAAAAATTGTTATATTAACCCCGTATTAACAGCATGAACAGGCATCTTTTCCCCTGACTCATACAGGCTCTCCACAATGCCCAGCTGCCAGGGTTTCAGTAGTGGTGAGGACAGCAAGGACAAAAGAAGCGGTTTGCCACCAGACTCAAAGACACACAAATCAGCACTTAAGTATGCAATAAAGGTGTACAAGTACTGTATTGCCCTCTTTTTTTATACCTTTTGAAGAGGATAAGGACAAATTACCCCACGCCGGACACTGTCTCGACAGTGCCAGATTCATAAGACTTTTTCATCTTGCTGCAAGGTCAGCGGCTGAATGCTGTTTTTCACTCCATATAATACTAGTCACTGTCTGTCTGGGCCCTCATACTGTTTTTATTTCCATTTCACCATTCTTTTCTGTTTCACTATTCCTCTACCCCTTCACCCATCTCTAGGTTTCTCTCACACCCGAAGCCTGTAATATCTCCGTCCATAAATTCAATTGGTCAAAATGCAGTGTGACTAATTGTGACGGCTGGGAGGTGAGCTTTCTGCTCCCGGTGATTACACTGAATGAAGGTGATGCAGAGTTACAGTGATGCTGCTTAGAGGCTGCGTGACTTGTAAAATCTGAACAGACAGAAAACTGAACCGACTTTTTAAAGGTCTGACAGGCCTATTCTCATTTTGGCCTATTCCGATTTCTTTCTTTCTAAGAACTATACTTGAGAGCACACTTAAACATTTTTGTAACTTCTCTTTAATGGAAAATTCTTTTATCAGGATCCCCATTAACACCAGCATAAGCATTGGCTACTCTCCCCGGGGTCCATTCAATTGTATGTTCATAAAACAACACTTACTATTAAATAACTTTTACATTTTCTCCAAAACTGCAGCAGGTAAAAAAAGTGCTCCAGGTTAGGCTGCTGGACAGAGCTTTTTTCTACAAATAAAATCCACAGAAAATAAACTGCAGTATTACTTACAATATGTAACTCACGTGATGTAACACTGTTTCCTGGAAAATGACATGGCATGACATTTGTATATTTTATTTGAAAGAATACCTCATCCTATTTCTAGTAGGTTATTTCTTATCTGACCATTTTAATTCTACTTAAATGTCTCCACCTTTTTTCCAGTGTTTTACTCACAAACTACTTTAATCTGCTCACCTTGCTTTTCCCTTCAGACACACCTACACCTGTCTCTCGCTCTCTCTCCCTGTATCTGTCTGCTCTGTTGACTTTCTTCATCATCAGTTTTACAGTTGCCCAAAACACACAACTTCGTGTTCAATTTTTTCACCCGCAATTTCGTTTTTCACAGCAACAGTGATCGAGACCACCGTGGTACTGAATGGCGTTGACACCAACAAGTGTTTTCACCGTTGCTTTATCTGGTCTGTGCTTGTAAAAAACACACTGTGTCTGCATCTTCTAAGCTAATACCAGATAATGTCTCTCTTTGTCTGTTTCTCTGCAAAATGTAAATGTGACCAGCACAGGATCAGATATTTGAAATTGACTGGCCCTGGTCACCAGTCTCGGCCGTTTAAGTGGAAAACTTTCCAATTAAAGAAAAAATAAAAATCACTGGCCGATCGATCAGCCTATCTCTATAATTAACGCCTTTGCTTTTCCTACTATGACTACTACTAAGTCAAAATGTCTGTGAAAAGGGCCTACTGCATACTGTATTCCAATAACTAACTGGAGTATGCAGAGTGATCACACTTACGGGTCAAGTGACGAAAGTCAGGATCCACACAGATGTCATGCTCAAAAGGATATTGGAGAAAGAAAAGGAAAAAAAATTAACTGTGGACCGTGAGAAGGCTTTAGGAACATCTCAAAAAAAAATTCTCCTTTCCTTCTTCATCAAAGCACAATTTGAATCGTTTCCTGTGAGTACAATAACATTTAGTACACTCATTTATGTATTTAAACTAATGGAAATGATGAACGATGGAAAAGGATCTAGTATTTAAATATGGTACAAAGCATGTATTTTGCTTTTAAAGTTTTATGTACATGCAATGGCTCGTACCAAATACATTTAACTTTAATAACTGCTCACTATAGCATATAATGTACAGTATTTGTATGTTGTATGGAACTGGAACACTTCTGTGATCTTCTAAGATATCTTCTACATAGTAACAGTGTAGTACGCAATGACCCTTCTGGATTGGACAGGATGTTCATAGCATGGATAACTTGTTAAAAACTCTGCTGGAACTGAGTGACACTCTGATAGAAGTAGAACTTTTAGTGTGCATATTCCTGTCAAAATGTCTAGATATGTAATGGACAGAGTAGGCTGATTTGTTGTGTTACTAAAGTTATCCAATAACCATTACAAAGTCTAGCCGATATAAAACTATCCAAATCACAAGCTTGGTTCCAAGACTGTCTTTAAAAAAATCCAATGAATGAAGAACCAACCAACCAATCTTCTTGATTCTTTAACAGTGCCGACTGGTAAGATGGAGTGAGACAAGGATAAAGGAAGGGGATGCTGGGAAAGTAAATGAAAAGTAAAGCGATAGAGAAGCCAAATGGAAAAACTGGTGGCGAATGAAAGATGGGCCACCGGCTGTGGAACCATTCGTACAGATAAATTGAAAAGTGGTTAGATGGAGACAAAAGAAAATCAAACCGAGGTATGAGAGAGGAATCAAATACAGATTCTTGGACAGGTGGACTCTGATGAAGATGCACGCTGCATTGAAACAGCACCTTTTTAATGTACGCCCCAGTTTCCTCCTCAGCTACCTATTGACTGAGATGTGAACACAGATTAAACAAATCAGCAAGGTCACTAACTACTGTTGTGAGGAAAACCAATGTGCAATACAAAATCATATTGCGGTTGCAATTATTATTGACAGACTTCTTTATTAAAACAATGTGTATGTTTGGCTGAAATGTAAATAGATAGATCTAGCAAAGTTGCTGCTCAAGGAGTGTTTGCTGTAACTGCAGCTAACACAGTAACCACAGGTGTTGCCAAATCAAACAGCAAAAATATTTAACCAAAATCTATTCAAAATCTAGGATGGAGGAAAGAAAACTTATGAACCCTCCAATCACTGCAATCTTAATGAGGAGTAAGGTTAGTTTTTTGACTGTTCCACATTAATCCATAAAGGCAAATCAGGCTGAACTTCACAGCAACCAAGGTGATATTTGCGGCATAATTAGATATGTACAGCCAAAGAACAAAAATCCATTTTAATTCAAATGTACAGATGTATATCTGTGGAGATATGATACATAAGGTAGCAGTTATGACCACAACGCTTTTTCTCCCCCCTGACTTTTTACTCCCCCGACCAACAAAAAAGGAAAATCGAATCAATCTCTGCTCTAAATTAAAGACTGGAGGTATGTAGGAATGGCGGCATTTCAGATGGCAATTTCCAAGGGGGATGAAAAAATTGCAATCCTTGTCGAAGTGTCAGTGAACACAATGTCTATTTCCAAAGCTTGGGTCTTTGAGGACTGCAGTAAGCCACAGACAAACCTTAAAACTATAATTGGTGCAGGGACTGGGGATCGATTGCACAGCGCGTGTTGGGCCTTGGTGGGAGAGATTTCATATTCTGCCCTTGGTCATGGTGCTCCTCCTTTCCTAAAAACTCAATCTCAGAGAGGTATGAACTATTGATTTTGCTACAGCGATCAGCTTGCCTCGCTCTCATCTCTGACTTTGTGCAGAACCACAATTACATTGAAGGGGATTTGACAGGGCAAAAAAGCATTAGCACCCAGGCTTCACCTCCTGCCTGTACTTCCTCACTAAAACCCTCCCAGCTGCACCGGTCATGGGAGGTTAAAGGGAGGAGGGACCTCAATGCATATCTAATGTCTCCAGTCACCTGGTTCTCACCATTACCCACATTTACACTTGACGTGTTGACCTCTAAGGGCAGTCACTCCTGCAGGCTGCAGAACACTGCAAATACCCCAGTCAATAAAGCTTTTTAAATTGGGTTTTATCTGTGGAGCAGTGGATCTATTCTATTACGATTTCTTTGGTTAATTTATTGGAATTTAAACTTTATTATGAATAAGTGGTTTTGCCATTTTTTTGGAAGTATCGGCAGGAAGTTATTCCTTGGAAACACAATTTCTATTACAATAAATAAACTCACAAACATATTGTAATATTCCACTAATAAGTGTGCTGTTTGAAAATTTAGAAAGTTACCTGGTTTGCCTAAACTTGCCAGGAAACCATGCCTATTTATTGTGGTGTAGGTACCCAGTAGTTTTTCTATGAAGTATTCCTACTAAGCTTTAATTGTAGCGACAATGCTGGGGACTGAAACTCAGGCTGTTGATGCAGGCGATGACAGTAGCAGGTAGTTAACCTGCTATCAATACAGACAATCAACAATAGTATCTTACTTTAAATTAGCTTTTTTCTTTAGCTACCCGTAGAGAACTGTGTGCTCATAAAGAAAGAAAAAAATCAACACACTTATGACAAGGTCTGATGCCGTTAAAATTTTTAAAAGGCACACAACAATTTCATTTATTAATGTCACGGACATGCTCACTACAGATTAGGGCTGTATGATGTTTCAGTTAAAAATCAATAAACAATGTGTGACAGACACTGGTTGTGTAAGACATCATGATGACAGAAAGTCTTTACTTCTAGTACTATTTGTAAATAAAGAAGAGTTCAACTGGATTGTATCAGTGGAAACATCACAAAAGCACCAACACATTCAACATCATAAAAAGCCACCAGAAATACAGAAGTGTCAATATGTTGATACCTGAGCGCTAATAAAACAAAAGTCTTATGACTACAGAAAAACATGGACTATTACTACTACTGTTCCAGTAGGAGAAAACACGTATTAAAATACTTTGCTAACCAGCTATGAAACAACAGTTTGTGACTTTGTTTCATTATACAAATATTTAATCACACGCATTGTCGAGCTGAAAACTGATTTTAAACTTCAGTCGCAGTTCATCATTTTCCTAATTACATTTCTTTTTCACACTGAAAATATGGAGAGCACAACTACAGTGGATTTTACTTTGGGTCATCACACTAAAGGTGAGCTCAGCTAAACTGAGATATGTCTACTCAGTATATCTGGAAGGCAAAGAGAGGGACTCAGGGAAACTTAAAGTGAAGACTGCTTTAAATGTGGTGTGTGGCAACACTGACTTTCAATATAGGCAAAAATATAAGTACTGCAAGACAGTCTTGTCTCACCTCATCACAATAAAGATTAGAGTTGTCACTATATCCTTTAAAATTGCATTCACTGTTCACTGCCTCGGGGTCATACACACAACTGTAACTCATCACCTTCTAAACAATAATAAATGACAGCTGGTCAACTAACCGTTTCTGAGCAGCCTGAGAAACAAAACGATACCACCATGAGCACTTCTTCTAAGGATAAACGCAAGTTACATTCAATTATCCACAACAGTACATTAAATGGTTCTAATTAAAGAGTATGATTGAGGCCCAGGACATGTATCCTCTATTGAGCACAAATACACTATATAACTATGGCCTAAAGTTTAGCCATATCCTACGTTTTTCAATGAAGTATTCCTACTAAGCTTTAATTATAGCGGACAATGCTGGGGACTGAAACTCAGGCTGTGCAGTTGATGTAGGCGATGACAGTAGCAGGTAGTTAACCTGCTATCAATACAGACAACCGACAGTGGTATCTTACTTTAAATTAGCTTTTTTCTTTAGCTAAGTACGCGTACAGAACTGTGTGCTCATAAAGAAAGAAAAAAATCAACACATTTAAGACAAGGTCTGATGCCGTTAAAAGTATATAAATACTGTAAATAATCCAGACAAATTGGTGATAGCACACGAGCTAACCCGATCAGGATGGCTGGCTAGTTAGCCCTGTTAATATAGCAGCTAAGCTAAACAAAAAGGTCGGGGAAATTCTCGCAAAAACTGAAACTTCAATTACGACACAACAGCATTCATCGGGGTATTTTACGTCTTTAGCGTGTATATTGGTGGTTTCTTTTTTATTTATCGACGGACATACCTTCGTGTTGGGTTAAATTGTAACGCTAGTTGCCCGGGATCTTCTGTTGTTTGCTAGCAGGCTAGCTCTGTAGATCTGCCAGACATAGATAGTCTGGCAAAGAGCACCTCCTGCTGTCTCGGGGTAATTTCACAGACCATGACTAAAATGAAAAAATATACTGAATATTTATATCTAATATACCATAGTATCATTTTTCCTTTCCATCTATCACCGTTTCTCTTTCCTACCTGTATGTAATAGATGAAAATGAATAACTAGTAATGGCTCTGTTATGTCTGTAGTTCTTTCACATAGATGTTGTGGCCAGTGTTTAATTTAATCAGCCGACCGGATGAGCCATCGTCTTGTGCGAAGATTATTAACACAGCCTGCCGAGATTAACAGATAACTGTTAAAAGTTTTAATTAAGTTGTACACAGAATTAATCTCTGGATTCATCCTCTCACCCTGAAAGTGTCTTTAGTGCATCTTTAACCTATAATTTTTACAACTTTAAGAGTTCTCTCACAGTATTGTACAAACTTCAAATCTCCATTATTGATTTTTTTTTTTATGCTTTCATTAAAACACATACGGAACTCTGCATGTCATCAAATAATTACTTTGCACCAGCTGGACTGATTCATGATAAGTAATTCTTAGCACAATTTGTCCCATCTAGTGGACAAGGGCAAAGCTCTGGACAGTCTTGCAGGACAAATCCCTCTGCAAAAAATCTTGCTTTCTTTTCAAATGTATATACATAAAAAGCACAACCACGACAGATTTTTTTATCCAAACTCTGACCATTCTGCAAATGCACAATTTAAATGCTTCCAGTTCCTTTCCTACAACTGTACAGCACGGTGGCTTGTAAGCCTAAATATAATGAATCAAGGTAACAAAAAAACAATAGAGCGGCATCCATCCCGTGGTTTGACTTTACCTCCACTTATTTCTGGGTCAGTCAGCAGAGGAACTAGTCGAGTTAAAAAGGTGTCAATTCATCAATTGATGCCGATTACAGGACAGAATATAAAACAGAAAACTTTAATTTAAGATTTGTTGATTTTTAGAAGTCTGAAAACCTTCCTTTGTTTCAAACTGTCATAAAATATATGCATAAAATCATAAATGAAGACATTTGACACTCGTGTAATCTTAAGCAATAATGACAGACCTCTGTTGTCAACTAGCACAACACTTGCATTTCGTACAGATGTGTAATCACACTCGACTCAACACAGTATAGTAATACAGAAAAAAAAGCTACAGACATCCCATAAAAATAAAAAATAAATGTTAAAAACTGTCTTGGTCTTTTACCAAGTCTTGGTAAAAGATATGTTAACAAATATTTACACTTTACAGAAATCTTTTTTATTTCTGATTAACAAGATTAAATAGAGGTATCGCTTGTCCAAATCAAATGCAGTGTAATTAAAATGTGCAGAAGTCCAAGAGATGAAACCAGACAAAACAAACATAGCTGTATATGAAAATAAACATTCATCTCCGCTTTTTAGGGATTACAACATTTCCACTGGTTGCTATGGGGATCAGGAGCTTGCGCTGGTCCATTCGAAGATATTTTTCAATAAGCACTTCCACCGGCACCTTGTCATTCACATAACCCTGCCTGCAGAGTGCAAAAACACACCACGAGTTAACTGTAAGAGAACTAATGCAATATGTCAGGCATTTTTATGTCAACTGTTTTTTAAGATGTTTGCTTTCATAGACGAATGAAGGATATTTCAGAACTGAAAGTTTCCTTCCTTATGCTTACTGCTCACAGCCAACTGTCCTTTTCTTCAGACTGAACACAGAGCTCAAGCTTGCCTTGTAGAGGTCAGTATAGTCCTAGTGTGGCAGTGTTTTTTTGCCGGTTCTGCAATATTTCTCTCTTCATACTATGTGTATGAGCATTACAGCCATCTCTAGAATTCTTGCTGAGCTATGCCTAATGTCTCGGGTCTGTGTTAGGAATGTAAGCGAAACCTAATATGATTGCTGCACTTGTGGTTTTAAAGTGCTGAACAGCATTTTACTTTGTTAAAGCTTCTCTAATCGATATTTTACATTAACAATGGGTTAAATGCCTGTGTGTAATGTTAAAGAGGTTGCTTGTAGGTTTGACACCACAAACACGACTACAAATGAGTGCCAATGTGGCCCTGTGTCTGCACACAAATGGTTTGTGTATTCACATTCGTCATGACAACTACATGACTGATAATATGTCAGTGTTGTGTTTATACTATAGCTTCTTGAACCGAGTTGATTCATTTTATCAAAACCCTAAATAGCAAGCTGCAACTTAAAGTCCAGTTTGAAGAAAATAATGTGACTGAAAGTGCTGCCACAATTATATTTTAAAATGTCACATGCATCAAGTCATACTACCATTCATGTTATTTCAATGATCCAAGACATGGCTAACAATCAGTTTGAGACAAAAAGTCATTAATACTGTTCAAAAATTGCACCTAGCACACCTACCTTTTCAGCAGAAGTTCAGCGTCTTCAACCTCTATGGTTTTTCTCTTTGCGTGAACAGCATACGTCTCCAAGTCGTCCGCCAGCCGCTCGAAGAATTTATCCATTCTGTTAAAGACAGTGATTTACAATGAAGCAAGTGTATACAGGTAATAAAATCCATGATGTCTTCACCATATTGTAGTGCATAGGCAACCCAACAGTCTACAAACTCAAAATATCCACAGTCATAGTTACTTACGTTTCTTTTAGGACAGGGTACACATCTGCAGAGACCTTCGTTTTGGCAAAGTGCTTGAACACGCCCATCAGGTAGCTCTTAGGAAGGCCGCCTTCGTTTTTAGCTGGCCCGGACCTCCTCTTTCTCACCTGCTTAGGTTTAGTTGCAGGCAAACCTTCACTTGTACTACTGGTGATGTATTAGATATTAGAAGAACATGTCAGTAACATAAAAAATGATCAGTAAAATAGATAATAGACTAGATGTTTCAGTGTAACATGCCTGGCTTGAGTGTTCCTAAAGACAGAAGGTGAAGCCTGAGGATCAGAGTGAAAAATCTTCATTTTCTCTCTGACAAATGCCGGCGTCTTGCTGGGGATGTCTGAAGATTTTAGAAAACAAAAAATGTGTATTATTCTTATTCTCATTATTAAAACACACACACACACACACACACACACACACACACACACACACACAAAGAATGAAAGACTGACCGTCACCATCTTCATCATCCTCCCACTCTTCCTCCTGTTCAGCAGGGTCGTCAGCAGCAGCTTCTTCAGGTGAGTTGTCACTCATGTGCCCACTGTATTCAATATCAGGCATCCCCTGAAGGGAGTTCTTTTTGTTAGCATCAGGCTCGGCCTCTGTGTAAGACGCATCTGTCTGTATTTGAGTTGGGGACTCAGCCGAGTCAGGGACCCCAACAGGAGGCAGGCCGCTCTCATAGCTTCCCATTGCCAGGCTGCTGTGTAAACCAATAGCACTGTGTGCTTTGGACCTGCCATCAGACCACCCTACATGCAAACAACACTTAGATGTTATACCTGTTTTCAGGGAAATATTTTTAACCTGTGATTATCATTCAGTCCAACCTATTTATTAACAAACCAGAAAGATAGGCAAGGTATCATAAACCTCAAAAATATAGGTGATAAAAATCAATATTTAAAGAACTTCTGATTCTTTATGTCCTGCACATTATGGCATATAGTCATTGTCATTTAACGGTCTGCTGACAATAAAAACATAGCCATACTAGTAGTGAAATTATTAGTGAATTAATCAGTCAATCATACATTTCAGTCAATCAACAGAAATGTAATTGCCAACAATTTCAATAATTGATTCATTGTCTAAGTTGTTTTAAAGCCAAAATGCCAAACATTCTCTGGCTCCAGCTTTTAAGGGTTTTCTTTGGGTTCTGTTTGACAGATCTATCAATAATATAAAGAATTGTCAGTTATAGCCAGAGACTATATTTTTTGACGTCTTTACCTGCGTCTGTAACCGGCACAATGAGCCCCCCCTCAGAGCAATGAGTCCTTCGAGTGATGCGTTCCAGGTCACGTTGCAGCTGTTCTGATTTCTGATCAGTATCTTCCTCCACTGGCTCCCCGTCATGCTCTTCTTCAGATTGAGAATTGGCTTCATCCTCTTGATCACTTTGATATTCTTCAACGTCCTCCTCTTCCTCAGACAAAGACTTGGCTGCAACATCCTCCTTAGACTGAGAATCAACAGCAGCTGCTTCTTCTTCGGTTTGAGAGTCTGGTGCAACCTCCTCCTCCTCAGACGTAGACTTGCCTGCAACATCCTCTTCAGGCTGGGAATCAACTCCACCTTCTTCTTCTTCTTCGGTTTGAGAATCTGTGGCAATCTCCTCTTCCTCAGACTGAGAGCTGGCTGCAGCATCCTCTTCAGTTTGAGCTTCCACTTGGTTCTCCTCTTCCTCAGACTTGGCTGTATCATCCCTTACACTAGTCTGAGATTCATCTGTACCTTTATCTTCCTCAGATTTTGACATGGCCGCAGCATCTTCAGGTTGAACATCAGCTGCGTTCACATCTTCCTCCGACTGATAAAAACCTTCTTCATTCTGAGGTTCTGCCTCTTCTTCAGTCGGAAATAAATACATTGATTTCCCTTTCCCTGGCTCCGCTCCCATCTGCTCCTCCTGCTCCTCCTGCTCCATCTCTCTGATCTGTCTCTGAAGCTGAGATGCCATCACTGTGGGTTTGTCTTGAGTTGCAACAATGGAAAAGTTGGACATGGCATCAGCATGAGCGTAGAGAGCTGTGTTACAGTGGACAATGTCAGTCGTGATATCAGGTTCACTGAGTTTACTTAGGCCCAAAGTGAAGCCCTCAGAGTAGGCGGTCTCACTGAGGCCCCGCTCTGCCAGCACAAAGCTGCTCACTCCTGAAAACCATGAATGGGAAAAAAGAGCATTAGCAATGACACTGAGGACAGCAGCTGCAAATAACTAATATATTTTCATACATACAACTCTATTTGAATCAGAACCCAGTTTATTGCCAAGTAGGTTTACACATACAAGGAATTTGCTTTGGCATTTTGGTGCAAAGCAATAAACATAGTAAGTAGATAATATAAAGAAAGATAAAGCAAGTATTGCAAGTCAAGAAGAATAACAGACTGAGTCAGGTGTTTAGACTACCATTATGTGTAATGGGGAGGCAAGTAAAAACACATTTGCATTTTTCATTATTTCTGACACTTTACAGTTTAAATTGTTATAAACGTAACAAATAAATGAATAATCAGTGATCGCATCGACTTGTTATACATACGATCAAAAATGGAACAACTTAATCATCATAATCACCTCCCATCTGCCTTTTATCAACAGCGGCTCCAAATTCTTCCTCTGTGATTTTTCGACGTTTAGAAATTCTTCTCTGCAGGCCATTTCTCTCAGTCTGAACATCCACAAAGGGTGTTTTTAAACTCAGAGAGGTGGAACTGCAAAACAGATTGGACATGCCCTGTAGTTATCTATCCACTCATGATCGAAAAGAGAGTTAACTTAATAAGATCACTCCCTGGAAAAATCAGACAATGCCTGATCAGAATCAACCTCAGTTAAAAGAAAAACTAAACAACTGTAGTTTTTTAATGCAATTTACCTTGACAAAGAAAGTGATGTAAGGTCACTTGTTGATTCATTTTCCTCTTCAACATCTGTAAGGACAAGCAGCTAGTCAATAAAACATACATGATAACTGTTCACTGATACAGTTAACATGTTTCTACACCATCCTCCTGTTCTTGTAGCAGGAGTATACTGGGAACACTCCGATCCTGCTGTAAATATATCAATTTACAATAATAAACATCCATAGGACCTTTAAAAAAATCCCACTGAAGCCTATCAATAGGGGTTTTAACTTACCATTTCCATCTTTGAGACGCTTTTCAAAAGCTGTTACATTAAGGCTCCGACGTGGTCTTTTTCTGCTCAGTCCCTTTACAGTACTAGCTGCGGTGCCAATCGTTATATCAGGCAAGTCCAACCCTGACAGCTCAATGCTGAAAGTCAAGCACATATAATCCTGTTATACACACAATGTAATTTAACAAACTGCATACAGTCAATATTGTTGGAGAGACTGCAAGTCAGGGTGGACAGTCAGATATGGCCCAGCAATGATATAAAAGTGTATTCCTAACTAACATTAGTGTATTTATTTAAAGTACTGCTGGATGGACAACTTAAATGTCAGCAACATGGAATTCCTGTTTCACACACAGCTCACCTAGGACGCTTGCTGGTAATGCCGGAGCTGGCTGAAGATGGCTGTGGTTCTTCTGATGCAGCTTCCTCGTGAACCACAGGGGACCTCACAGGCTCTGAATCGCATGACAGATGACATGGTGAAAAGAATGACAACCAGCAGCAATATGATGTGTGAATAAACGCCGGCCCTTGCGCATACCTGTCCGTACGGCTGGGCGATATAGCCAAAAATGTTGTCATGATAAAAAATTTCATACCTATTGATAATTAGCACGATAAATGTCAAATCAATATTAATTTCAAGTTTAAAGGCTGATTTTAACTCCTGAGCGAAAATTTAAGAAACCAGATGGTTAATTGTGTGGTGGAACTTTTTGTAAGGTAAGAATGTGACCTGTAACATTTGATGTCAAACCCTTTTCCTCAACAAAATAAATATCTAAAAATTTAAAATTAAGTGCTAATTTGTTCAGGATTCAAATTAATTAAATCAAACATTTATTGACGATATATTGAACATATTTGTTATATTGTAAGAGGAAAATTACATTGCGATGAGTATCATTATAGTTTTATTGCCCAGCCCTACCTGTCCGCATGATGTTCATGAGTATGTGCCTCGGTGTGTCTCCATCATCAAACGGCAGTGAGCCTGGGGTAGGCATGTTTATCTTTCTGAGCACAACTGAGGCAGTTCTCCTTTTAGTATTGGGCAGGGACTTCCTGGTTAAATTCTGGAAAGAAGGTAGATAGGTACATTTTTGGAGACTCAAACATGTCCTTAATCAGCATTAACATTGCCGGTCTTCCTTACCTCATGTAGTTTATGTTTCAGGCTGCGCCTCAGGATGTCCTTTGGGGTTTTGGGCCCAGCATCTTTCTTGCTGAGTCTACTGCTGCGCCTGGTCGCGCTGGTGCTTGGTGCATTGGAGGCACTTAAGACAAAACAGCTCATAATTAGTTAAAAACTGGATACAAAGTCATTGAGACTAACATCAAGATTGTTATGGTAACCTGGCACCTCCTGTGTCAGGTGTAAATTTATACACTTTTTAGAGTGGAACATTTTGTTTTTTCCGTCTACTTTTACACGGTTAAATTAAAACTCAGTTTTCCGTTCAATACAAGCAACATGTTTAACGTTACTGGGCCCAGAGGATGCCAATAATTTGACTAACTTAGCTAATGTTAGTTAGTTATTTCACAGGAAACAAACTGAACAAAGTTTAAGATGCTGTTGAAGTACCTGCGGGTGATGGGAGTCCTGGGTGTGTCGGTGCTGAGAATATGTTTCAGCAGGACTCGAGCAGACAAGTCCTCCGTTGGATCCATTTAGAAAATGAGCTTAGCTAGTCAGCTGGTTAGCTAACGTCAACGTTAGTTACAAACGTTTGAGAATGGTAAACAGTTAACCGTGTTAAACTACGGCGATTCTGTGGAGTCCAACAAATGGAGCTGAACTGAGGACAGTGTCATTCATTACATGTTTTATCTAATTAAACATTACCTACCCTCTGGTGACTGTCTAATTTTGTTTTCAACGGATTCATTCCTCACACGTCCCGCGTTATTTTTAAGTGAAACCTCGCGAGAAGACAGTTTGCTTCTTCTTCTTTTGTAGTTAAATGGCGGTTTACCACCAACTAGAGCGATATCGCCGCCAACTGAACAAACTAGACAGAACACGGAGTTATGTGTTAAATATATTTTAAATGTTAGGCTACTTGCTGAGTTTTATGAAAACATTATTTTAGATCCGTTTGTTCTCAGGCATGCGCAAAATCCTTACATGATTGATTGATTGATTGATGGTGATTTTGTGATGCTCCCGGTATATTTTGAAAGCAAAGACTTTTCCCTTAACATTTTGCATATGTGGTTATAAAACTTACACAAGTAATAAGTCAAACAAACATTTTTTCCATGTCTTGTCCACTCAAAGGATAATGTCCCACAGGGTATTTTCCATTTGTGTAACAGTACACTCTGTTGGTCAAAATAAGGAATAACAGCTACAAGAGGAAATTGTTACAATTTGACATGTAGAGGTGGAGGGTCTCCAACGTTTTTCATGAAGACAAAAGAAGTAAAAATAAAAAGGTTTGGACAGCCTAAACGTTTTTCATCAGGGTTATAAATTTATATATAAAATGTAAACATTTATCCTAAAGAACACTTCATCCTGACATCCTTGTCATGTCCTTGTATAATGAAGGTGTCCCTGATCAAGATTTTTACTAATGTGGCCCATTTTTAAAAATAAAATTCACAATCACAATCACATCTTCTGACCTGCTGTGGTGTCTCTGACTTGGATTAGCGGTCTACCGATATGGGTTTTTCAATAGCCCATTTATAGGCCTAATGCCGATATCAAAAAAAAGAAGTGTCATATTATTCCATCATTCCGTGTAGAAAACAATCTAATATACATGGTTATCTTAGCCCGTAATGTGTTGCTTTAGATGGAATTTTTATTAATTAACAAAACAGAAAAATATATTAGGTATCGGCTGACGCAGATAATGTCAAAATGGCAGATATCGGCTGGATTAATCAGTCCATCCCTAGCATGGAGTACAATAATCTCATGAAATCAAAGCAGCTGCAGTTCTCAGTATTTGCTTTCCACCATGGATGTATCCGCAGACTGCAAAACCTCAAGACACGACAGGAAGTAACTTGAATTTCCCTGAGCAGATCTTGATAGAGCAAACGTTTGCTTGACAACATTGTTTTACACTTTGGTTTTTAATTGTTTACTGATTCACTACCTTTCATTGTTCTCCGTAATTTCTCAAACAGGATTTTTTTATATCAGTCTTTCTGAAACGCTAAAATGTTTTTGTGGGATTTTCTGTTTTCTTAGATGTTTACTACTACACTGGCTAATAAAATTTGAACATAATTTGCATCAGTTAAAGATAACACTCATTTTATCTGCGTTCAACACTTACAGCTCCAATGAGACTTTGACAACACTGTTGTGGAATATGTTTAATGTTAAATGTAATGTAAATTCTTGTAAAACAGTAGATCCATTGATAACCTTGTGTTTACACCAAGCTGGCCCATATTCAACAGCCTCCAAAACAATTTTATTACCATAAAAACTACTTAATTTAGAATTAGGTTGAAAGATTTAGATCTTCAAGTTGGTTTCTTTCAAGATTTAGATTACAGTAACGGACCAGCAGACATCCAATCGGGGTGTTTGAGTAAATTTTGCTTAGAATATTAGGCTACATCACAGTGGAACATCAAATGACATCTCTCATGCCACTTGGTCTTTTAATAATAGTCTCATAATAGCATTTCACCAGAGAGTTACGAATATAAACTTGGTAAAGAAAGTTTATATGTGTTTTTGTCTTTTGTCAAAGCTACTGTGGAAAACAGACATACAAGTAAGACGTATGTGTTTAAAATTAGTTTAATAATTTACAACAAAGTCAAAAATAAATTCATCAATTAGTAAGCAGTAAAACAAGTGGTTGCCTGTTTTATTCATACAGTCATTGATAGGTGAATGATCACTTTGCCCCTCCACACTAGAAATGAACTGACTGAACATGTGCACAATGAGCAATTCAACCTTCATTCAGCGTCATGGGTTTGTTTTGTATTTGGCAAGAAGTGCACAGACTCCTCACACTGATACCAATGTCAGAGACGGAGGTGCAAAGATGCAGTGACTTAGAAATCAGGCCTGTCCTTCTTCAGCTTGGAGTAGTCCATGTTAACTTTGAAAAGCTGGAAACGCACACACACACACACACACACACACACACTCACTATCAGTATAACAAAGGCAATATGGACTTTGATTCAAGATAACAGAAAACATATGGCTTGTCCTCAGTGGATAACCAAGCAGCCATTTAATGGAATATGAACAATGACAGAACATAATCAACAAGCATCAGAACTGTAGTTATTTGTGCAAAATGTACATAAAGGCTCATACCTTGTACTGTTGGTTGACCTCCATCTTGTTCCAGGGCTCGGGGTTGTTTTTGCGATCCCATCTGGGGACAAAGAAGAAAAATGTGACGTTATCAGCATTTTTCTCAAAGCTTCATACTTAAACACTGAGGTTTCATAAACATTTACAGTATATTCTGATGAAAAAAAGAAATCTGAGGGATTAGATCTACAAGAAATCTTCATAGTAGCTTATGTCTTTCCGTTGACACTTCCTCTGATGTGATGGAGACTTACGAGACATCAGGGTTTTTCAGAGCCAGCCGAGCTAAGTACGTGATGCTCATGGTTGCCCCGCCACCGATGAAGACGAAGAGGGGGATGAGCTAGTGGGCAAAGAACAAGATAAATGCATCACAGTGCAGGTTTCATACCAATTATGACAGAGATTCCCAACAACAAAGCCTTCATTAATCTTTATTCCAGTGGCACTTAATCAACTGGCTTCAGACCCCTTAAAACTAAGGACTTTAACTGTGACCCCCTTGTGTCCATTTGCATGTGTTAAAACAAAGAGTGACCCCCCCAATATATTTAAATCAATTTAGGTAAAATAATCTAGTCATTCACAAGAAAAAGAAGATTTGAGTGGCCTAATTAGGATATTTCTATAATAATCTTGGGGACCCGACCCCAAGGTTGGGAACCACTGTTTTATTCCATTCCAGCAGCAAAATTTGCTGCTTATATATCTTCTATATGAAATAATCATATAGGCTATACCGTATCAGCCCCCCACCCCCTACACACACAATAATGGATCATTTCACAGAAGTGTCTTACCTAAAGGAAAGCTTACACTGTTTATAGGTGACAAAACCATTTCTATTAATAGAGGCAGCCGTAAAGCTAAGCGTGTCACTCGGTCGCCCTTGGATATTTGACTCTTCATTGTTGAGTCATGACAGGACGTGCCGCAGCGACCTACACACATGGCTGTGCTCATGAAATAGGCCTACACCTCTTACCGGTAAAAAGCCATTTGTTCCCCCGTTCACAATCGACATTTCACCCTTACAATTTTGATTCCTGTATTAATTTGTATTATGTCGCCAGCTATCCTTCCTCATCGGAGCAGCTGCTCAAGAAACATGTAGCCTGTCACGAGGGCGGGAGAGCAAAAATAGGCTATAAACCTAAACAGGAATAAGGATAATAATGGGAATAAAGTATTGTTCAAAGGGAAGACTGGGGAGATAAATATGAACTATAATGTGGATTTATTTGTGAGAAATTGCCTTTTTCGTCCATTTCAACCGAAATTTGTGTCAAGGAATTTACATTTCCGCAGTCATGGCCCTATAATAGATGAATCTGCCGCATATGCTACTGTAAAAGAACCTAGCTTTAATTGAGGAAAGCTGCATTAAAAGGCTGAATAATATAGCGTAATAGGTGACAACACATCAGATCATAAGAACAGTGCGATAACGGCCGCGCGCTTAACCACACTGCGTCCTCCCAGCGCGTTCAATGTCACCGGGTCGTTTACGTGTTATTTAAATAAATAGTGTTCAGGACTTACAGCCGGGTGGCTCCTGAGCTGTTTGGCGACGACCCCAAGCATGGACGACATGGTGGACGCTGCTCCCGCTGACGGAGTCAGTTAAAGCGAATATATCTGCGGGCAAGTGATGCGCGCTCCTCTGAAGACGATCTCGTGCCGTTTCCCACAGGCCTGAACGTACAGTGAAGTGTACACCACCTCCTCTACTGGCAGCCAATCCCACAATGCAACGACAACAGCTGGATAAACCAGTAGGCTACCCTGCTGGATTGTATGTGTGAGCGCAGGTCTAAAAGGAAACTCCTGACTGAGGCTTTTTCAGGGCTCATCTCAGCCATGTTCAAGAACCAGAAAAGAAAAGTATTCTGTATTTTTAATAGCCTATGTAGTAAAAGACCATTTAGCTCATTTAAACCTTCAAGAAACAAGCGCATAAAAACACTGCACTGACTCTTGATTCAAAGCTGCAATCTAAAATTTGCGAAAACAGTCTGGCCACTCTCACTACATCGACCACTTAGCGGTTCGGGAGCTTTACATCATACCACATGGTCTTCATCAGCACATAGTTTGCAAAGTTGTCATGTAGGTGTTCAAATTATTAGGGCTTTCTTCTGAGCACTTTTTTGGCCCCATGTTTGGCTTAAAAGCTTTATTCCACTCAAGACTTTTGATTTAAAATTAAAATAAGTCTCCTTAATAAAATGGACATTTCTCATTCCAAGAACATGTTGCGATTGAAAGCTCCAGAACAGCTACTAAATGCACCTTGGATCGTTTCCAAGTCGAGAATGAACCTCAATCTAAAATGTCCTTCAGATACATACATCTTTTTACAAGCGAGGCATTTCAGCTCCATCACAGCAAACTTGATTCATCTTCACTGTGAATAATCTGACCTACAAGAGGAAATGAACTCTTAATACGTGTAAATTGTTGCAATGGCACCATTTAAAATGCTGAAAACAGTCGCATTCCTAAATGGCAAACTCTTGTTAATGTAAAAATGCTGAAAGGAAACAGTTCACTAGGGCTGCATCTCTTACAGTTTTCCATGGTCTGCTGATTATTTTCTTGATCAATTGATAATTTATAAAATGCAAGAAAATTGTGAAAAATATCCAATACAATTTTAAGAGCTCAAGGTGGCACATTAAAATAGATTGTCTGACCAGCAATCCCATTTCTAAAAGATACTCAGTGTACTAACATGTAACAAAAAAAAGCAAATCATAACATTTGAGAATCCGCAAGCATTTGAGTACCTTTTCCTATGCAAAAATGCCAAAAAATAAATTAAAAAAAAAAAAATCGATCAAAATAGTTCCAGCAGTAATTGCTGGCACCTTGAAAGTCAACTTAGAAAAGACAGAATGTAGGTGATGTCCTGAATTTCAGAGTTTAACAAAGCAAACATGCACACCTGTGACAGTGTGGGGAGGAAATGTAATCTGGTGTACGTTTCCATCTCTGCAGACATTGAGTTAAGACTACTTCAATAAATCAGAAAGACGACATGTTTTCAATCATATTTATGTGGACATAACACAGAACCTGAGATAACACACAGCACGTCCACACATAAAACATCGAAAGTGAGGCTTACTTGGGAAAGACAATATTTCAAGCCATCAGTATTTCACCAGGACAGGTGCTAGTGGGACTAGGAGCAGTAAGTCAAAACCATCACACTAGTTAGCTTTCGACCCATGTGCACACACATTAACAAAAATTCTGTCAAAGAAAATAAACCCAGGACTAACGTATGGAAGAAACGTCTCCTCCTTATAAAACCCTCTCCTGGAAGTGCATAAGAAAATCCACCCGATACAGTATCTCATGTAACACCTGCCTCAAATTATAATGATGGCACAAAACTAAAAGGAACAGGTTTTTTCTTTAGCTTATGTTGCAGGTAATTGGAAAAAAGAATGTAGAAAATACACATTACTACTCTTAAAGTACAAAAAGTGAATATAAAAATAAGAATTGCGACTCAAAAGTAGCAGTTCAATTTGTGCAAACATGTCTACCAGAAATAAAACTATTTGAACATCACCATGTCAGCTTGGCAAGAGAAAAAGAAAATCTTTAGAGAAACATTAAGGATGACAAATCTACACCACTAAAACTGGTTAGGTAGTCAAACTAGGCTGTGAAACCTCAACAAACTATAAACATACCATCAAGCACACGTTGAGAACGTCAAGGAATAAAAGGTTTGTATCCATGCGTGCACAAGGGTTTTTTTTTTAAAGTAAACAAAATGACAACAATATCTGTACAACATTTAAAGCAGGAATGCATAAGCTGAAGCCTTTAGGTATTGATGCTACCCAAGCCCAACAACTCGATAATTCCCTTCAGTCTACAATAATGAATGTGATTGTGATTTCATTGTGTTGAGTTTTTTTTTTTTCAAATTAGGTAAATAAAAATAAAAAGGAGTACCCCAACTGATTTGTCGTGCTATGTACACCAGCAAACAGGTGCAAGGTCAAGTTAGGTAAAACATTGCAGGTGAATTGCAGATAAATATCTTTGAATACTTAAAAACAAACAATCAACCTTATCCAAGAAGGGTTTCATTTTGAACAAAAGATTACACATACACACACACACACACACACACACACACACACCAGAGGTTTAAAAAACAGGATCAACAAATAATAAGTGTATGTCATGGCTTCTTTGGGGAAACAGAAAATATGTGCAGCGAGTGAGGTGGGGGGGCGTCAGTCAGTCAACAAATCACATCTCAGATAGAGTTAAGAGTAGAATAAGTGAGATGTCCTGCCTTAAGGCTGACCCATCTCACACTCATGTTTGGCCAAATATATATCTTTGGATTAAGAAATGACAGAACTAAAGAAGGCCTTAACTTAGAAATGTTACACTGCCTGGAAACCCAAAACAAGGAGCTCATAAAGCTTACCCATTGTATCGCGTACAGGTTTCATTCTTTTTTTTTTTCTTTTCAATATTATTATTTGTCAACATAAAGATCATTTTAACCCTGTATAGAAAAGGAATGGTCCTTTTCTAAAATAAAGCAACATCAACAAATCTGTCCCAGACCACTGAAATATCTGCATCCTGCATAATCATTTTCAACAGAAAAAGACCTGCGCAGCTGTGATCAGAAAGCGAGGCCCTCCTCTGAGCTTTCTCCCACGACGGTGGCGGGAGGATCCGGAGGAGCAGCCCGGTTGCCAGAGGACGTTGCCTGGCAGGAGCTAGTTCCCTGGCTTGAGCAACCGCCTGCCGGAGAGATGGCGAGGCTGCGGAACAGCAGGTCCATGGAAGGGAGCAGAGGCTTGAGGAGGCTGACGGGGCAGAAGGCTGAGCCCCCATAGGGGGTGAAGTTTACCTTGTTGGGGTCTGGGCAGGAGGAGATGAGGGCTGGCTTGAGTTGGTGTAGAGTGCTACAGAACGAGAGGAGAGAGAAACTAATGACAAAACTTATACCTGTCAAAGTGAGAGTGTTAGAAATGAGGTTTGGTTAAATGGAAAAGTCACTCTCACAACAGGCCAGGCTTAATTCTACTCAAGACATCACATTATGCTTATTACAGTCCTTCAACAGCCACAGATGCAGGATGTTTCCATTTTTGTGCCAGAGCTTCAGATTTAATGATTGCTGTCAGGATGTAAAGAGAGTTTCGACAATAAAAATGCTTCTGAAACAAACTGTCCCAGCTTTTAAGGACATAACCAAGGCAGTAGTGTTGTGTAGGTGGGGGGCAAGACTTTGGGGAGGGTACACACTCCTTTGATTTCCTCTGGTTCTGTAACTTTAGGTCTGAGCTTTTTTCAGACGTTTAACTTTGCTGACGAAATTTACAGAGGATGTTTTAAATGGCTAAACTTGCTAGCACACTGATGACAGTAAATGTCCAGTCATGTCTAGATATAGTTTACATCACGGGGAAATACTTGTTGTAAATTCTGTCATTGTACAATGACGCTGAAATCACCAATAGAGGGCGCGTACACACAGTTCAGTTCAACTGGCCTAGAACAGTTACATTAGTTTATTAGTTATTTGTCTGTGTAGAGGTAAGAAAAACATCAGAATACAAATACACCATGTAACTCGCCCAGTTACCCAGAACCACCATTTTGTCCACATCAAAGTCTGTTTACAGGCAGCCGGGGGTGCAGCTGCATGTGGGGGAGGGGGGGAAAGTAGTATAAAGCCTTTAGTGGCTTCAGAGGAAGCTGGGTGAAGTCTTAGAGAGTGTCTCAAGTGACGGCTGAGTCTGAAGACAACCGGTTCATAGAAACAAAAAAAAAAATCTGGGGGTGTGGAGTTAGAATGAAGTGCGCTTGCCAGACCTCTGTAGCCCGCTCCTCATCTCTGCTTGAGGCTAGCGGCCCGAGGCTAGCTTCTAATAGCATAAAACACCTGAATCTCTGAACTGTCAGTTGTGAAGTTCTGGGCGTTTTGGGTAATGTAGGTGTCAAGTTGCCAAGAAGAAGAAATTAAATTTAAAAAGGCAATTTCTGGTTCTGTTGCATTATTTTATTTAATGAAACCATCCACCCTGAGCACGACAATATATCGATGAAGTACTCTTGAGAGCCCCCCCATGAGCCGGTGACTACTGTTGGCGTGGCTCGGGAGTAAATGTATGAGAGAAAGCTGCCAATTCCCGTTTGAAACGCAGAACAAAAACGTACCTGGCTTCCTCCCAGACCCGGACCTTCTCGCAGCCCTCTGGAGGTTCTCTCTGGAAGCAGCAACTTTTGTTGGGCCCTGGGGAGGACGAAGTCAGGAGAGGGAGGGAGAGGTCAGTCTCATTCTGGGTGGAAAACGGAGACAGGAGGCAGATCTCTGCACCGTCTATCAAAGCTGAAAACAGGAGGAGGGAAAACAAAAATCAATCAATATAGTAGAGAAGCAAAACTCTTTCAACCTGCACATGGGAGGAGAAGTTTGCCTTCAGGGCTTTGTAGCAGAAAGAGTATAAACTTCTCTCATGTGCTTTCAATATTAATGGTTCTCAATTTATGAAATTAATTAGCTATGGTCATCTCAACCCATGAAAACAAAATCAAATTTACTATTAATATGGCAAACTGGAGTTTCTGAGCATTGAAATAATAAATTCTGTTACAAATATCATGGATCTTTCAATTTTGTTTTCCATTAATTTATAAGCAAAAATGGACAAAGTGATAAATGCTTACAAATGTAGAAATGTACTAGAGTCAATATTTAAATGTTGAAAGTATGCAGGTGTAAAGTATTTTAGATTGTTCCACTTACTAAGCAACAAAAGTGCTCCTCTTTTGTTAAGCAAGTGTGACGGCAGTCAGTGTATCACAAGATAAGGAACATGTAATCCCTTATGAGTTTAGCAGCCTGTCCAGTTAGACTACCATCAACATAAACTATATTGTATGTAGATAATTGTTTGCACCACAATCAGAAGTTAGTACATGAATGCACCACTTAAGAGTTTGTAACTTACAGTTTTTTTTATTGAATATTGTGCGTGAAAAGTGGAGGGTGAAGCGTGCACCGGAAAAGACTTCACTACTCAAGTACTCGTCTCCATGGGGGACCAGTACCAAACAAAACTTAACAAAAACATGATGGTAAATGTCTGGGGGATGATTCACTGCAGAGACTGATAAAGCATCTGCTATTATTGCACCAATAGAGTAGGTGGCAATGTAAAAATTGACAATGTACTACTGGCATGCAAGGTCTCTTTGTAGAAAATATACCTCAGAAATTGTTTCTTATTCTAGCTAATTATGTATCTTAATTAAAGTGAGCTGTATAACAGGAAAACACTTTAAAGTCTGTAATTCCTAGTAAGTATGGCTTTAAACACATTTAAAAAACAGGACAAGCCACCTGAAGACAAACCAACCTGTGCCTGAATATTCAGTATGCTACTATAACCAGTATTTATTTATAAACTCCTGTTTAGTTGCGATAGTCTCACGATGTTCAGCATTTACCCAAACCCCTGTGTGAAATGTTGAGTATGTTTTAGTGTGTGTGTCTGGGAAAGTTGCCTGTGAGACTGTGCATGCAAGCGATTTTCTGATTTTAGGTCGTGTCGGAGAGGCTGCAACAGGTGTGAATGACACAGCAGTTTACTTTTCCGGTTGTTTTCTGATAATTCTCTATTTTAATACTAACATAATTAATTATTAACAATATAAATAATATTGCATGACTTAAACCAGCAAGAAATTTCAGTGTTTCCCACAGAATGACAGTGTAGCTGTGGTGCACGACTAGCAGCTGTACCAGACAACCCAGCTGTAAATATTTCTAAAATTACCTAGGCTTCATACATGGTTACTATTAACTTTTTTGACAGTGGGTCTCTCACATTGACAGCGTTGTGTTAAGAACAGATAGACTAAATTATCAGAGTTAACTTGAATGCATTAGTTTTACAAAAAGTTGTGGAGTGGTGTTCATGATTCAGGAATCTTGTCTGTGTGCAAAAGCAACAATCCTTCCTCCAGCGCATGATCATGTTTTGATTCAGACTGTGCACGAATAGTCTGAATCAGGTCTGTTGTCAGCCGCTTTAACGCAGATATCCCACAATAAACTCAGAAAGCATATCCACCAGTATACCACATTCTGTCATTCATATAGGCTACTAAAGCAACGTTTATGTAACGTTAACACAACACCGGCATACCGACTGTGGCTTTTCACACATACAACACTTTAGGGCTCGTTCCCTTTCATACAGCGCTGCGAGCCAGCATATACCTGCAATAATCCTGGAGAATAGGGCAGGATGAAAGCGGCTAATGTGTTTGTGAGAGAGAGAGCGCAAGGGATGGGAGGGGCTGAGCAAATCTATTTGCTGCATACAGCTCTACAGTGAAATACCATTTTACCCATTTTAAATAGTAAAAAAGAAATCAAAAATCAATATGTGGGGGTCAGCGTTGATAGTGTGGCGGGCCCAAAAACGCATCAATGTATGGGAAATACTGAATTTGGATGTAGTGAATTGACACATTATGCGTAGAAACTAACCATGGTGCAGATCCAGAGGTGCATCTTCAGAGTTGGGAGGGGAGGTGGAGATGTAGGAAGGAGGGGAGCTGGGTGAGGAGGGTGAAGACGAAGACGAGGACAGGGGTGTGGTGGCGGAGTCACTCTGAGATCCACTGCTGC
The DNA here is from genome assembly GCF_014851395.1 of Micropterus salmoides. Lineage (NCBI taxonomy): Eukaryota > Metazoa > Chordata > Actinopteri > Centrarchiformes > Centrarchidae > Micropterus > Micropterus salmoides. The sequence goes on along the minus strand of NW_024041262.1, from coordinate 13,410,313 downwards.
AGCTCTGCGGAGGGACTGGAGCCCGGTGGCCGTCCGGAACCTCAAGGAGCTGGCAAGGTGGGAAATGAAAGTGTAATTTATTGTCAGCCACCATCATTTTAAAAGTAATCTTCTTTTCTTTACAATTAAACCAACTCATCCATCTATTCTCATTGTGTGGAGGAGCGGGTGACAGTTACCCTGTGCTGAGGAAGTGGCGGCTGGCAGATGAACATGCCTTCTAGCTCCTGGTTGAGGCCCTCCACACTGCACCGCAGTCGAGGGACCAGTGTCGACAGGGGAGCAAGGGGGATGGGAATTGGCTGAGTCTAAGAACACGGAAAACAAGTTGAATGGAAGTTAGGCTGCATTACGGTTGATAAGCAACTTCAAGCAGATAAAGCACTTGTTTGTTGGTCAGTTTGTCATGTTTCCTGTAATTGTGTGCTATATCAAAAAGATGATTACTGTCTGTCTTATACTAAATTTGAAACACGCTAGAGTTAAAAATTTATTTTAACTTCTTAAAATCTTATAAAAATACTTTCAGGTACAAATCAGGTCTTTCTGGTTGGTCACGTCACTGCCGATTCAGCCCAGTGGAGTGTGGCACCACACAACAAGAAAGTGCAGACCAGCTGTGCTCAAAAGCAGAACTACGTATTTCGTTCTGAAAAGCAGAAGCGACGTGATGCAGTAGTCTTCCTGTTGCTTCATTGCTTTAGTTCATTCACTTCCTGCTATGAGCTGCACAGTTTAGGTCACTGTGAGAAATGCAATCAGTGACTCTTCTCTGAAATCAGTGAGATTTTACATCTGTTGTCTTTATAAGCTTGTACGCATGTATCAAGTAAGTAGTGCAGTGTGTGGTATGTGTGTGGTGATGCTGCTAGGGTACCTGAGTAGTTCCCAGGCTACAGCACCCCTGAGGATAGCCACGCTGGCGGTCTTTGTCATGTCCCCCTGAGACTGCAGGTTTGGCACGCTGCTGCAGCTGTTGTTTTAGTTTAGCAATCTGCAATGAACAGAGGTTATTGTCAGTCGATCAGCTTGCGCTCACAAAAACACACAGAGGAAGTCCTTTAACCTTTCATGTCACACACTTTACAACCCTTTAGAGACAATCTGATTATGTGATGCTTGAGATGAAAGCTACGATGAGGAGGGGTGAAAACTGTCAGAAAGGGAAGTTTCTTTGCAGATGAGCTCATTTGGTCTCCTGTTGCTCAATGCTGTCAAAATAATTGAGTTTGAACTCTTTTATACAAACCCATCCAGTTTAGCAAGCCTGGCTGTTACAGACACACATGTTGAGCAACAATGGCAGGGGTTCACCTCTCGCAGATGCTCAGCGCTGCCCCATGACGCTGATCGTTTGTGGCTGCTGCTACTTCTCCTGCTCTGGGGTTTATCGGACCACGAGTCTGGAGTCTGGGGAGGGAAAGCCACCATAAGAACCAACACTCTGCAAATAAGATCACACATCACTGATAAATAAGCGCATATACCAAAATTATATTTCAGCCTTTTGATTGTGTTCAAACATAAGACCTGAAACTGCTGCGTTCAAGTGACGCATTACATCAGGACTTCACACATATTTGACCAAAAAGTTGCACTTAGCACAGCTTTTCACACTCAAAAGGCTGATCTGCTGCCACATCACACCATCCACACCCACAGACTCTCTTCTTCACACTTGAAGAGCGAAAGAGCAGGAGAAACTGAAAAACAAAAGAGAGAGAGAGAAGGGGGAGGGAGGATGTGGGCAACCAAACGGCAGCGGCGAGTGCCTGCACACAGAGCAGAGAGGATGGGTGCAGCCAAAACGGCCTCATCAGCTGACTTCAGGGACTGTTCTCATGGCTGTGGTTCTCACTGTAATAGCTCTGCAAGCAGTGGACACTCCCTCCCTCCCAGTCTTCGAGCAACTTCCTTTTCTGCATAAACTGCAAACTAATCTTCTAACATGAACCAACCCCATATGCTTTACAAAAAAACCCACTAGCACATAGACACAAATAATGATTTAAAAACTCTAAACACAAGACATCTGTGGTAAAGTAATGCATTCCATTAATTTCTTTCTCACGGCTCCGATTCAAATTCGCCGGCACAATCATGTTCACACTTAGGAACATTCCTCATCCGGAGCTGACCTGGGTGGATTTGTCCTTGCGAGACAGGCTGCTCTGGCTCTCTGGTTCTTTCGGCCAGTGTCCCTGCAGGTACGGCCCGATGATGGCGTCAAGAGACATTGTCCGCCTCATGCCAGAGCTCAGCTGGTGTGGTTTGGCCTTTCCAGCTGTCAGACGCAGACAAGTTTTTACTTGACATGCAGCAACAGATTTAAATGATCCTGTTATTTATTACGTCTGCAACATTGCAGAATTGTGACCATGTTGTTATCGCTTTGCGCCCTTATATTAATTCATCATTTTCACCTACATAATCTTTAAATTATAAAGTGCTGAAGTAAACACACATCACATGAATATGTTAAATTAGTCTTAAAAAGTGTGATTTGGTTACAATAGGCAAGCTTTAACCCACTTTGTGTCACCATTAACAACATATGGAGTTGAAATATCTTTGGGCTTAGAGCTGCAATTTCAAGACATCAACTTGATTTCCCCCTACTAGGTCATCTATCTCGAGTTTGAAACTAATAAGTAGTTAATAACTTAGCAAGTGCATTACACTAGCTACTACTTGGCGACGCATAAAGCTGGTGTTAACTCACGGCAGGCTGAATTTAAGTCTTATATTTTCACTTTTTCCTATCATGGCATCATATTTAAGCCTTTACACATTTATCCAGGGACATAACCACATGATACAGTCTGACTGGTGGTGAACTCATACCTGACTTTCCATCCCTTCGGTGTGCTCGAGGCTTGCTGGCCAGCTGATAGGGGATAGTAGCCTTGAGGGGCTGTGGACCCAAAGTAGCTCCCCGGTGCTGTCCAACTCCACTTCGGCCAGACATCTTTTCCAGCAACAAATGTGTGACTACTCGCCTCCTAAACAAGTGAAAATAATAATGGATGTCCTGCCTGGGGGAGATCTGGGGGAGATCTGGGGGCGCTGTGTGGAAGCACTGGCTAAGTTACCAGCTGCAACCCTTCCTCCTCTAGTGATGATGACTACTCAAAAACCGTTACAAAAGTCAGTCTCGGATCTTTTAAACACCATTTCCAAGTAAAAAGAAACTACCAGCGACACTTAGCTCGACAGATGAGACGTTACTAACAGCTTGAGAGCAAGTCTCCGGCGGTGATAATACTCTTTTCTTTTTTTCCCTCTGGCTTGTGTGCGAGTTAGCAGCCTAGCAAGCAAAAGTTTCTTTGTGAGGATGTTGAGATATTTCACCCCGTAGTCGAACAAGGAAGTAGCTCCAGTTTCAAAAAGTCACTTTAACGTCAACTCCTACGTCTTCTGAGGAAACCTTTAGGTGTATTTCACTGTATTTTTGTTTCAGGCAGGAGCGTGCTTTGGTGGCCCCAGAAAGTTGCGAAGTGGTTAGTTTCTTCGCTCCTCAGCGTCCTTGTTTTAACTCCAAACATCTCCTCCACCACGCTGGTGTGGATTTAATTATGTCGGGGGGAGGGCCCGGCTCTGGGCCTCACTTTTTATTGGTTGGCGGAGCCTCTGACTTCAATCCTATTGAACAATCTGCCTTCAATCAGTCAAACCACGGACAATGTGATTTGCTGTCACCGCCCCCATCTCGTATCTCATATTTACTGATTTTCGTCATTAAATTCGTGATGAAAAAAAATGTTTAAGCTTTTTATGTGTGGAAATTGACACTTATACTTTATATATTTAATTTGACATTGAAAATACATTGAGTACTTACGGCCCATGTATTTAAAGGTCCATACCAGTGTTTTGGCTTTTTAACAACAGATCATGACCATTTTGAAAAGTGTGCTGTACAATTTGAGATTTTTTTAAATATATTTACTACTTCTTTTAGTACAGCATGGAACATAACAATGCAGGCTCCTGGAACTTGATTGATTTGTGTAATCCATCCCAGTCAACATCAAGTCCACATTCATTTTTGTTAGTGTAACATTGTCGCTGCATGGCGGTGCAATATAAGAGCAGATTGATTTGAAAAGCTTGAATTGCATTACCTCATACCAATAATGTGATTTGACAAAAATTAATGCAGACTTGATGTTCACTGTAATGAATCACACAACAAAAGTAAGTCTCAAAGACTTCGTTAAATAATAGATTTTCAAACCATAGGAGTGGATACCTAACAATAGGAAAAATATTACCAAATTTCTAAAACAAAATGGTTAGCTGTGATGTAAACTATATATTATCTGTACAACAAAACATCTGGTATGCTCCTCTAACCTTCATTCATTCATTCATTTTTAGGCTAATCATTTCATCATACTACTGACGCCTATCAAATCACCCCAGCTGGGTGTGTGTGCACCATCTGGGTGGACTGTGGAGTGGTTTTGGGTGTTGTGTGTGCCTGTGTGAGGTGAGACAGTGTGCATTGTGGGAGATAAATACCCTGACTCTGTGTAAAAGGGTGTGCCAATTTTGGGACAAGAGAAGGGAGTAAAGATAACGTGGCAAGCACTTTTAGGGGCAGATCCTAGACCAGGGCTAACGCTCCCGGTATCTGCTCACCCAAACAAAACTGGCCTTAAATATGCATTTACTTACACGAGACCTTGGCTCATGCTTAGATAACACACCCGTGTGTCTGGCACACCACAATGAGAGTAAATGTGCTTTATCACAGAAGGGTGAAGTGCTGAACCATGTGTCCAGCAGTCTGCTCATCTATCTAGTGCAACTACACCCAACAATTGCTGTCACTTTAACAAAACAGCCAAAGACAAAGCCAGATAACTAAACCCAACTTTTCACATCCCTCGGTATCCATTCATTTCACAGTCAAGCAATTAATTGGACAGTATGTCGATCTGGAATGTGCCTTGACTATTAATCCATTTCCAACATTTACCAAAGGACCTTCAGCTGCTGTTTGTTTAACTCTGTGTAATTGTCTGTGTAAATGAATGAATGATCCTAACCTATGACCTCACGTAAGTTATTTCAAACTCATTTGAAGACAGACGATGTCATGCTTCACACAGTTAAGCTACAAAGGGGAGACATGAAAACAAAAGGTGACCTAGGCTGCTGCACAGGGGGAAAGAGCGTGTGTTGGGTTTCTTGACCTCTAGTAAAATATATTGCTGTGATGTCAGCTCTTCATTTAGAGCTAATTTTCATTTCATTTCATTTTCATTTCATGTCATTTTTTTGTCTAATTTTCTTCAGTCAGGTTAGCAACTGACACATTTAGCTTCTATGTGGCCAAATGGCAACCAACATACAGGGTTTTTTTCCTATATGTTGAGTCTAAATGTGGAGCCGTAAAAACTCCTGTTCACCAAGGCCTTGGGCTTCAGCTAACTCTGTTATCCCCAGCAAACATTGCTACTATCATTTTATGTTCTTGTGTTATTTGTTTTGTCTGTCTCCTTATGTGTAAACGCATCCTTAAATCTATAAAATGTGAGCTGTTATTATTAGCCTACTAACTGGACAATATGTGCTTGATCAAGAGTCTACAGCCAAACTAACAGCTTTGTAAGGCTAAATGCTAACATCATCATGCTAACATGATCACGACAATGCTAACATGCGGATGTTTAGCAGGTATTGTCTGTACCCTGTTTTCCATCTGAGTTTAATGAGTTAGGATGCTAATGTTTGCTAATTAACACTAAACACAAAGTACAGCTGAGGCTGATGGAAATGTTATGAGTTATGATGGTACTTGAACATAAACCAAAGTACTGAACAAATGTAAAGTGTCAAACTCATAGTGGCGCTACAGGAAAAGTTCTGGGATCATTTAAGTCCTTAGGATTGATTCTCAGGGGTCCAGAAATGTCTGTACAACATTTAATGGCAATCCATCCATCTGGATGTTAAGATATATCAGTCTGGTCCGAAATGGTGGACTGACCAACCAACGCTAGAGCGTTAGCATAAGTCTTTTTTTGATGAGCCATACACAAATTGCATTGACACTATTAAAGTAAATTGCCCTCTGGGAAAAAGCAGTAGTAAAAAAGCTAAGAAAACAAGATAGCCATGCTAGCAGTCCGAGGCTGTACTTAGGCACACTTTGAGTTAAATGCTAATGTCAGCATGTCAGCTTACATGCTTACAGTGACAATGCTTACATGCTGATGTTTAGCGGGCATAATGTTTTCCATGTTCACCAACTAAGTTTATCATGTTAGCATAGTAACACTTGCTAATTAGCCATACTTAGGCACAAAAATACAGGTGATAATTAGACATAAAGTTAACCATAGTTTTGGACAAATTGAAAATGTCAGTGGTGCTACTGGAAAAGTCTGGGTATCACGAAAATCAATAGAATGCATTATCTGGGGAACTATGTTCATGGCAATTCATCCAATAGTTGTTGAGATATTAAATTCTGCACCAAAGTTAGTGGACCGACTGACTGAAAATACACATCCATTGCACACCAGCATTTAATGTTTCAAAAAAAAGTAAGTTTTATTGCAATTTTTAACAACGCAATGTAACTCTCAACAACACTGCATGAGATTGCAATTTACATGATGGTAATGATAGATGTAAGTATGATGTGAAATTATATAAAAATAAAAACAGATCATAAGAAAAAAATTGGGGTAAAAATGACACACATACTCACATTGCACATTCACTATTTCTCTCCTCGCTCAAACTACTCTATCAAGCCAGGTTTGTAGAAAAAGACAATGAAAACATTCATTCTGCATAGTCACAATGCACTTTGCATTGTATGCAATAGATATTATGTGAGTGTTTTTATGTTCACATTGTAGTGGCTCTGCAAACCTTAGTAGCCTGATCTTTTATGTCACATCCTAAAATCTGTATCTAACATTCAGTACGTTGGAATAGGGCCTAAACTGCCATTCATCCTAAATATCATGGAGCTGCATCTGTTCATTTTAAAATAATCTTCATCATAAAACCCTCTGGCCTCTTTATCTGCACAAGCTTCTCTTTTTGTCTCTCTTATAATAGTGTAATATTATATGGCAAAACATTGTTTCTGTTCCATAAAAGGTTATAACTCATAACTCATCCATCCTGCACTGCCAGTATTATGCAAGAGGCAGAATAAGATACACAGACTGGTAAGACACAGACAAATGGACAAGTACATACAAAACAACCATACACCGAGTTTTGTACAGATATGTGACTGTAAGTGCACAAAATCAAGTATTGTGACATAAGAGAGGTCAAACTTGAACCTGTTGTTTGCATTTCTGGAGGCTTAATCATGTCAAGACAAATAAAGACAGTGAAACAGAAGGAGGCCGTCAGGCAGTACAGCAGCTTTTCCTGCGTCTTTGTTGGACAGTCCCAGACACAGAGGCTACTCATTCACAAACACTTAAAAGGTTCCAGTTGCGAGAGTGCTGGGCGCAGAGCAGAAAGGTAAAGGGACTCACGTAAGGGCCACGAAAGAGAGCTTTTGTCCGCCTACCAAAAGTAGTCTTTTTGTATTCATGTTGAATTGCAGTCTGTTAAGTTGTTGGCAGTGTTTCTTTGGCGCCCCCTAGCTGGGAGAGAGGGCAGGACTGTTCTCTGTGCTGATGTTAACCAGGCACTCGCTGGACTTGAGGCTAGCCAGAGACTTGCAGCTCGGGAGGGATGCCAAGGACCCACACAGGCCCATCATGGAGGGGGTGTAGTCTTTTTCTGGAGGGGTGGGACAGGCACATAGTGGGAGGGTCAATTCATGTGTGTTTACTCACTTATTATCTTAGGAGGACACAGTGTGTAACTGTTTAAAATTTCACCTGTGCACCAGGCTCCTCCATTCTGTTTCCCCTCCATCCTCTGGGAGTCTGAATCCAGGCTGATCTCCACTGACAGCAGCTCTGTGCTGGGGAAACTCCTCCTACAGGTCAACAGGAGTCAAGGGTTTAAGCAACAATACAGTGGGTCAATGATACAGCAATAAAAAAATGGAAAATTTTATAGCTCCTATAGTTCCTATTTGAGCTTAATCAATTAGTCTATTGGCTGAAAAAGTTTGGGCAACTATTTTGATAATGAGTTTCAATCAATTCATTTTTCATTTTTCAAGCAAAAATGTCAAACATTTGTTAGGATCGGCTTCCCAAATCAAAGGATGAGATGTTTTTCTTTGTCATATAATTTAGTAAATTTAATATCTTTGGATTTTTAAGTTTATTGCATAAAACAAGCAATTTGAAGACATCACCTTGGGCTCTAGGACACAGTAACAGTAAAGTTCCCTGACATTGTATTGACAAAATGATGAACTGAATAATTGAGAAAATGATGGGCTGATTAATCAATAATGACCCAATCAATAATCGGTAACGCCCATTAGTTGCAGCTGTGGTTGGTATGTTTAAATACTTATTATTAATTAATTTAATTTAAAAGATGCACTGTAAATCACAAAGTAAGATAAATAATTAAAGTTAAATACATTTCCAAGGAATCATTTCTATCTTTAAATTATGAATTAATAATTGAAATTGTACATGGAATCACAAAATATGTCTTCCATGTTCTCACAATCAATTTGTTCCCTGCAACATTTGTTTTAGTTTAGAGATATGTTAATAAGCACTGTGCCACCTAAATGAAATGAAAAAAGCTTTAGTAGAAGTTGTGACTGTCCAGACTCCTGTCAACATACATACAACAATATAACAGCTTCTTAAATGGATCATTATTTTAATTCATTATAAGTAAACATGGTAGAAGTCTATAATTATTCCCACTAGTCTATGTAAAAACAGCAAAATAATCAACAAATTAACAAAACAAATATTTTCTATATAGGCTATTGTATGCAACATATGTGCAACATAATACATGTACATAGAAGCGCATGTTGTGGTGCATGTATATAATGTCTGTATACATAAACATTATCATTATTATATTAATATCTTAGAGAAGCAGGAATTAGCAGTATTGCACACAGCGTACCACCACACCCTTGCTGATATGACAGATTTATTCTCGTCTAGGACAGTCACTTGTGGGTGTCATAGAGTGTGTGCATTTTTGTTTCTCTTTTCAAGTATTACATACAAAAATCATCTATAACAGTTAAATTACGTATGCTACACATAAGCTCTGTTATGCCAGGAGACAGATGCTCAAGGGGTCAAACCTGCGGAACAGCTTGACGTCCTCTTGGTTGTTGTACGGCTGGAGCGTCGGCCACTGATTGACCAAAGGGATGGAGAGGTTTTTGGCCAGGTGGTTGGAGTCGCATGGAATCAAGTTTGTCCTGACAAACATGAGGATACAAGACATAACTGAGAAGTAATTCAATCCAGGCCTCTGGAACAGACGCACCAAAAACGTCAACTAAACCAATGGCAAATGTGATTTAAGCTGGTTATCTTTTTCTGCTTGCCATAGTGCAGTGCACTGAGGAATACAGTATGTGGGTGAAACCTGGACACCACCCTCTGTCCACATTACTCACAGCTGCTCCTGAAGCTCCAGGACTATGGCCTCCAGGTCCTTCTTCTCCTGTTGGCTGTGGCTCTGTAGCTCCTCCAATCGGGCCTTCAGCCTTTTGTTCTCTGTTTCTGTGTTCTTCAGCTGGGACTCACGCAGGCGCACAAGCTCCTCCAGGTAACCCTGAAAACGCACATCCACACTAAGTGAAAGGAAATCTCCACCCTCGGACATTCATGAGACATTAGACATCTGTGATGCTCCGTGTTTTAAAGAAATCATTTTGAGATTTTGTGGTTTGACTTCTCCTTAACCATATGTAGTAAATGCCATGCCATATTTAACATATAAGAGTAACTAACACTTTTTGATAGCAAAATGTTAATCATCATTTTAAGATGACAATGCAATACCCTGCAAAACCAGTGTAAGATGACTCATTCAAAGTAATAGTTCAACATTTTGGAAAATTATTTGCTTTTGATTTATTTTCTTGCTGAGAGTTAGATGAGAAGATCGATTCCACTCTCATGTTCGAGCATTAAACATGAAGCTACAACAGGCAGCTGGTTAGCTTAGCTCAGCATAAAGACTGGAAACAGAGGGAAACAGGTAGCTCTTTCCAAAAGTAAGACATGGACAGAAATGGTTTAGGTACATAACCCCACCTCATAAATTATGCAAAACAAACAAGATATAACTTAATTCATTAGTTAATTTGTGAGCTTTTGAAGGGCTGGTATGTGAATTTTCTTGCCTCCGTACAGAGCCAGGCTAGCTGTTTCTCCCTGTTTCCCCCTGTTTCCAATCGTTAAGATAAATTAAGCTAAGCTAACAGCTGCTGGATGTAGTTTCATATTTCATGCTATGAGCTATGAACTATTTCTTCAAGCAACACTGTGTATGTTCAAATACAAAAAAAAGCCGCTCACCTTTTGAGCATTGACGATCTTGAACCTCTGCTCCATCTTGCGACACTTTGTGCTCCAGCTCTCCTCGTCAGTGACCAGGGGGATGTAGGGGTGTTCGGGGATGCTGTCATCACTTGTGCTGCTGTTAACACTCTGTCGATCATCATCATCACTCAGGTATTCATAACTACAAAAGACGCAGCAAAATGATTTATTTTCAAGTGTCGTTAATGTGCTTTTCCTACTGTAACAAGTCATGCTATGAAAACGACATAGAAGTAAGATCCTAAAAGAAATGAAGCTCCTATTTGTAAAGTGAATAAATAAATATTCTCAAAGAGATTTTTCTGTTATTGGTAAATGTGGCACCTTGAAGGCATGGCATCGCCACATAGACCAAAACCAAACAGCATGTACTGTCCACCAGAACAATACCATATTTACAATACCTAAAGGTGGAGTGAGGTATATTTCCTGAGGCAAAAATCCAATACCAGGATGGAACAATGTGTACTGTAAATGATCATTTATTTGTGTGAAGATTCATTGGATCAGTAATGTATAGTCACTCCAAGTATTTAAGGTTATGTGGAGAAATTCACAAATTCACTGTGAAAACGCTATTTTACACAGTGTCAGTGAACATACCTTTGTGTGAATTTTAAGTATGGTGTGTAATCAATCACAGCTGAAGATTTCCCATCCAAAGCCTCCCCTTTCAGACAGAAACTGTGGAAGAGAAAGTACACATCAATAAGATAAATAACAAACCCATCTAAATGTATCAATTTGATCCATAAATGTTTCCTCACCTAAAGTCTATGGCTCCAAGACCAATGAGCATCCCTGTTAGGACCGTGGCTTCCTCTCTTAACACGATGGCTCCTTCTGCATAGAACCTCCTAAAGCAAAGAGACGAATACATCCAGGTAGGAACATGGTTCTAGTCGGGATAGGGCAATACTACTGTATATGTGTGGCCTCTAACCTGGTCGTTCTGCTGTCCCTCAGAGCAGTGGCGATGTATTCAGACAACCTCTTCTCCATCAGGGCTACTCGTATCCAGGCCCGACCCTGAAGGAGACAACAAAGGTTAAAACACTATACGTACAATATAACATTATTATTATTACATTATTTGAGACTGCACTACAACTCTTCCTTTATTTAGACATTTTTTTTTCTTTCATTGTTTTCTTTCTATTGCGAAAGATTGGGATAGTTGCATACTCATAAATCTGATTTATGCGTAAATGCTAACTAGGACAGCTGTTTCAAATCAGGGCAATCAATTAGAAAGACCAATCCAAGGAAGGCCTCAAACAAAAACATGTCCACATACCAAGAAACCAACAAGCACAAGCTAGGAAAATGAAGGAAATAAAAATAAAAATAAATATGTTTAAAATTAGTTTTATATTTAGATTACTGTACTGTATATGGGACTTGCCTTGGCTCGTGAGGTGCTAATGTTTTCCATGCTCTCGATGCTGCTGATGCAGCTGTTGGGTACTTTAGCACAGGCCAGACGGATGTAGTCCCAGTAACTCCTCTGACCATCAAACCAACTGCCGGAGCCTAGAAAAAGAGTGTAACATGAATGTTGTTCAATGCATTTTCTATGTTGATATGTTTAACTTAATTCTCAACACATACTATAATGTGTATTTATTTCAGTGAGCAGAGGGTGGAGTATGGGCTAACAGCATGAGACCTCATGGAAACAAGGAGCTGCAGAAGGAGGAACCCCACAGTGTTTGACCAAAAAAATGATTGCAGCCATTGATAATAGACTGATGAACGCGATACTATGTTGTTATTTTAGAAACTATTATATTTTATTTAAAAATTCAGAACAAGTATTAATGCAGACAATACAACAATGTTTAGATTTGGTAAGTAATAATTAAGTAATAATGTCAGTATTGACTAAATTAGTATTGTCTTCTAAAAATGCATTATCAAAAACAGCATTTGAACATTTTCAATATGCTTTTTTGCTTCTAAGTCAGATTCCATAAATTGTTCACTGTTTTTTCAAGTTTTATTAACATGTCATGTTAACCTTCCAGACACGTTCCTTATTTAGGTTTATTTAGGTTCATTACCTTTGAAACGGTGGCTAAGGATGTGTTCAAGAATGGCTGCGAAATTGATGAACTCCTCAGATGAATCATCTATGGGCTCGGCTGTGTATTTCTCTAACAGCGTCTTTACTGAAAACCTTTGTGTGGTAGAGAAAGACAAAGAGAAGGAGAAGTTGCCAGTAATAAAGTCATCATGGGAATAAGTTAGCCAGGGAGCAGATTAATGGATTAATGCTTTCTTTGTTTCAGTTCGCTGTAGGAGGAACATTTCATCGATCAAACTATAATTATACTTTACTTGATGAAAATAAATCACAAAAGTCCATGTAAGAATAGTGTTCTGCCAACATCTGGATTTAGTGAAACAAAGTCAATGATAAAAACCTGTAAAATGGATAAAATCAAAAAGTGAATCAGAACTTGGGTTGTTAAACACACATCATGTTCATTCCATTTTGTTGTTGATGTAGATTTCTGCCCGCAGTCACACTGTACTCTTGTTTTTACAATGGAGCCTGATGTCACCCATTTACTGTGAGGAAGATGTTTATGGAGAGCTTTCAGGAAGCTCCCAACAACTAAATTGACTTCTTATTGAACAGCTTGAATTTATGACTCTTGTCTGATGTATTACACTCAAGGTTGTACGGAAGCCTGCTTGTGATACACTTTGCTGATGTCTATAAATTACATTTTAAGTACATGAATTATTTGGAAAACAAATGAATTTAAATACCCTGGATGAACAGTTTAAAGCATTTTAATTAAGCGTGTTAGCATGCTAACATTTGCTAACTAGTACTAGACATAAAGAAGCTGAGGCTGATGGGACTGTAGAGGAATACCAAAGTGATTACAATTTATCCTGAGAGGGACATTAATATCTAACAATTTCATGGCAGTCAATAAAGTAGTTGTCAAAATATTTCACTAAAACCATAAATTTAATATCATGGCAGCACAAGAGGAAAAGTCATCCTCTGGGCACCATGAATGTCTATACCAAAGTCATGGCAATCTATCATTGATGAGATATTTCTTTCTGGACCAAAGTGCTGGACTGACCAACCAACACTGCCATCCCTGGATGGCAGAATGACTAAATATTTATAAATAATTAATATGGATTTGAGTATAACAATGTACCTGCATAATTAAGAGGTTTAATGTCAGCTGGGGTGACCTCCTCCCAGGATATATACACCCACACACATGAACCCCCATGCGGTTTAAACTAAAATTCTAGGCTTATAAGCAACATTAACCATCTCCTGAAATGACCATTCCTAAATATTTTAGACTAAATAATTCAGCACTTCTATTTGCTGCAAGAACACCTGCCACATGCTATTTGTCCAGCGACACCGTGATATGCTGTTGGTTGAAAAGGGGCCATTTGGACCAAAGAAACCCTGGTATACATGGAGCGAAATTATTTCTGATAGATATTGGTCATGTTTTTCTGACTCTGGATGTATATAATAATATTTAGTAAAACATATCTGAACACTTTACAGTCAGTTTGCGTGGTGTGTGTGTACAATGCTTATCCTAACACAGGGCATTGAAGCAAGTGATTTCACTCCCCATTGTTTCAAAGGCAACAATGTCTCATTCAGCTGCTCCGACTGTGGCCAGATGCTGGACAATAATTGGCTGACTATCCTCAAAACGAGCACAATCCACTGTGTTTTCACTGTATTACAGACAGCAGGGACGTGACATGACCCAGATAGGCTTGTCAGTGGCTCAGCAGAGGTGCAGTCTTGTTCACCTGCACAGATGTCTGAATGTGTGTGTGTATGTTTGTTTAGTAGGTGTTACATACAGTATGAAAAGAACATGACTGTGGGGCCTAGTCACAACAGACCCAAGAAACAGACTTTAGACTTGACTTTTGCCTTTAACATCAGTGACTTGAATCTTGGCAGAACAGGCAGAGCTGACATGAAGCCAGACATGAACACGTTTGCTGTTTAAGGTGTATAGTCTATGTCTGTGAGGAGAGGTAAGAGAAGGGCTTGAAAATACCAGTGGACTTTTTGTTGTACACACATGTATATGTGCAATAACTGATTTTTGGGGGGCCACTTGGTGCTAGCTGTGAAAACAACATTGACACAAGATGATATAGCAAAAGTAGCAAACAGCTGCCTATTTACACACCCAGCAGATTCAAAATATCAGCATTATTGCAATAGACATGGACCCTATGAGAGTGGTGAGACTGGACCAAAACAGTTAAGTTGCAGGCCAGAAAACCAAAACAATGATCAGAAGGATGAAGGGGATACTATCATATCAGCAGAGCAATATAAAGTGGGTTAATGCACAGCAGAGTAGTAGTAGTGCAGGTAGATTGTTTAAAAGTATTATGACTTTATTCTCATTAAATTACAACTTCTTCTCGAAATGTCAGAGAAAACAGATATGTAGATTTTGAATGTGCAGAAAGTTTGCAGAAGGTACTTCCCCAAACAAAGGACACAAAAGAGGAGGGAAGACTAAAGCATGCCTACATGTGTTGACTCAGCAGGGATGATATTAAATGAGAAAAGTTGATCCACAGGAGAAAAACACAAGCAATACACAACGCCTTAAAGCCTTATTGCATTAGGCCTTTAGCCTATTCATTTTTACATTTTTTAATTTTTAAGTGTCACCTTCTGCCTGAAAGTTTCCCTTTACATAAATAAAGACATTTCCCACATAAATTGATGGACCCCCGAACCTATGCCTTTGCTGAGTGGTTACAAACATGCATGCACACAGTATGTTTCTGTAGGCTAGGTATTGTATATATGCTGTTTAAAAGCTCTGGTAAAGGGCCTTCAAGTGCAAACCTCTATCCAAAACCCCCACAAAGTCCAGGACTTGATGTACAGACCTTATAGCTGCTTCCCTGCCCATAGTCCCTGGGGTGCCAGCTAGTCCTTGCCCTAGGAAGGTTGTCTCATAGCAACCACGCCATCAGCTGGGAGAAAATAAATTGCACTGACAAAGATGACACTGCTAAACTCACACAGAGAGACCTCTATCTGTGGATTTTTTTATCGGATTTTAGGCCTATTAAGAAAGTAGGCCATTGTATATACAGGCTTCATGTCAGTACAGGCCCACTGTCGGTGCAGAGTTCATAAAAAGGACATATAGCATGAGGATGACGTAGGCTAGGCGTGCATGTCAAAAATATGTCTTGTGCATGTGTGGCTTACAGTGAAAAACAAAAACACCAGGATCTAAATTGTTGTTAGGCCATTAAACATTCAAATATAGCCTAACTGTAACAATAAACGCAACATTTAACCTATTAGATCTCCACTTATAGGCTATCAGAGCACAGGCACTTCAACACACACACACACACACACACACACACACACACACACACACACACAGACACACACTAAAGTAGTAAGTAAACTGACCTGCAGACGGTGATGAGGTTTTTTCGCTCCACCGCCACGTTCCGAGCCGACGCTTTTTTCGAGACATCTCCCATGGCCATCGCTGACTGCATACAGCCGGGCTCCATCCAGGAGGAGGCAGCCCTGATATCAAAGGACCCCTCCCTGTCGGCCACCGGCCCTCCTCATTCACTTCTGGATGCAGGAGAGAGGATGCTGACTGCCCGCATCAGAACCCCTGACAGCCTGCAGCAGTTTTGGCGGAGGATGTGCAGTTTGACGCGTCAGATAGGACCGCAACATGCAGTGTGTTGGTCTGATTATTTTATTATTACTCCTATACACAGACTGAATTACGTGGGCTTCTGTGCTCGCTCTCTCTCTCTCTCTCTCTCTCTCTCGCTCTCTCACGCCCCGCCCACCTTTTGAAGTCATAATGACATCACCGGATCAGCTCTCATCAGGCAGACTAAACATGACGAATCACTTCCTGGCTTGAGTGACATGTACACTTTTAAAGAGGTTTCCTGCTTTACAATATGGCTTTAACATTTTTATTGTGAATTATAAGGACTTCAATATTATTAAAATGAAATTATTCTTGATAGGCTTGAGAACTTGTATTTGTCAAGACAAGTTCAATACAATATGTTTATACCGCAGGCATCATACACTTAATCACAATCCACCTAATCCACAATCAGTGACAGGATGTGTCAATCTGATGAAATAATCGTTTAATGTTGTTTGAACTACATCTATATTAATCAGGTTTTTTTTAGCTCTGGCCCTACATTGTTTGTAATGTTAAATCAATACAGGCCCATGTGCACATTTATTCCTAGCCCATACATTGTCCTTTTTAAGTTGGGTCATTAAGAGATCCAAATATTTGGGGGACATACTTCAAAAATTGTTTTTATCATGCTCTGTAAAAGTCCTGCATTCAAGATTTCAATTAAGTAAAAAGTGAAAGGGTGAAATTGTCCCTTTTAGAGAGTCATGGCACAATGGATAAGATGCCTGCCTTTGGTGTAAGAGACCTGGGTTCAATCCCCCACTGTGACCCATCCACCACTGTGTCCCTGAGCAAGATGCTTAACCCCTTGTTACTCCAGACCTCTCACATGTATAGCAATTGTAAGTCGCTTTGGATAAAAGCGTCAGCTAAATGTAATGTAGAAGTGTTTCTTAACATATACCACCTTTTTTATTCTATATTTAGCTATCATATGTGTGTATATGTATGTTCATGCTAGAATGAATATAGGATAATGTGTTGTAAATAAAAAAAAAGATGTTTTTCAATAAATGTCAATACACATACACACATTTCCTCTGATGCACCTGTGTTACATAACCTTCATCTGTCCATCAAAAGCCTTTGTGAGCATTGTGTTTATGTGTTGTGACAGAAATGTAGTTTAATTTCATTAAGCCTCTGAAAATAATTTTCAAGTACAATAAGGGTGATATCATCATCACCAGCAGCACCACCACAGTCATCATGCTGGATCATTTCCTCCTTCTGTAATTTCCGATCAGCATCCCCTTCACCCTCCTCCTTCTCTTAGCTTTTCTCCACCTCTGCTACTAGAAGAGGTTTTCATATATCTGAACCAACTGAACTGAATCAGCTGTAGATTTCATCAAACAGTGACAATTTGGTCCCCAACCTCTTCCTCTCTAATTAGCTGACAGCTGGCTGCCACCACACGTTGTTGGGTGGGGGATGTGGGTTTCATTGTCCCGGTGGAATAGCAATCACTCACTATCTGTATCTGGTGCTCCATATGTTTGGATGCTTCACGTTTCCTCTTTTGACAACATCAGAGCTGTGAAATGTTCATGAATGGCCTGTAATCTAAAATGAGATTCAGAAGTAAACAGATGTAATATGTGGCGATCACAATACCTCACCTTTTCCCTGAAGAGAAAAGATTTTGAAGTGATTGTTAAATATGATTTGGGTGAGACTGAAGATGGCTTTATTGCTTGTTACAATATAAGTATAAATTTATGGTCTAAACGTTTAAATTAATTTCTGATGTTTTAGGAAGAAAACCTATTTGTGGCAGATTTTATTTGTCAAGCTTGGGACAGGAGACAAACTTCTATGTAATGTAATGTTATATATAATAAGTTCTGTTCATGTCTGATGTTTTACCACTGCAATCGTATTTTTTTGGTATCTTATAAGTTCATGTTGGGTTGGAGACAAATAAATACAATAACTAATTTAACAAACAAATTAATTCAGTATCATAATAATGCATTTTATGTATTTTAAATGCCTTAAAGACACAGATATGCAAGTTAAACTATATTTTAAAACTTACATTGATTATATGTGTGTTGATGGGGTCTTAATGGTCTGAAACTCCCAAAAATTGCACACAGACTATTGCTTTCATGTGGAAAAAAATCTGAGGACATTTTAACTTGCAATGTTTTCATTTTTGCAACAGGGGGCAGAGCTTTAGTATCTTCCCTAATAGCTTAAAGGGACAGTCCACTGATGTATAATTGCATATCCATAAGGTTGGGCACTCAAAAGAGACAAATGAAATACCCAAACCTCAAGTTCACAGGTGTAAAAACCCAAATGACATCACGAGGGTTAGTTTTTTAAAACTTTGTAAAGTTGCTTCAGAGCCATAACATTATAGAACAGTTTTTTACTGGTTGAATAATACTCCTTGTGACAAGTTAACTAAAAATGATCTGTGAAATTGAGTCCCCTTAAAATAATATACAAGTGAACTTGGCTTCACACTGCTCCATCTTAAGAGCAAGATGACCAGTTGCAACAGATGTTACAATGTGCAGGTAGTGTGAGATATAAAATACTAGGAAATGCAGCTTTTCAGGGAGAAAAAAAGTCTCATAATCAGAATCACTATTGTCATCTCTTCCCCACACACATCTGTTGCACTCAAGACCTATATATTGGACCTAACTATATAATAAATCAATTTTAAAATTAGCTTATTGTCTGATTATTATTATTATTATTATTTGAAGTAGTGGTATCTGTTTATAGTTTATTGTTTAATCTGTTGTCTGATTTGTTTTGTTATGTTTGCAACCAAAAGATAATAAAAATAAATGATAACACATTAAATGGTGAGTGTGCTAAGAGGTCAGTTTTGCATTTCAGATAGATTCAGATAGATTTTTTTGTTCTACTGTCTGATCCAGTTTTACCAGTGTTAAGCAAATGTGTGTATTGACTTGAAATAACAAACAGACCTTTTTAAACATACAGCTAAGAAATGGTAAGTATTCCATTCGGTTTAGTTCAGTTTAACTTAATTCACTTTATTCAAACACCCAAAACATGTATTAAATTATCTTTAAACACAGAACAGTTACCTCTTTTTCTAAATAGTCTTAAAATATTTACAGGCACAATTTCCTGTCTGTTTATCTTGTGGATACTGGTGGCTTGTGCTGCAGGTTCGTCACCCATGCTCGAGGTCTACAAACAGCTTAGGTCCCCTCAGGCCTCTTGCTGCGAGCCGAGGCCTGAGGGGAGGGTGTGAGATTCTAGACGGTATTGTGAGGGCAAGAGGTCACACGGAAAAAGGAGCATCAGCCCTCAGGGTCCTGCCAGACAGATAAATAGGACTAAGTAGACAACATGGACAGCAACAAAAGTGCAGAGAGAAGTTCAACCTGTCTAAACCTGCTGTCTGGACACTACTGACTGTTGGAAACAATCAAATGTGGACAGTTAGCTCGGTAGAGTGACTACTTAGGATCGCTACAGTAGATTCATAGAAAGAAGCCGCACACACACATACACACACACACAATAAGAAAGATGTGAAGAGGGAGACGAAGAAGTTGCCCTGTTTAAACATCTAGGTCTGTCCCTCAACTTTAAATTATCTGCAGCATCACCGATTCACAGATTATTTGGCTTCATTTATCTGTTCACATTTCTATCATATCAACCAAAAGCATATAAAAATGTTTGTACAATTCATGAACACTGACAGAAATTAAAATGATCTGTAAGAAACCCATCAGACTGTGTAACATCAGAGAGTTGGGATTATAGTACAACACAAACCCCCGCAGACACATGCATACAATCCTGATGTATTGAGGCCTTCGCTGTCATTTCGCAAAATGAAAATGTGTTTGTTTTCCCTCATAGTTTATACAATGGAATCTGATCCCATCCACAAAAAAAAGTTTGTTGATGACAAAACAATCTCATCACAAGGTCTGCTCGGTAGCTTCTCTGGAGCTTTTGTTCATATCACACGATCTTCAGGAAACAGAGTTTGTTCAGCTGCTAGATTAAAACAATATCTGAAATTTCCTTGAAATGTCTAGTTTGGTAGGTCCTCAGTCGTGTATTTACAAATGCAAATCAACAAACATAGAGGCTTGTACAGCTGCTTTAGTCAAATCAAAAAGATTCATTCCTGTCATCTAATTTAGTCTGAATGAGTCGATATTTCATGTATGCTCATCTGAACGTCAAAACAATCACAAGATGGTCTCCAGCTCTTTTAGAGATAAGGAGCTATCTGGATCTTCTGCAGGGGGCTGGGCTGGCGAAGCTTTCTGACTTTTTGAGTTATTATTTTCCTTGTTGGCTCTGGCATGCCTGGCAAAGACTCCGGGGCCGGACATCTCAGTATCACCGGACACATATCGGGGCAGGCTGGTCTGTGGGTGAAGAGTGCCGTGGCGAGCCGGCCTGACCCCTGAACCTCCACCAGCAGTTCCTCCTGAGCCCGCCACACCTCCGGTGAAAGAAAGCGCTCTGGGATTGGCAGCAGACAAGCTGACACTGTGGGTGGTGGTGTGTGACATCATGCCGCCGTAGTAACAGCTGCCTCCGCCGCCACTGCTGGTCATCCTGGCTTTCTGTTTCAGGTCCAGCGTGAGGCTGCGTCTTAACCACGCCTTCTTTACCTCTGCCTGCACCTGAGAACAGGAACAGGGAGACAACCAAAAAGTGTATCAGACCTCAAAAGACTGAGTAAATCTGAGATAACTCTTCAAACAAAATCATAGCTTTTATTACCTCCCCATTGCAGAAACAGTAGATAAAGGCCACAAAAAAGCCCTGCAAAGATGAAATTAAGATTTTATTAAAAACCATAGTAGGCCTACACCACATTTTTCTAAATGTATTGCATCTAAATACGGTAACTGTATTCTGTTATGTAGTGGCCACAAGACATCACATATTCGGTTACCTAAAAGAATGATTAAAGCAAGTCATATATATTTACATAGCCCAAATATCACAAATCACACATTTACAATACTTCAACTTTTTCTACAGTACGCTTATTTGTTTTCTTGACGAGACTTAGATGAGAAGCTTGATACCACGGTCACGTCTGTATGCTAAATGAGTCATTCCACAAAACCGGTACGATTGTCCCTCCAACCATTTTCAGTGTATTTTATCTAGAGGGTCATTTTTAAAAGCGTTTTAAATCAATTGAAATGTCCCCTTTAATAAAGTGTAAAAACATTATGTTCACTTTAAATTCTATTTTTTTTTTCAGTTGACACCATATATGTTCCTCATGACCTTCTATGAAAGTATACTTGGGATATGACTAATGAAAATTTTAAGTCCATACATTTACTATTTACATAAACATCTATCTGTTCTTTTTTGCTTTTAATGTTTTTTTGCTAAATAAATTCAGGATTATTCATTAAAATCACATTATTTAGCTCCATACCTAATAATGAAGTGATGATTTTGTGACATCAACAACAGTAAGTGACATCATATAAGTCTTCTGAACAACATTGTGCAGAGACAAGCAAGTTACCACCTTCTTTTAGACTACTCTCGACTGCTCTCCTGTTATTGACCACATTAAGAGCAGTGGCCATCTGAGGGGAAAAATCATAACCCCGTTACTTTTTTGATCATAACAGGGTTGTGAGATTGGATTGTATTGTGTTTTAACACTTTGTTTATGAAGTTATTTTAATTAATTATTTTATTTGATCAACCGTCTTATACCACATGCATATGTTGTCTGCACGTGTGTTCTGCCTACATTTTCATACATCAATGATAACTAAACTGCTCTGAAACAGTGTTTGATTTAATCTTCACATCATTCACATCATCTACAAGCATCAATGAGTCATCAATGAGTTTACCATGCTGGTAAAGAAAGCTCAGAAATGGCTGTATTTCTCAAGGAAACTAAAGAAGACTAATATCCACCTATCTAGTGTGTATAATTTGTGTATATAATGCACACACACACATACACTTATACTTCTATCTTTGTGAGAATATTTATTGACCTATCTCTCATTTACTCATTTACCTATCTAAAATTTCTTAACAGTCTTTTGAAGAAGTGAGGAACAGTCAAAATGTCCTCACTTAAATAAAACAAAAATGGCAGTTGGGTTAATGAAACTCATTAACTGCATTTTAATATATTGACCATAAATTGTTATTCAATTAAAAACAAAGTTCATAGAAAATCATACAGTGAATTTCAGTTAAAAAAAACCTCTATATGTTAAGCTGTAAGTGTCTCTTCAACCCCGTTACCAGTCTCAACCCCCGTCATACCTACATTTTGTTATTTTATGTTTTTTAATTTATGAAAAAGTAATTTCATATAATAATAATAATAATAATAATAATAATAATCCTTATTTGTAGAGCACTTTTCAAAAACAAGTTACAAAGTGCTTTAACAAGTGTAAAGACAATAATACTCAAGAGACAATAATACAAAAAACAATACAAGATAAAAGCATGAAAACATTGAAAAGACTAAAATACAGATAAATATAAAATTAGTAAAATACAATAAAATAAAAGATCAGGAAAGGCTCTCCTATAAAAGTATGTTTTAAGAACGGACTTAAAAGAGTTCACTGACTCAGCCGACCTGATTTCCTCGGGCAGGCTGTTCCAGAGCCTCGGGGCCCTGACAGCAAACGCTCTGTCCCCTTTAGTTTTCAGTCGAGACTCTGGAACAGACAACAGACCTCTGCCAGAGGATCTCAAGGTACGTGCTGGTGTGTATGGGACTAAAAGTTCAGAAATATAACAAGGTGAGAGGCCATGAAGAGCTTTAAAAGTGATCAATAGAATTTTAAAGTCAATTCTAAAACATACTGGGAGCCAGTGTAATGAAGCTAAAATAGGAGTAATGTGGTCATATTTCTTTGTTCTGGTTAAAAGCCTGGCAGCTGAGTTCTGGACAGTCTGAAGTCGATCAATAGATTTTTGGGTTAAACAGGTGAAAAGGCTGTTGCAATAATCCAGGCGTGATGAGATGAAGGCGTGTAAAGTGGTTTCGGTGTCCTTAAAAGTTAACATAGATCAAATTTTTGCTATATTTCTAAGTTGATAAAAACATGATTGAACAAGCTTTGTGGTGTGCTGCTTGAAATTTAAATTACTATCAAACCAAACACCAAGGTTCTTTGCCACAGGCTTAATGTGATTTACTAGGGAACCAGCAGATGGCAGTATTTGTTTTGCCATCTGCTGGGACCCGATGACCAGGATTTCTGTTTTGTCTGAGTTCAGCTGGAGGAAATTATTTGACATCCATTTTTTAACTTCACAAAGGCAGTCGGCAAGTGAACTCAGCATTCCAGGGTCTGTGGATCTGACGGGCAAGTATATTTGTGTGTCATCAGCATAAATATGAAATGCCATGTTTATGGATAATATGTCCAAGGGGAAGCAGATACAAGGAAAACAAAATGGGTCCTAAGACCGACCCCTGAGGCACACCATATTTAAGTGGACAGAACGAGGAGACATAGTTGTTTACAGACACGCAAAACTTCCTATTTGACAGGTAGGATGAAAACCATTCTAGGGCAGTACCAGAGATCCCCACCCAGTGCCTCAGTCTGTCTAACATAATGTTGTGATCAATGGTGTCAAAAGCAGCGCTAAGGTCCAGGAGTACCAGGACTGAGCACATACCTTCATCAGCAGACATTAAAAGGTCATTGGTGACTTTAAGCAGGGCAGTCTCAGTGCTGTGGTACTTCCTAAAACCAGACTGAAACTTTTCAAATATTTTGTTATTTTCCAGTACAGTTAGCAGCTGTTTGGACACAATTCTTTCTAGAATCTTTGCAATAAAAGGCAGTTTTGAAATTGGTCTAAAATTATATTGGTGGAACTATGTCTTAAATTTTTTGAGCTATTATAAGAATATTGATTTTAGCTGAAATTCTGAAGTTAAACCACATCTTTGATAAAAAAAAATGTATATGGTTGCTGTCACAAAAGTGCCAGTTACAGGCTTTAGTAAAGTAAAAGTATGAGATTTCATTTAGCTTTTATATTTGCAATTATTGAATTAGTGTGAGGGACGTCTGATTAACAGGAAAATGTTGCTTTCATGACAAATGCATTTTGTAATCATATTCAGACTGCTTCCACAGTGTCTGTAACAGGGTTGATCATCTCATAAAGTAATGACCAAAAATAACAGGGATTTGATACCTGAGGTGGGAAAATATGTTTTTCTGAAAGTTAAATATGCTATTAATGTTGTGGGGTGCTCAGCAAAGTAAAACATAGTGAAAAATCTAAAAATGTGAAAGCCCAAATCGTACCGGTTTCGTGGACAAAGCTACAGCCAGCAGATGGTTAGCTTAGCTTAGCATAGCATCTAGACTGGAAACATGGGGAAATGGCAAGCCTAGCTCTGTCGAAAGCTAATAAAAAGCTGCCTAATTTAGAACTCACTACTTTACATGTTATATCTCATTTAAAAAATATATAAAAACACATGGTGGCTAGCTGTTCCCCCCTCTTTCCAGTCTCTATGCTAAGCTAAGATAACTAGCTCTTTGCTGTAGCCTCACTTTAACAGACAGTCATGGTATCAATCTTCTCATCTAACTCTCAGCAAAGAAAGCAAATAAGTGTATTTTCCGAAATGCCAAACTATCTAGCTAAGTGTACAAGTTATCCTGATTACACATATTTTTGAAATATCTTATAAATATCAATTCTGGGAATATTTTTAGATTGAAATGAAAAATAATTCAAATAGGTGTTCAGAAAATGTAGCTAAAATGTTTATTTATGTACAGCTTTTTTTCCAAATCAGAATATTTCATAATAATACTAGTTAACCCTTTTTACCATATTATTGCTTGCAGAGTTAGCTGCTTATAAATGTGTATTCTGACCTGGGATGAATTGAAGAACATCTCATAATGCATTTGCACCTGCCACAGCAGCCCGGTGACCTCAGTGTAGGGAAGAGCCATGAACACCATGTAGTGAACCCCAAACAAAGGCATGAGGACTAATGTGGACTTGAGCAGCTTCCTGCAGATAAACAGGGTAAAATGTTTGATAAAACTCTCTTGTCCAACAAGGGCAGCCAAATAGTCATTTGAAAAATTCTCAGGAGGGAAAATAATTAGAGTAAACTTTAGTGTTTATCATTCTGGTAAGTTTTAATGAATAATTACCGGTATTGCTGGCGAGGGTCCAGTTTACCAGTGTTTGTTTCCCAGAGTTTAGAGGCCAGTACACGTATTATGTTGACGAAGAGGAGGAAATTCACCTGCAAGGGTGAAGGTGAACAGTACAGTTATATTCAACCCAAATATCAAATACTCTTCAAAAGTATTAAAATGTAAATCTTACAACAATGGCTGCCAGAATAGGAACTTGATAGATCCACTTCAGGTTTCCTGCACTGATGTCCCAACATCTGAATGCAGACAAAGAAGAGTTAAAGTGAGCATTTGTGATACAGGTGATACATTATATATTAGACAGGTGAATGCATCACATGACTCACTGTGTGTCTGCCAGCGATGCTCGTGCACTGACCCAAACAGACACAAACACAGCTGGAACACCTTACATGGAAAACATTGGAAAACTGTCAGTCGGTTAATTCACTGTTAGCTCAATATGTTACAAGAGAGTTTATAGTCTGATGTAGCTTACCCCAGCCGATGATGGTGAGGGCCCATAAGTAGTTCTTGTCAGAGAGGAAGGCCATGAAAATGAGGCTATGTAAGTACAGCCCCTCCACCAGGATCCAATAATGATTGGTGGCCAGGAAATAAAGGAAGAAAGTAACAGCAACTTTACAGCCAGCCTGAGGACACAGAGCAGCATTGAAAGGAAACATTCAAACAGGCCATAAAATGCTGAAAGGTGTATCAGGTCTGTGTAAAAATTATAGTAATATAGCCTACTGTAATGGGATTTATGTTTTTTTTTTCTGAAAGGACTAATCTGACATTTTGGGAAATATGCTTGTTAGATATGAAATATGAAGCTACAGCTAGTTAGCTCAGCTTAGCAGTAAGACTGGAAACAGGGGGAAACAGCTAGCCTGGTTCTATCCAAAAGTAACAAAATCATCTTACCAGCACTTCTAATGTTAAAAAGTTAGCACATTATATCTTGTTTGTTTACAAAACCAGTGTTTGTTTACAAAAAGTGTAAAAAGTGACAATTTTTTGTTTTACAGGACAGGTGCAGCTGCCTTGCAACCAGCAGAGCATCCAGGAAGTAACTGCCTCCTGAGGTCCTGAGCAAAGCAACTGAGGTATAATGTGTTAATTGGACCTAAGCAGAGTTTGTTACTTTTGGACTGAGCCAAGCTAGCTGTTTCCCCATGTTTCCAGTCTTTTGCTAAGCTAAGCTAACAGGCTCTACATTTTTACAGTAGGCCTATAAGAGTTGTATCATTTTGATTATCTAACTCAGGGCAAGAAAGCAAAAGCATATTTCCCAAAATATCAAACCATTCCTTTCAAAACAAATCACACCGAGGCTTTTTTAAGGATACTCTAAATTTCATTTCATAACATATAAGAACATGACATGATGTTTTGTATCCTAATGTGGACCACCATTACAGTGCTGACAGTCATACAGCATCTTAAAGCTATGAAAAAAAATGTAAACTCTGGATAAATGGTAATCAACATAAAAAAACTTATAGTTTACCATGTGGGGCTTCTGTGCAGTGAACTCAGGCTCAGCATTACTGTCATCAGATATTGAGTAGAGCACAGCGTCCTTCACGAAAATGCTGATTGCTCGACATATGAAGGAGGTGAAGAGGTGAATGTGAATGTAATTGCGTGTGCAGTGGAGACGCCTGAAGGGTGTGTGTTTGAGAGAGAGAGAGAGAGAGAGAGGGAGAGAGAGGCGGGGCTTTGAATCTACTGTTAATAATCTTGTCTTATGTTTTATGGACAAATACTAATATTGCTATATATCACTGCAGTTTTCTGTTTCTTACTTGAAATAGCAGAGGATCGAGACCGCCACCAACAGTGATGCTAGAGAAACAGAGTAGCCAACAGTGTACATGAGATGGAGCCTCTCAAACACCTTCTGAAGGAAAACAAAAATGCTGTCAACACATTGGAGGTCAAACAGGTGTGAAACATTTTGGTAGGTGTCAGAATATTTTCATTATTGAGGATATTGTATGGAGTAATATAAATTAACCTTAATAAACCTTTTCTCTTTTTTTTATCATACTCCATACACATGCATAAACACACATATTAAACCAATGCACGAGAATACACTTTCTGTATACACATCTAGACAAACGCACATGTACGTACCTCCTCTTGGCTCCTGTGGTTGGAGGTCAAGTATGTGGTGCACTCTGTGTAGTTGGCCCAAGTGCGGTTGATGCTTGGTACCTGCTCCCAACTCCCTGTTGCGTCACACTGACGGTAGGCTCGCCCTGGGTCACAGGAGTGCAGGACACAGTCACAACATGAGCACATTAGCATTAGTCTCTGTAGAAATGTCAGTGGACGACCACATCTTCATAATTTTTTTTACCCATGTTTGTATTTCAAGTAAGCATCCATAAGCCTATTGCTGAGACTACATTTAGACCACACATCAGGACAAAGCCTCTGTATTATTCCTACATGTTCATGTCTTTTGAGCTCGCCCACCTCTGTGGTTGAAGTCGTAAATGTACTCTGGACAGAGCACTGAAACCATCTGACCCGCTCCGCTCCGTGGCCAGCAGATGATCCCATCCCACTCTGGGATACAGTCATCTTCTTCACAAAAAATGGGAAACAGCTGTTAGCTATTTAAAGGTATAGTTTGAGATTTGCTACAGATATATGTGCACTGGTACAGCAGGCCCAGGAGCCCAAGAAGTCAAGTGGCTCCTCGGCAAGGGTCTCTGTTTGAAGTGACTTTTACTGTATATTTCTCATAGGAAGGAGACATAGCTCACTCTAAAGAAGAGAATGTTTTTCTTTTTCCTGATCCTTTGATAATAATCTGCTGGTACCAAGTCTGATCTGATATTTTTTGTAGTACACCTTTTTTCATTTTTCCCTATTACAGCTGCAGAGTGCATAGGTACAGCAAGCCATGGAAGAAGTATTTAGATAATTTACTTAAATACTAAAACAACAATTACAAATACTTACCAACTACTCAATTACAAGTAAAAATCAAATATTTACTTAAGTAAAAATAAGAAGATAAATATACTTCAAAAGCATCAAAAGGTGAAGTACTCATTATGCATATTGACCCCTTTCAGAGTGACACATTATTATATTATATGTGACTGGATTTTTTCTGACATGTCAATGTGTAAGCAGTAGTTAAATGTTATTACTAATCAAGGTAAAGCTAATTTTTACCACTTTAGGTACTGTTGGGTAGTTTAATCTGTAATAATGTATCATGTCTTATAAACCATAAAAGCATTTGTTTGTAACTAGGAGCTGTCAGTTACATTTAGTGCAGTAAAGAGTACAATATTTCCCCCTGAAATGTAGTGGAGTTGAAGTATCAAGTAGCGTAAAATGGAAATACTACAGTAAAGTACCTCAAAATTGTACTTAAGCACAGCATAGCACAATAAATATAATGGCCTAGTTACATTAATAAAGCATAATGTTTGAATGGTTGTGTTTGAAGAAAATAGAACCTGCTTCACAGGTTTCCTTTGATGATTTCTCATGTTTATATAATATATTTTATATTTTTACATCATTTATATTTTATCTCTCTCTCTATATATACTATATATATATATATATATATATATATATATATAATTTTTTTAATACAGTATTTTCAGTGTTCCTCTTACCAGACCATTCTTCAGAGGGGGGCTCCGTTTATAAAATTCTTCTTCAAATAGACCATTGAAGCAACTTATCAGCTTCTACGTCATAATCTAAAATGGAAAATGTCCCGCTATTGTCTGCACATAAATTCAACTCTGTAATCACAGAGATACTAGTCAGTGGGATATGGGATGTGTGTTGTATCTGATCCTACATAAATAATTGATGTAATAAATACTGTTTCTGATTATATATTTGGACATGCACTCACTGACCTCTTGTGTTTTTTATTCTAACGCTGGATATGCTTGTTAAACGACATTACCTCCCTAACAGGGGGAGATTGGGATTATTTTGAAAGGGGTTTAATGTTGACTTCTTACCTGAAGCCAAGATTTACATTTGGTTTTTGAGAGATGGAGTATGTGTCACAACTAAAAACACACCGATCTAAAGGAAACAATTCAATGAGAAACATTTCAATAATATCTATTTTATACAGTTTATTATACAAGTTTATGGGTTTAACGTGTCTACTTGCAGAGACTGATTTTTAAATATTACCAGGAGCTCCAGTGTTCTGACAGAACAAATAAGGCACAGAGCTGCTGACTTCCACATACTGGGTTCACGCTTTTGACGAAAGGATAACAAAGCAAAACTGAGCACCGTCCTGTAACTTTTAATGAATAAAATGATCAAAGGCAGCACACAGACCGTTAACCAGGGCCATTTGTGCCTGGATGCTCCTCTCACACTTGGCGTGAGCACCAATCAGAACGTAGATCTGCTCATCTCGTGTGATGACGTCATCAGAGTCTATCTGTAGCAGGTGGATAAAAAAGGGAGATGTAAAATAGTTAAGCCGAGTATGCACAAGATGAAATATAGTGGTATTTGTGGATCACAAGCAAGCACATTTTCTGACTGTGTATGGTATGAAATAGAAATGTTGTTTCCATGGAAGCATTAAACCTTTTTATAATAATTTACAGAACAGGTAAATGACCTGATTTGTAACAATGGAAAAACAGGATAAATCATATTGTGCAGCTGCTATGAAGTGGTTCACTAACCTCTTAGTAATGAATTAAAGGCCCATATAAGTTTTTATAGCTATGATGCACAGTATCCCTGCTTTGTAGTAAGTGCTTTAAAACAACAAAAGTAACAGGTGGCATGATCCTTTAAGAAATATCTCATTTACCTAATCACAAATTTGCTATAATGTATCTGCAGGGGTCTAATTGGGTCCATCCAAGCCTCAAGAGCAGCTTCATCTCATCTGTTTAGGCGCCAACAGACTAAAAGTCTTTCTGAAGTCTCTTTCAAACTGTGGCAATCCGTCAACCGCAAACACTCCCAAGGATCTGATGTGCTGCCCTCTTGGTGTTGTGAAATAGTTGTGTGAGGGTGCGGTATGACCCTTCTTTTTTTTTTACAGCCGAGGGACTGCCGCTGGCCACACGGGGGCCTTGTCCTCAGGACCTCGGCCGTGAGCTATAGTCTACACAAGCATCTTTGTGTTCCCAGGTGCATTTCACAACAGAACAGTAAAACTAGCAACTAGAGAACTCACATGAGGATTGTTTGCCCGCCACAGGAGACCAGTGAAAGAGATTGTGAGGCAGAAAGGTACAAAGACAGAGAAAGAAACATCTAGGCAAAAATTGTATCCAGGGGAGAAAAAGTACATTTTCTCAATGGCTGAGACATGTACTTTTAAACTACTTTATGCTTCTACTCTACTAGAGTTTTTCCCAGAATTATAGAATTTCTTGGGAGTCAATAATAAAGTATTTCTGATTTCAGTGTGGAATATTGTGCTTTTGAGTCACTAAATTTAACAGGTGTATTTTACATAAATAAAACATTTGATAAAACAGCAGTGTTTTGAGCTAAATGCTAACATCAGCATGCTAACAGTGATAACGCTAATATGCTGATGTTCAGAAATAGGTTTACTACGTTTACCATCTCAGTTTAGCCTGTTTGCATGCTAACATTTGATAATTAGCACAAAACAAAGTACAGCAGAGGCCAAAGGGGATGTCATTAGTTTTGCAGATGTTTGGTCATAAATTAAATTGCTAGACAAAGTGAGATTTTGACCTGATGGTGGCGCTACATGAAGAGTCAGAGTTATCCTGAGAGGAATATGAATGTCTGTACCACATTTATGACAGTATCTGTATTAACAATTAAATAATATAATATACAATAATATATCTGTCACAGGGATAATTTCCAGCCGAATGAGCACTTTTACTTTTGATTCTTTAGACACTAATATTCTGTACTTTAACTTAAATAGGAGTTTAAATGTGAGAGTTTCACTTGTAATGGAATATTTGCACACTATTGCTCTGGTACTTTTACTAAAGTAAAGGATCTGAAAACTTTGTCCACCCCTGCTGATCACAGCCATCGTCCTCACAAGCTAAAGAAAACGTCTCAGTCTTGTTAAACAGACTAAAATCCAACTGGAACAATTCATGGTGATGGACATTTGATAACTACCATTCTTGGCATAAGCCAATAAAATAAACTGCCAGTGGGTGAACAGTGTTTCCAATATTGTAGCACACAAAATGCTGAACAGCTAACATTTCCTACAGTGATTTGTTTTGGGAGGGGATCCCCAGCCAAAGTCAATACAGGCATATTGAGCCACTCAAACCACTTGTTGTTGTTGAATGGTGGATTGTGGACACACTCTGGCTGGGCTGCCTACAGCGTATATGTGTGTGCATTTGTGTGTCTCTGTCATTTAAACACATATCGATTATTGATGCCAAAATTATAAATTCTGTCAAACAAAATCCTAAACCTGTACCTCTACAAAAATGAACACACAGTATATCGGCATGCAGCATCATTCAGTACATTCAAGTCAATACAGAGAAGTGATTCACTTTTCTTTGTATGGAAGGGTTTTCTGCTGACAGACAGAGAGTGTCTGTTTAACCTTTGTATAATAATTGAATTTGCTTTCTCGGGCGTCTGCTTGGTGTAAAGTGATTTCAAGCCTGACTGAGCAGGAGGTTGTAATTCTGGGGCTCAGCTACAAGAGGGTCATGCGTCAGTGGGTTAAAGGTGAAAGGGGTCAGAGATGATGGGGGCTTGTGAGGTAAAGCAGACCACGGGTGATTTATGATTGTGACTGAGGGCTCTTTTCTTTTGGTTTTGCTGCTGCTGCTGTGCCGGTTTGAAAGTCTTGGTGCTTGATTTTTACAGGTTTTTTGCCATCCCATCAAACACCACTATTATTTTCAGATTGACTTACCATGCATATGTAAGTGTGTGTGTGTGTGTGTGTGTGTGTGTGTGTGTGTGTGTGTGTGTGTTGCCTTTATATTCCCCTATTTTGTCCCAAGTTATATTCCTATTTGGACATACGATTTTGCAGTCAAATTTGCAAAATAATAAATTTACCAGCTATTTGGTTGTTAGTAATTAGTTATCTGTTATTTAGTTGCTGTGTCATGATTTTGGGGGGGTTTGATGTTTTTCTTATGGTAATGTTGGTAAGCTTTCCTCTTCTGTTTACTACCTGCCTCTTTGTTGTCTAGTCTCTATGTTTTGTGTTCCTTCTGTTTATTTGTTCTGTTTCCTGTTTTGCTTTGTAAGTGTTCTTCCTTGTGTGTCTGTTGCTCATTGTTTAACTGCAGATTCACCAGTTTGTCTTCCTGTGCTTTGTTGCTAGTCTTCTCTCTCGTGTTTTCCTGTGTTTTGTGGTTTATCCCCTGTTATATGGATTTATGGACTACTACCGTGTTTCCAGACATACGTTGTTTGTTTTTTGACTGCCTCGCTGCTCACCTGTAAGTTTTCACCTGTTGATATAATAAACCTCAGTAAATAGACCTATCTGCATGTGGGCCCAAAAGACCCCTGTTTCACGTGTTCAGCCCGTTGGCTGAATGAAACATGCTGTTCTTTTTAACACAGAACCCAGTTAAGAATTAATGCATTTATTGGCTTTTCAATAGTCAGTCATTTAGGCTTCATTTTCATCTAATTTGTTTACATTTGGAAATAAACTATACAAAAGATGTAATACTCAATACTCGTTAGGAGTATTTTCTATTTATATTAGTTTTAAAAAAACTAAAGAAAGTTACACAAGTCATTTATGGTCGGCCTTCAGCTGCTGAATGTCTGGCATGTTTCCTGAAGCATGAGATAAATTTATGTCATGAATTCAACCGATCAAAGAAAGTCACAGATACATGGAATTCTCTATATTTGGTCCAAAGTGCAGCGGTATGGGAGTGTTATTTCTGACTCAGTGTCATATTAGAGTGCAAGATATGATGCTGCTGTGTGAAAAGTTTAAATTTAGAACATAAAAACCATCCTTTGTTGGGTTTACACTGGGCTAAGAGACAAAGAATTTACTTACTGCTGTGTTCATTTTATTTAAGTTGGTGATTTCCAATAAAACATCCCTCTGTTGCCCTGATTGTTATTATTCCAATCAAATAAAGTCCACTTGAACTTGGTTGCACAAATTATAAAACATCATAAAAATTGTTCAAAAATTGCTGACATGCTTAAATTCTGCTCATTCTGAGAGACTCAAAGTAAAAGCAAAGAAAAAAACTAAAAGACTAAAAAACTAAAAGAAATGTATGAAAGGAAAACAACAGTTATTTATCCCATTCAATTAACAAAGTAATCAATAACTCAATCACCCAAGTACTCAGGCTAAGTAGAGTACACTTACCAGTGCAGTCACAATTATGACACTGTGGAAAAGAGCAAAGACACCAATTCCCTGTGCAGACAACATGACGTCTTCTCAGCTGTCGACTTAAACAGGACATTTAATTAACATCAGATCTCGTCTCCTCCTCAGGTTG
The DNA here is from genome assembly GCF_014851395.1 of Micropterus salmoides. Lineage (NCBI taxonomy): Eukaryota > Metazoa > Chordata > Actinopteri > Centrarchiformes > Centrarchidae > Micropterus > Micropterus salmoides. The sequence goes on along the minus strand of NW_024041262.1, from coordinate 13,376,426 downwards.
CACTGAAGGAACTCGTATCCTAAAGTTAAGGACTGGTGTCCCATCAGGGCTCGTTGTGTTCTTGGGCCTGTTTCAGGGGATCTTCTTGAGCTTTGGGGGCTCTTGACATTCATAAATTATCTCCCGTCTCCAGTCATTCTCCTTGAGGCTTAGTGGACATCATCAGGTTAAAGAGACCATGCAGCAGTTGGTCTGTGATGTGAGAAGCCGAGAAGAGAGCGGGGAGCACTATGGAAGAAATCCCCTCCTTTTACAGCTCTTCTGTCAGAGATGGGTTGGCCTTGATTGGCTGTGGCTTCCATCTCACTTAACTCTTTGTGCTCCTCTGGTGGGATCGTCTGTCTCTGCCGTCCTGTTTGTGTATATGTTTGTTTGTTAAGGGGGGGGTTTCACTCGTCTCCTTTAACCCATTTTTTCTCAACCCCACAGACAAAGTGGTCTTAGCTTTCACTGTCCTTTTGATAATTACGCACATATTGATCACACATGCATTGTTCAGGAATTCAGGCACATACAGTATGTTCCTGTTTCTATGAATCCAGGACAAGAGACTGGGTCATAAGCCTATTATATCCTATCATAATAAATAGAAGCAGTATGATTTAATAATCCTTGGTCCCATGGCAGGAGACCAACATTTCCTTTGCTGTTCCCATACTGGGACACTAATACAGCCCACAATACTGTTTGTGCCAATTGTATGGAACCTCTAATCTCTATTGTGCTAACCTCCCTGACACACAAGATGTACAATATTTTTGCTTGGGTTGCTGTTATTTTTAAGTTTGTATGCTGATTCTGCAGTGGTTCCCAATCACAACCAGAAAAACCCAGGGGTCCTCAAAGAGATTTCAGGGTCCCATGATTCAGGAAGTATTACACATTTTCCTCATTCAATACATCTTACAAACTAGAGAAAGTGTCACAATGTGGGTGTGTCTGCTCTGCTTAGTTAGTTCTTAGTCAGTTTGGTTATTTTTAGTCTTTTCTGTATGTGTTACATTGTCTCTGTTTTGAGTTTCAGTCCTGTCTGTTGTCTTGTGTCTAGTTCACACTGCGTGTTGGAGGTTCTGTTTGTGTAGTTCTGATCTATTTACTTTCATTATTATTCTGATTTTGATTGTTATGCTATAGTCTGTCCTCATTATTCAGTTTAATTATATAGTTTGTCTGTCTATCCTGTTTTAGTTTTGCCTTATTATGTTTAGTGTATTTTCTGCATTTAGATTTTCTTGTGTCTGTTCCCTCAGTAATGCCTCTGCCTGCTTGGCCCTGTTTCAGAAAGCAGGTTTAGTGAAAACTCGAGTAAGTTGAGCCTGAGATGAGGGATAAACTCTGTAACCCCGGCAACTTACGCTGTGAACCTAAACTGCTCTGGAGGAGGTTTACTTCAACTAACACTGAGTTTCTCTCTGACTCCTCCCCTCCTGCGGAGCTTGAAGCGGCTGTCTGACATTTCCTCATTCAGACTGTCGATATCAAAGCACATATTGGAACACAGTTACGTCTTTAGAAACATCGTAATCACGGAAAAATAGCTGTTAGTTTTTTTAGTTTTTTTTTTACCCAAACATGATCTTGAACATGACGCTTTTTATGATCAATATTGTCATCGATGTATGGACAGAGAGTTATCTTTGGACATCGTAAATTTATCCTCAGCACAGAATAAAATCTATAAACTACACTGTCCTTTATAACACAGTGACTCTGTGGACATTAAGGCAAAAACACTTAGGCCTACTGTGCACTACAGTGCTGCAGTTTAAAGTAATCTGTGCAAAACTGATCAATGAACAGTAACCTTTCATATTGTAGTCGCACAGATTGAACATTCCCATCGTAGTTATCAGCTGGATATGATGTGAATATTTCTGAGTGAGGATGACGGTGGTGCAGCTGAAACAAATAAATGTGGTTTAAAAGTGAGTTTTTCATTCAGAAACCTGCTTTCTGAAACAGGGCCCTTGTCTGCTTAATATTTAGAGTTCCAGTTAGTGTATGGTCTGTTTTGCATCTGTTAGTGGCCCTGTTTCAGAAAGCAGGTTCAACAAACTCTGAGTGTAAACCTGAACTCTGGGTTGACAACTCTGAGCTGTCAAACTCCGAGTTTTCTGTTTCAGAACAGCATTACATTTTATACAGCGTTGCTCATTCATTGGAATTTCCTTAATGAATGATAAAGAGCTGGAATTCTCCTACAGCCTGTTATTCATATTAAATAGCTACAGGCCTGTTTATTCAGCTATAACCTGACGGGACTAAATGCCAGTGGCAATAACTGAAGAGGAAAATATTAATTGAACAGATTAGACACAGTTTAGGCTGCTCATGAGCCTCTGATTGTAAAGTGACAGTCCGACTCAGCAGGCCTATTAATGATTTTTTTGCAATGTAAAATGTGTCTAGGTTCAAACTGACTATGAAGTTTTAGACGTCTATGTTACATTAATAAAATCTTGCTCATTTCGTATTTTATGAAATGCTGTCAAAACACATTCAGGCTATCAGCAAATAATGAAAGAGTCACTTTTAAACTACATTTATTTGTTTCAGTTGCACCACCGTCATCCCCACTCAGAAATATTGTTGAGTTTTAAAAAGTTACAACAAACTTAATTCCAGTGTTTCAGTGTTTTTCTTCAAATGTAAAACTGCAGGATTTTAGGCCAGGCAATTGCATTAGAATGTTGATTAAACCATTGTTTGTATCCTCTTTGTAATGTGAAGAAAACTGACACCTCTTTGTATAGTGCCAGAAGGACTGTTTTGTTTGACTGTTTCATTGACACTTAAGATAGGTCAAGGTGTCAACCATTTTGGAGACAAGCCCAGTTGTTCTCTATGATTAGTTTAGAGCAAAAGACTGTTTATTCCTGTAGATTGAAGCGGGGTTTCACGTCTGGGATCGGTGCTCTTTTGTTCGACCAAAAGGTAGAACAGTAAGGTACACCCTTCCCAATTGGGTGACGACCAATGGCTATGGACCTAAGCTATTTGGAGGAAAATGGACCCGCCCACATACCTAGAGGATATTAACAATTTATTTTGTGAGAATCAGGACTGTAAGCTGCGGATCTGGGAGGAGAAGCAGCTTTTCAGTCCACTGCTGGAGGCGGCTTTAGCTCAGTCTGTTCGGACTTGACTGAAAGCTGTAAATCTGAACGGAGGACCAACTTTTCAGTCCACTGCAGTGTTATTTGTTTGTTCTGTAATGCCATCTCTTTATTCACTAATTTTTGTAATTAAATCTTTTTGTTAATTTTCATTGGACTGAGCCTCTCCTTTCTCAAAATCTGAAAAAACGCAACAATTGGTGACCCCGACGTGATTTTGAGAAAAGGACAGGACAAAACTTCAGACCAAGAGCAGATGATTGCCTGATTTTCACACGGGCCCAAATATCAGAAGGTAAGAACAGAGACCTGTTTTATCAAAACTCTGTATAGGCTGTATAGGATATTTTAGGTGTGAGAATCAAGCACAGTCTACTCCGTAAGTCTGTTAAAATTTTAAAGTGATTTAAAGTGAAGATACCGACTGTTAAACAGCATTTGAGATGGTAATACAGAACAATGGTATGTTATTGTTGTTCTGTGTTGAGGGGTTAGAGTCCCCCCTTAGGGTTAGAGTCCCTAAGTATTGTTTGTCTAAGTGTTGAGGGGTTGGAGTCCCCCTTAGGGTTAGAGTCCCTAAGTATTGTTTGTCTAAGTGTTGAGGGGTTGGAGTCCCCCTTAGGGTTAGAGTCCCTAAGTATTGTTTGTGTATGTGTTGAGGGGTTAGAGTCCCCCTTAGGGTTAGAGTCCCTAAGTATTGTTTGTCTAAGTGTTGAGGGGTTGGAGTCCCCCTTAGGGTTAGAGTCCCTAAGTATTGTTTGTGTATGTGTTGAGGGGTTAGAGTCCCCCCTTAGGGTTAGAGTCCCTAAGTATTGTTTGTGTATGTGTTGAGGGGTTAAAGTCCCCCCTTAGGGTTAGAGTCCCTAAGTATTGTTTGTCTAAGTGTTGAGGGGTTGGAGTCCCCCTTAGGGTTAGAGTCCCTAAGTATTGTTTGTCTAAGTGTTGAGGGGTTGGAGTCCCCCTTAGGGTTAGAGTCCCTAAGTATTGTTTGTCTAAGTGTTGAGGGGTTGGAGTCCCCCTTAGGGTTAGAGTCCCTAAGTATTGTTTGTCTAAGTGTTGAGGGGTTAAAGTCCCCCTTAGGGTTAGAGTCCCTAAGTATTGTTTGTGTATGTGCTGAGGGGTTAAAGTCCCTCCTTAGGGTTAGAGTCCCTAAGTATTGTTTGTTTTGAGGGGTTAGAGTCCCCCTTAGGGTTAGAGTCCCTAAGTATTGTTTGTCTAAGTGTTGAGGGGTTGGAGTCCCCCTTAGGGTTAGAGTCCCTAAGTATTGTTTGTCTAAGTGTTGAGGGGTTAAAGTCCCCCCTTAGGGTTAGAGTCCCTAAGTATTGTTTGTGTATGTGCTGAGGGGTTAAAGTCCCTCCTTAGGGTTAGAGTCCCTAAGTATTGTTTGTTTTGAGGGGTTAGAGTCCCCCTTAGGGTTAGAGTCCCTAAGTATTGTTTGTTTTAGTGTTGAGGGGTTAGAGTCCCCCCTTAGGGTTAGAGTTTGTTCTGTTGTTCTGTTATATTATTTCATTTTTAGTACACACACCCAAAACCCAAAGAATAAGACACAAACTGATGTGTAGAAGTCAGGGATAGACAAATTAGCAAAATGGCAGACAAACAACCCCTGCAGCCATCCTCAAGCATTACAACAGAAGACCGGAAGAATAAGATTTTCCAGAAAATTGAGGCAGCCACAGAAAAGAAAAACAGACGAAAAACAAAAAAGAAGCTGGAAAAAATGTGGATGGATTGGCAGGACAGAAAATTGATCCCAGGAGATACAGACCCATGTCCCACTGGAACATACAGAACACGGATAATAGGATATGAAAGAGGAGAAGCGTCCAAAGCTCAAACAAAATGGGAGAGGAAAGGAGAACCGAGATTTGGATCAACAAAAAGAGCCCTTGACAAGGCTGCAAAACGTATGGCACGTGTCTCTCAGTTGTTGATGTACGTGAAGCATGTCATCCCAGAAGAGCCCAGTGGAGCTTGCTCAGAGAAAGAGGCCAACTCGGACACCACCAAGGAAGAGCAGAATGAGTTTAAGGACCTTAGACTACATTCAGTGATTCCCACTGCTCCCCCACCATACATGCTGTCTCAACCCAGGCTCCCTACCCCCTCTCGTCCACCTGTACAAGCCCCCTTAATGCCGGTAACAGTAGGAGTCCTGGAAGTTGATGGAGTTCCTGATGCAAACCGAAAACTGAATGAGTTGATATCAGAGGTTCTGGCTGTGGCCCAAAATGCACAGCAAATGATAAGCGAGACCCAGAGCATACTGGAAACAAGCAGAACAGGAAGTGGCGGCACCGGTACGCCAGTGACAAGCCCTGTGCATCCATCCTTCTCCACCCTGGATCAAGGACAAATGTGTAGAGATAATGAGTGCACTGGAGATGGAGCCTTCAGGCTCAGGGAGGAAGCCACCATGCTGGGAAGTGAAAGACAGAGACTGAGGCAGAGACAAACAGAAGAGGAGAAGAGAAAGACGAAGAGTAAGAAAAAGCCTAGAAAACATAGGACTGGTTATGACAGTGAAGGACAAGAAGAAAGTGAAGAAGAAATTAAAGAAAGGAAAAAGAAGGGATGTGTGACACATCCAGAGAGGAAGGAAAAAGGTGAAGACACCTCCAGTGATTCTTCTGAGTCAGAAGAAGAGGACAACAACAAAACATGCACACACAGACTAAGGGGCAAAGTAAAGGTTGCCCTGCCACCCACCACATCTGAAGGAGCAGTCCTGACCAGTCCCATCTTAAGCCCCACCTGATCACCCATAGAAAGCACAACACAGGGACAATACCCTCTGTTGGCTGGAGGAGGAGGAGCAACAGTCTACCAGCCTTGGAAACACAGGGACATGGAAGCATTAGTGACCAAACTGCCACCACTACAAAAAGGAGGACAAAGATGGATCATCGAATGTGAGAAATACACAGCAGGAGACCAGCTCTGTTTGGGAGACATAAGAGCACTCATAAGACGCATAGAAGGAAATATTAGAGTCCGGGAACTGGATGGAATAGCCAGATGCACCACTGAAGCAGATGGCACACCTTTCAACAGGTACAGAAATGTCTACTGGGAGGCAGTAAGAGATAAATTCCCTACACTAAGATCCCTTACTGGATTGGACAGCCTTAAAAAGATGCCTGATGAGGAGCTGCATGTCTTTCTAAGAAGGTGTGAAGATGAATGGTTGGAAAGCACTGGAGAACGCTATGATCACTCCACCTCTAATCGCATGCTGTACAGAGACAGAGTGATAAAGGCTCTCCCATTAGCAGTCCAAGCCAAATTGAAAGACATTGCGGGACTCAACATCATGGATGAAGAACACTGGCGACTCCAACTGACTCATCACTGCAGCAGATATAACAAAACAGAGTATGAACATGATGAAGAGTTAAAGGCCCTCAACAAAAGACTGCTGAAGATGCAAATAGCAGAAAAAGAAGACATTATAAACAAAGCAAAAGAAAATAAACCCGAAAAACAAATGATAATGGGATCATTTGCAGGAGAAATACAAGACGTGGTTGAACAGGCCGTAGCTGCTGCAATGGAAAAGCTACCAGTAGAAACCACACCTTCACCCACGTGGCCACCATGGGCAACAACAGAACCAGTTCCTCCACAGCCATACCCCATGCAATACCAGAAACCACCATCAACAGGACAGTATAAGCCCAGGACAACAGGATTCACTGGCTGTTACAAATGTGGACAGCTAGGACACTGGTCCAGAGATTGTCCTTTCGAAGGTCTACATGCACCAGTGCCTTATGGCCTACAGAGAGGAAGAGAATCCTCAAACAGAAGAGGACTACCAAACACAGGGAGAGGAAGAGGGAGTAACATGTCAACTAACTACTCCCAGTTGCCAATGACTGCCTGGGAAGAGGAACAAGGTCCAGAAGAATCCTGGCCACACGCACCACCTGGGGGCCTCACTGTGCAGTTTCCAGGGTTCCAATCAGTGAGACCATCACCAGACAGTCAAGATCATCCCAGGTGATATGGACAACTTCAACTGGCGCCAAGGTAGCTGAGAGGGACACCTGTGTCTATGCATCACAGTGCAAAGTGTTTCCCCAGTGAGGATCCCCTCCAACAACACAGACAATGGCTGCAGCGCTCACCACCGTCCTGGTCAGCACAGTTCAACAAGATGACAGACAAGTCTTGGAGCTCTCAATAAACAGACTGCACTAGTACTCATATAACCACAACACCCACACAGATTATTGATTCATTTGCACTCACCAATTGAACTGATGTCATTTACACTGATTTTCTACACGGACTGTTGCACACAAAAAAGGACAATAACTGTCATAACCAGTGAAGACGCAAGAAGAGGATGCAGAGGGGAGACGTAACATTGGCATGTTACCAACGCAGGAGGAAGAGGTCAGAGAAGAGGAAGATGATTTTTTGCTTAAACCATGATTTGATTTTACAACTTCTGACATTTCAATGACATCATTGTAGATTTGCTAAGTCTAATAGTGATTTCACACCAATAAATGGTGTGAAAGGAGGGATTGTTGAGTTTTAAAAAGTTACAACAAACTTAATTCCAGTGTTTCAGTGTTTTTCTTCAAATGTAAAACTGCAGGATTTTAGGCCAGGCAATTGCATTAGAATGTTGATTAAACCATTGTTTGTATCCTCTTTGTAATGTGAAGAAAACTGACACCTCTTTGTTTAGTGCCAGAAGGACTGTTTTGTTTGACTGTTTCATTGACACTTAAGATAGGTCAAGGTGTCAACCATTTTGGAGACAAGCCCAGTTGTTCTCTATGATTAGTTTAGAGCAAAAGACTGTTTATTCCTGTAGATTGAAGCGGGGTTTCACGTCTGGGATCGGTGCTCTTTTGTTCGACCAAAAGGTAGAACAGTAAGGTACACCCTTCCCAATTGGGTGACGACCAATGGCTATGGACCTAAGCCATTTGGAGGAAAATGGACCCGCCCACATACCTAGAGGATATTAACAATTTATTTTGTGAGAATCAGGACTGTAAGCTGTGGATCTGGGAGGAGAAGCAGCTTACAGTCCACTGCTGGACGCGGCTTTAGCTCAGTCTGTTCGGACTTGACTGAAAGCTGTAAATCTGAACGGAGGACCAACTTTTCAGTCCACTGCAGTGTTATTTGTTTGTTCTGTAATGCCATCTCTTTATTCACTAATTTTTGTAATTAAATCTTTTTGTTAATTTTCATTGGACTGAGCCTCTCCTTTCTCAAAATCTGAAAAAACGCAACAATATTCACATCATCTCCAGTTGATAACTACGATGGGAATGTTCAATCTGTGCGACTACAATATGAAAGGTTACTGTTCATTGATCAGTTTTGTACAGATTACTTTAAACAGTGATTACTGTAGCGCACAGTAGCCAAAGTGTTTTGCCTTAATGTCCACAGAGTCACTGTGTTATAAAGGACAGTGTAGTTTATAAATTTTATTCTGTGCTGAGGATAAATTTACGATGTCCAAAGATAACTCTCTGTCCATACATCGATGACAATATTGATCATAAAAGCGTCATGTTCAAGATCATGTTTGGGTAAAAAAACTAACAGCTATTTTTCCGTGATTACGATGTTTCTAAAGACGTAACTATGTTCCAATATGTGCTTTGATATCGACAGTCTGAATGAGGAAATGTCAGACGGCCGCTTCAAGCTCCGCAGGAGAGGAGGAGTCAGAGAGAAACTCAACGTTAGTTGAAGTAAACCTCCTCCCCAGCAGGTTAGGTTCACAGCGTAAGTTGCCGGGGTTACAGAGTTTATCTGATCTCGATCTCTGAAACCGAAAACCCAGAGTTTCCCTCATCTCAGGCTCAACTTAATCAGAGTTTTCACTAAACCCGCTTTCTGAAACAGGGCCCTGCTCCGTTAGCCGTTCAGCATAAGTTACCATGGAGATCTACCCCGGTAAGAAGTGAACCACCTTCGTGGTAGGCCTACTGAAAACCCAGGCTTAACCCCGAAGTTACCTGAGGCCCGTTTCAATAAGGAGGTTCAACCAACTCTGAGTTGACTTACCCTGAGATGGGAAACTCTGAGTTTCCGGTTACAGAACAGCTGAAATGAGTTAGTTCAATCAACTCTAAGTTGACCGACTCTTAGTTAAGCGAGTGCACCACAACTATAAAAAGCCCTTATCAATGGAGCGCAGATATAATGAGTCACCTTGGCAACAAAGTCAGACAAAAAGAGGTCTGCGTATTTCTCCCCAGCAGAACTGGATGTGCTTATGTAAGCATATGCAGAATTTGAAGACGTTTTTTTTTAAAAAAAAGCAACAAGGCTGCAGCGTCGGAGGAGAGAGAGTTAAATTGAACTGCACGGCTATCGGCCGACGCTTAAAGTCGTGTAGGCTGCACGAGCCTTTAGTATAACTTGTAGAGCACTGGGGTGATGTGTGTGTTTGTAAAGCGGCTGTGTAGTCTGATGTTTGCTGTATGAATTTACGAAAGGACTAATAAATGTCTATCACCTATAAACGTGGACAGCTGATCCCGTTACGGGGGCGGCGCCGCCAAGCAAAGGTAGCCTACTTCTTAAACGACACATCGATAAATCGTTGAAATAATCTATCGAAGCCATATTTCCATTTACATTATTTTGGGTTGGGTTTTTTGGTTGGTCCCAACAGATTCGGATGGTAATATCTCTTGGAGCCTCCTGTCCCAACATAACCCCAGGCAGTTGTAAGTAGCCTACTCAATACACCATAAATTATGACAAATAGTATTATAAAGTGTACTCTATGAAGTTAGTAAGTTTATATCTATAAATGGTCATTCTTATCTCTACCCCCCAGAGTGTGGAAGAACAGCAGGAGGAAGGCCCATCAACTTCTGGTGCACAGATGAACACAGTTCAGTGATTTACAGTAAATGCCACAGTTTAATTTTGAATTTTAGATCTACATGATGTAACTCTAATCTACTATTAATTAAAATTTTTCAGTTGCCAGTTAAGGAGTTATATAGACTTCTTCTTATTAAAAAGATAGGAAAAAAAACAGCAAAGAACTTGTATACTTGGACCACCAGATCCAAAAGGCAGATCTGGAAATCAAGATTCTGAAACAAAAGCTAGAGGTGAGTGTGTGGTCACAGGTGAATTCTAGGAAGTATTGAAACTATATTAAAATGTAACATTTTGGGGGGGTTTGTAGGAAATGAAGAACGCCATATAAATTGCTGTGATTTTGTGTTTATTCATTTTTGTTTTTGTGGTGGTGGATATCATGATTAATCTGAGAAGACATTGCAGCATATCATATCCCGGACTACCCTTCCATCCTGGAAATCTGCAGGGTTGATGGGGTCTTCCTCAGGCTCTTGTAATTGTAGGGCAGGGTGTTGCTCCCCTCTAATTATGGCAATATTATGAAGAACAACACATGCCACAATAATGTCGCAGGCCCTTTCAGGGGTTACTCTGAGGTAACGTAGGCACTGGAAACGTGCTTTCAACAGGCCTAGGTCATCTCCACCCGGGCTCTCGTCCTGCAGTGTGCCACACTGAAGCGCTGCTGTGGGCCTGGTTCAGGTTCTGGGTAAGGGGTAATAAGATTTGGTTGGCATGGGTAACCCCTATCTCCCAGCAGAAAGCCATCAATCTCTCCTGTAAGAAAGTTCACATTGCTTTAGTGCTGCATAGAAATTCCCCTGTAAGAGTGTAGTGCATACATTGAAATATGTGTATAGGAAATACATTTACTTACCCCTTTACAGTCTATTGCTTAGGGTTGACTCCCGATACATTCTTGAGTCATGAACAGAGCCGGGCCACTTGGCCTCCACATTTGGGATTATATGTGCAGCATCACATATGATCTTGACAGTGCAAAGAATGAGAGATACAGTATTGTGATGTAGTCTTTGACCATTAGAAACAGTAGGCCTTCAGTGTACCTGCACATTAATACTGTGGATAGATCTCCTGTTGACATAGTCTGCTTCATTTTCAGAAGGTGCAATGATCGGAATATGTGTGCCATCAATGCATCCAACCACATTTGGAAATCCTAAAGGGAATTCTGATTATTAGGTTACTTCCAGGGGTCGCAGCAAGATATTCTTAACTGAATGTCATTTTTGGTTTACATCGTACTCTGCCAGTAAGTGTGCTCGCCTTTTGTTGCTTGAATAAACTATTTTGAACTGTACCTCCCCCGCTCTGTGTCCTACATTTGGGTCCACTAACCTCTCAACCACACCACATCCTGACAGAAAGGACTTGTATGAGAGCTAACATGTGTGTGTATAAAAATGACTAGTTCATAAAAAGAAAACATGGGAGACAACATTTATTAGATGACGACCTTAGCCCATAGTTTGTGAATATTTGACTGCCAATAAATCTGTCAGCCTAATGCTTGAATCATTGCTCAAGCTATTTTATTATTTTGTAATAGTTTTTATTTATTACAACAATTTTAGTTACAACACATAGCTACTATTAATACATGACTATAATAATTTCTATTGAGTTTTATTTATTTCCCCAGGTTAAAATCATTGTTGCTCTGTATGAATTCCAATTAAATGTATTCATAATATATAAAAAACATACAATTTAAGAATAATGAATGTCACTAAGGCTTATAATAACATTTTTATTCTTACAGTATGTTATGTTAAAAGCATTTTGCTTGACTGATCTTTTATTTTGAAAGGCAGATAATTCACGTCATCGCAACCGGAAGTACCGGTTTCACAACGAGGACAGCGGCAGCTGCTTGTTCACCTGACTTGTCCAACTGTCAGGACTAACAGCAGGTTAGAATACTTCAGGCTCTTTCATTTACTTGTCGATATAAAAATGAATGTTTTCTAAAGTTAGAGGCCTCGTCTGCAGACGGAGGCTCACAGCCTTGGACAAAGTCTTTGCTCCACATGTTCAGCAGGTTACTGTAACCCCGTATTTATGTACACTGTGGGTGTGTGTGTGTGTGAAGGGCATGACGGGGACGGCGGTGCTGAGGGCTCTCCGGATCCTGTGCCCCCGAACACTCGCGTCGACCTCAGGCAGGTTCCCGGCCCCGGTGCAGTCCGTCCTGTCTCCGGCTCCATGTGTGTTGTACCCGCCGTGCAGGAACTATCCCATCAGGACGATGCAGCTGTGCTCTGCCTTATGTGCAGGACACAACAAGTGGTCAAAGGTGAAACACATTAAGGGCCCTAAAGATGAGGCCAGGGGCAGGATGTTTATGAAGTTTGGTATGATGATAAGGATAGCTGTGAAAGGTGAGATTAAACAACTAGCTGACGTAAAAGAAAAGCACGCATGTAAATCTCAGTTGTTTTCTTGTCTATTATGGCTCATTTCACTTTTCGTTTCGTCTGCAGAGGGTGGATCCAACCCAGACATGAATTTAAACTTAGCCCACATACTGGAGCAGTGCAGAGCCAAGAACATGCCCAAAGCGTCCATAGAGGCTGCAATCAAGAGTGCGGTAGGTTGGCAACACCGTCACATACAAATGGGTGAAAACGATAAGAAAAAACTACATAATGTGGCTTAGTAAGGTGTTTGAACATCTGAACAGCTTAAAGTAGATTCTCCAAGTCTCTGGAAAACTACAAATATTCCTTAATTTGTCACCTGTCTGTATATGGAGCAGGTCTATTGATCAGCACATGAGTTTACCAGTATATAACATATAAGAAGAAAGGTATTGTGAAACAGTTTTACAATAATGTGCTAGTATGAATATGCAAGACAAGAAACTCATTCATGTCTCTTCTCTTGGCTCTACAGGAAAAGGCTAAACCAGCGTCCCAGCACATGTTTGAAGCACGGGGGCCCGGTGGATGTCTGCTGCTCATCGAGATCCTGACTGACAACACCTCACGCAGCCACCAGGAAATCAAACGGCTGCTTATCAAAAATGGGTCAGGACCGGCTTTATATAATCTTACCCTGCTGTGACTGTGTACACATGCACCACACCACTGATGGTTAGTCCCGGGTGTTAACCTGATCTGCTTGACACTGAAGATCAATAGGCCATTTCAGACCGTGCCACGTACTGTGAGTCGAGAAAGGTGGAAGTTGCAAAGTTGCGTTATTGGCCCTCACACTCTGGTGGAGCATCCACCTCTGCGCTGTCCCAAACATCTGGTACTTACATAATGGTAAAACAAACACTACTAGTTGTACACAAATACTTTTTAACTGGTCTGAAGGGAACGCCTTAAATGTACATCAATAATGCAGCAGTATTATTCTACAAAAATTACATACACAGGACAAAATAGGGTAAGAATGCTGTAATACATGGTGATCATACTATATTGAAAATGGAGGTTGATGTAAATGGCAGGAGCCACTAGATGTCCCTAGACTCTATTAAATCTGGATCTCCTACCCAGATGCAGAGAGCTACGGCTTGTTTCTGCAGTTTATTTGCCAAAACTCTCTGACACTATCTTAATGACACATAACGGCTTAATTTTATGTTGTGTTTTTTTTAAATAATCTTAAATCATTATATTATCTGCCACAAATAAAAATACACAACTGTAGTTCTACAAGTTCTGACTGTCTAACAAGCAGCTGCATGTCATTTTTGAAAATAATAAATAAATAAACCTAAAAAAGTAGATACGATACAGATACGATCTCCTCATATAGTTTAATTTAGGATTAGGTCGCCTCACAGAGGTGTAATTCTGCACTCATCCACAGAGGGATGCTGTCAGATGGAGCCCGCCACAACTTCAACAGGAGGGGTATGGTGCAGGTGCCAGGCCACAATATCTCAACGGAGCGAGCTCTGGAGCTGGCTATTGAGGCGGGAGCCGAAGACGTCCAGGAGATGGAGGATGAAGAGGAGCAGCCCCTCCTGCAGGTCAGACATGAAGAGAAGAGGCGAAAAGTATGGACACATGAGGGAACGCGTCTCTAGATGCGGATAACAGCAACACTGATGGGAGGAATGAGGGAGTGTGGAGCCTTCCTGGTAGGCTCTGAAATTTAAATTTGAAAAAATATGGCCTCTGCATGACTCTAACCAGACTCACAGAGATACTTGTGTGAGCTGACCACAAAGTATTTGTTCATAAAAATTAATCCAGTTTAGCTTAAATAAATGGCTGTTCAAGTATCTTCAGCCATTAATTGGCTGACCAAACTAAAGTAAATGAAATGCATTTTATAATCCAGAGAAGACACAAACAAACTGTTAAACGCTCTAGAGATGCATGAAGAAAATAATTTACATGAATATTTCAGATGATAAAATTGTTTTTGTTTCTTTACAATCCATGTGTCTAGTTTTCTGTCCTAATTGTGCTACCAAAACACTGTCTGTACTTTCTGAAGGAGTAGAACACAGTCAAACACATGTATCATATTTTCCAGCAGCGGGTTGCTGTAACACTTTCAGTCCCATCTTTACAGATTCTCAGCAGAGTTTCTAAATAAGCTGTAGTGTGATCACTACTGCCACATAATTTCTATCAGTATGTATTGCTGCAACATATTTGGCATAATTGTTGCAATATAAATAAAATTTTTAAGTAATATCTCCCCCGCTACAGACCACTCAGAGGACCAGTAAATCAACCCCCTCTTTTCGTAGAATAAAACACTATAATACAACATTTCCACAATTAAGTGCGATTAATGAAAAATAGCTTTAATGAATGAGTGTAAATAATGATAAGCTGCAGCTCTACCACTGTTACTAGTAGTAACTAGTAGTATTATTGGTTTCTCTCTCCCTAGTTTATTTGTGACATGACGGAGCTGAAAAAAGTTCGGGCCTCGTTGGAGGAGCTGGGAATGCAGGTTATATCTGCTGGGTTGGAGTTTGTTCCCCGCACCGTTTCATCTCTGGACCAGGACCAGCTGGATGCTGCTTCAGTGCTAATAGAAGCCCTCAATGACTGTGTAGACGTAGTGCGAGTGTGGGACAACATTCATCCTGTCAGCTGAATACACTTCATGGACACTTGGTGGATACTGGATATCTTACACATGGAATATTTGATTTCTAAGAGAAAGGATTTGCCAACAGATACCCAGTACTGCTTGTAAAAAAAATACCTCTTGTCATTATCAGTATGAAAATGAGTGTCTCGGCTATTTTGATGCTTTCTGTGTGGTAAAAAATTTTAATGAATAGAAATAAAATTGTTAAGATGTGGGAAGTAAAATAACTTCCGCATCTGCATTTCTATGTTGGCACATGCAGAAGAACATTAAACATTGGTGATAATAGGTCTTTTTTTCATAGACTAATCATTTATAAGATCATGAAGAAATTAAAATGTTCTATCAAAGTGAAATTTCACTTGTACTTGTTGAGGAAGGAAGCAAAGTTTATACATGGATCAATTTAAAAATCCCCTCAAGACATATAAAGTGTTTTGCTTAAAATAGTAATCTATGTCTGATCTGAGTCTTTAAAAGTTTCAAAAATAAGATATACTCCTTCTCCGTTATAATCCAGAATTTATGAATATGCAAACATCTTTTAATTTCAAAAGTTTAGCTGCTGAAAAGGATGTGTCCCACTTCACAGAAAAGTCTACTTACAGAGGTTTCATGTTTTACACATCACACTTGTCTATGTTGCATACTGCACCATGATTGGCTCCAAACTAGGGGTGATGTCACATATCATGCACATTAGGGGGGCAAAGAAACTTGCCCCCCTACAGCAGAGGAATGTGAAAACAGCCTTGTGTCAGACTCTGCATGTACAGGATTTCACAAAAGTGAGTACACCCCTCACATTTTTGTAAATATTTGATTATATCTTTTCATGTGATAACACTGAAGAAATTACACTTTGCTACAATGTAAAGTGATGAGTGTACAGCTTTTATAACAGTGTGGATTTGCTGTCCCCTCAAAATAACACATCACACAGCCACTAATATCTAAACTGCTGGCAATAAAAGTGAGTACGCCCCTAAGTGAAAATGTCAAAATTGGAACCAATTAGCCTTTTTCCCTCCCCTGTGTCATGTGACTTGTTAGTGTTACAAGGTCTCAGGTGAGAATGGGGAGCAGGTGTGTTAAATTTGGTGTTATCGCTCTCACACTCGTTCGTACTGGTCACTGGAAGTTTAACATGGCACCTCATGGCAAAGAACTCTGAGAATCTGAAAATAGAATTGTTTCTCTACATAAAGATGACCTAGGCTATAAGAAGATTGCCAAGACCCTGAAACTGAGCTGCAGCATGGTGGCCAAGACATACAGTGGCTCAACAGGACAGGTTCCACTCAGAACAGGCCTCGCCATGGTTGACCAAAGAAATTGAGTGCACGTGTTTAGCATCCTATCTAGAGGTTTTCTTTGGGAAATAGATGTATGAGTGTTGCCAGCATTGCTGCAGATGTTGAAGGTGTGGGGGGTCAGCCTGCAGTTCTGGCCAAGCATGTTTCCAGACCTAAACCCTATTAAGCCTCTGTGGGGCATCCTCAAATGGAAGGTGGAGGAGTGCAATGTCTCTAACATCCACCAGCTCTGTGGTGTCGTCATGGAGGAGAAGAGAACTCCAGTGGCAACCTGTGAAGCTCTGAACTCCATGCCCAAGAGGGTTAAGGCAGTGCTGGAAAATAATGGTGGCACGCACAATATTGACACTTTGGGCCCAGTTTAGACATTTTCACTTACGGGTGTACTCACTTTTGTTGCCAGCGGTTTAGACATTAATGGCTGTGTGATGTGTTATTATGAGAGCAGAGCAAATTTACACTGTTATACAAGCTGTACACTCTACTACTTTACATTGTAGCAAAGTAATTTCTTCAGTGTTGTCACATGAAAAGATATATAATCAAATATTTACAAAAATGTGAGGGGTGTACTCACTTTTGTAAGACACTGTCATTCTTCACAGTGAAGTGATGGAACAATAAGCAACCAAAATTTCTCACTACAGAATTAGCTCTTGTCAACTGTCAAACACTCCCTCTTTATAAGTACTGTCCATGCAAAGCTTTGAAAAACAATATATTAAAAATATATTATATTTATTTCTAAAACAAACAAAGAATACAGATGGCTTAAGGTTAAAGCTGAAGGACATGTTGAGCCAGTGACCTCACAGGTCATTACTCCCTCATATTACTGTAGCGTACTGTAACATTGTAGTCAATAAGATCCCACACTAGCACTATGCATTTAACACAGCCGGAACTATATTTCAGACCTATACCATCAAAGAGAACTGCATACAAGAACAGTGGGATGGTAATTTGATGTTAACGGGGAAGTCCAGTGTAATGGCTCTGAGCCCATTTGCTCTATTTATCAATGCTTGTCATTGATTTTCCTGTCAGTTGCCCTCAGCTATAGCATGGCATTAATTAGTTTCCAGCGTTGGCGAATGTCGCGCGGTTACATGCGAGCTGCAGGGCAGTTCTCTGCCATGTGCCAGAGTGGAGAGTTCAACATTGACCTCTGAATGAAGGAAGTACATTTGTTCTAAATATGAACCACGAAAGAGGAGAGTGAATGTTTTGGACAAGACTTGTCAGAAAAGTGTCCTGAAAGACGGATATTTGAGTCATGGCTACTAGTGGTAAAGGCCAGAAAGGATCTGACGGTCTGGTTTCAAATAAGGTATGTTGTTTTTATTTACATTCATTGAGACTTTGCTTGGTTGAAAAGAGGTTTTACTACAATGTCACTGCTGCCTTCCCTTTGCAGTAACACTCTGTGAGCCAAGTGTTGAGACTATACAGTATAGCTGATGGCAGAGTATTTTTGGGAGGGGCACAGCTAGATTGGCATTCTGGGAAATCAGAGCAGAGAGGAATTTAAGGTGGGCTTGCAGAAGATTAAATGTCACTGAGTAGTTTTTTTGCACTGATAATGGGATTTTCTAAATTAAGAATAAAAAATACAAATTTGAAGGAATCCACAGTCCACCCAAGACTAATGTAGCAGGAAAACTACATTATAATAAGTACAGTAATATAGCAAGTAAACAAATATTATTGATTACTAGAATTGGAGTGACAATAAATTCAGCAATTAAAGGTCAAATATCTTTCTAGAAAATAAAAGAAATAAACAGAATAAAAGGAAAAATTGCTCAGAATCTCTCACCTGTTGGCACAGCTCCATGTCTGACTCAGATCTTCTGAAGAGTGGGGTACCAGCCAGCAGGGGCTCCAAATGCAGCTCACCTCCAACTCCCAGGATGGAGCTGCTAAACCCCTCCAAGGTGAAGGACCGCACTCAGTACGTCACAGAGAAGGTCACACAGGTAAGGGGGTTTGAGAACTTCACATGTGCTCAGTCTCTGACTGACTGAGAGCCAGCAAGTCAAATTTAAGAGCTCAAAAGTGGTTCTCAAAGTGGGTCCTGGAGAGGGTTTCAAGAGATCCCCAGCAAAAAGGGGAATAATATGTTTTCACTATAATTCCATTCATAAGTAACACAATGACAATGTATGACTGTTTTGATCATGGGTTTTCTACACACTCTGGAATAAAACATCTAAAAGCAAAATTCCTATGACATGGGGGACCCTGGGACAAAACCTGATGAATTGGGGGTCCGTTAACTAATTTGTGTCAGTTTAGGGGTCACTGACGTGAAACATCTTAAGAACCACTGCTCTAAATGAGTGAACTTCAACATTTGCCACCAAAAAAGTCTTGGACTGTAATGCCCCGTGATGCATTCAGGTTCAGTCCGTCATTAAAGAGCATAGATTAATCATGTTTTGATTTCTAAGAAATGCTGTTAATTAACCTGCCAGTGGAAAAATCAGTAGGTGGTTTGGTGGCTTTGATGTTTTCTTTCTGGATGCGAAAAGCAAAGTTACATTGAGCCACGGTTCAGTTCATGCCAACTGTTGTGACTGCTGGAGCCCTGGGGCTCGGCATTCTGCATCACTGCCTCTGTGGGATGGTGTGTGGATATGAAACAAATGCAAGGGAAGTGTTTGCAATGACCCAAAACATTGCCGCACAGGGTCACTTGTTGATTCCTCTGTCTGTCCATCTGATAATCCATCTGTCTATATATAAATCTAACTGTTTATATATTTAATAGATAAATATGTCTGCATGCAAGGTCAGTGCGATTAATTAGTGCAGTAAATATTAATTTGAAATTGGGTTAAAGGGAACTCGAGGACTGTGGCAGCACATGAGCTCAGTTATGTGACTGTAATGCCCAACTCATCATTATAGCCCTCCAGCCCGCCAGCATCCTGCAGTCTGCTCTTGCACGGTGTGACAGCACAGTTGCTTTAGCTTCACCCTTGAGGATGTTTAACTATCTAAAAATATCTGTACTATCTGGATGTAATCTTTACACAAGTCTCATGTCCGTTGAGAGTTACCAATGACAGGATGGTCAAGGATTTATTGGACCAACAAGTTCGCAAAACCAGAGCATGCAGCCGCCGCCAAGAATTTGGTCAAAGCAGTCTATTGGTTAGTATTATTATTTTTTCAGAGAATGAACTTGTTTTTACTGCTTTGTTTTAAAGCAAAAGATTAGATCTGCCTTGTGTCAAAGTAAGAAGTGTTGCTATTTTGTGATTGGTTAATGCACTGAGTATTTATTTGCCTTCTTGGAGAAGAAATAGTTTACCCAAAATGCATTAAAATGGCACCAAACAGTGCACATTAAAAGGCACTGTTCATATGTTAGAATCACTGCATACTGATGTGTTCTTTATACTTAGGTACTTTCTTTGGAGTCTGATGTACTGCCTGAATACAAACTCCAGGTGCCAGAGACAACATGGTGGATCGTGCTTCACTACAGCACCTTCAAGGCGTTTTGGGACTGGATTATTCTCCTCCTGGTCCTCTACACGGCTGTTTTCACTCCTTACTCAGCTGCCTTCCTCTTAGATGAACACTGGGATTTACGCCAAAGGAGTTGTGGCTACACATGTAACCCTCTGAATGTGGCGGACCTTATGGTGGATTTGCTGTTTATTGTGGATATAGTCATCAACCTTCGCACAACGTACGTGGACCAAAACGACGAGGTGGTCACACAGCCGAGCCAGATAGCCAAGCACTATATCAAAGGCTGGTTCCCTATAGATCTGTTCTCAGCGGTCCCTTTTGACCTTCTGATTTTCAGATCTGGCTCTGACGAGGTAAGAACTCACTCCAAATTATATTCATATTTTTTCAGAAACACTCATTCACATTGTTTGTATTGATTCTAAAATTATTTTGATCCATAGATACAGTTGTTCTGTTCTCAAGTGTCTAAACTTCTAAAATGATTTATACTTAATTTATCTAAAGCTACTGTAAATTGAATGGCCATTTCCCTGCCTAACGTACTCTTCCCTGTTGTTAATGGACACAAAAGATGGCAACCTTAACAAGCCTGCTGAAAACAGCACGGCTTCTGCGAATGGTCCGCGTGGCAAGAAAGCTGGACCGATATTCTGAATATGGGGCTGCTGTCCTCTTCTTGCTCATGTGCACCTTTGTGCTCATCGCCCATTGGCTTGCCTGCATTTGGTACGCTATTGGCTTTGTGGAGAGGCCATACACGGAGACCGGTTGGCTGGACAACCTGGCTGAACAGCTAGGCAAGTCATACAATGACAGTGACTCCACCTCCGGCCCATCAGTCAAAGACAAGTACGTCACTGCTCTTTACTTCACCTTGAGCAGTTTGACAAGTGTGGGGTTTGGTAATGTCTCTCCAAACACCAACTCAGAGAAGCTCTTCTCCATCTGCGTCATGGTCATTGGCTGTGAGTTAAACAACACTATTGGGAACTGGACACAAATTATTGTGGTGGGCAGACGTCTGAAAACTTTAAAAACCATTCCCTGCTCTCACAAACTATTGAGACTGTCCTCCCTTCAGCAAAAAAACTCACCTTTTATGACCCCTCTCCCTTCCTGATAATTCTTGTCCAGTTCCTTAATATACAGAGTTGAACCATTTTCAGCATTTTTACAAATATTACAACTGAAATGCCACAATCACCAGGGCCTTATTATAATTTCTGTCCTCATTGGTTATTCTGTCTCAGCTCTCATGTATGCCAGCATATTTGGGAATGTGTCAGCCATCATCCAGCGGCTGTACTCCGGTACAACCCGCTACCACACCCAGATGCTGCGAGTCAAAGAGTTCATCCGATTCCACCAAATCCCAGGTAGCCTACGCCAAAGGCTGGAGGAGTACTTTCAGCATGCCTGGTCCTACACAAATGGCATTGATATGAATGCTGTAAGTAAAAAGGGACAGGACTGAATGTTACTGTATCCGTCAAATGTCCTACTTTAACCTGTATCTGCTGTCAAAGTTGTTTAGTATCCTGTTATGCATCTAATCTATGACATATCAACGGTCTTGTCTTCATATTCAGGTGTTGAAGGGATTTCCAGAGTCTTTGCAGGCAGACATCTGTTTGCACTTGAACAGATCTCTGCTAGAGAACTGCAAGGCTTTCCATGGAGGCAGTCAAGCCTGTCTGCGTGCCCTGGGTATGAGGTTCAAGACAATACATGCTCCTCCAGGTGATACTCTGATCCACTATGGAGACATCCTGGACTCTCTCCTCTTCATCTCACGTGGTTCCATTCAGGTCATCAGGGATGATGTGGTGGTTGCCATATTAGGTAAAGCCATTTAACCATAGGCCATTTGACTGTGACTCCAAAACCATATTTCATCATCTACTCGAATAAGAAATATTCACGCTCTTGCAGAAAAGAATGACATCTTTGGGGAGCCTATCCACCTGTATGATGAGCCAGGAAAGTCCAATTCAGATGTCCACACCATCACCTACTGTGACCTGCACCGCATCCGGAGGGACGACCTGCTGGAGGTCCTTGATATCTACCCCGACTTTGCAGATAACTTCTGGAGGAACCTGGAGATAACTTTTGACCTGAGAGACGTATGTTTACATCTTGGAAGTTTGATTTCAGATGGGTTTTTTTAGAGGCAGAGCTAGGGGCTGATCATCGTCAATTTCCCTGGTGGAAGTCACTGATGTAGTCAAACAACTCCACAGTGGCAAAGCCCTGGAGATTGAAGAGATCCATCAAGAAATGCTGAAAAGCTCTGGATGTGGAGGGCATGTCTTGGATGACACATATATTCAACATTGTGTTGAAGTCTGGGACAGGGCCCAGGGTGTGGCAGACTGGGTGGTGGTTCCCCTGTTCAAAAAGGGGGGACCAGAGAGTGTGTGCCAATTGCATGGGTATCACGCTCCTCAGCCTCCCTAGTAAAGTCTACTCCAATTTACTGGAGGGAACAATGCCGATTCCATCCGCATTGTTCCTCTTCAATCTGACTATAGGCCAAATATTGTGGAAGGTGCTGGAACACCTCTAAATCTGAGGCCATGGTTCTCAGCAAGGATACCAATAGATTGCTCACTCTGGATAGGGAATGAGTCATTTCGCCAAGCGAGGAAGTACCTTGCGGTCTTGTTTGTGAGTGAAGGGGACAGTGGAGTGGCTGGAATATTGGAGCAGCAGGGGCGGTATTGCATTTGCTCTACCGCACCGTTTTGATGATAAGAGAGCTAAGTTGGAAGGCAAAGCCCTCAAGCTACCTAACCTCACCTATGGTCATGAAGGCTGAGTCATGACCAAAAGAAGTAGACTGCGGGTACAAGTGGCTGAAATGCGTTTTCTCAGGAGGGTGGCTGGGCCACTTGAAAGGGCCATTTGAGGTGGTTGGGGCGAGAGAGAGAGAGAGAGAGAGAGAGAAATTGTATATGAGACTGTTTTTTTCTGTTTTCATCAGGCTAATCAAGTACCACCAATAATAACCACTGATGATTCTGGTGATGACTGTGGGTATCGCCACAAGCCAAGACACAGAATCCAGTCACTAGACTGCCGAATCAGGCCAGGTGAGATATCTGGCACACAGTTATGTCAAAGTCAAACAGGCCAATCCATTGCTTACAAGTTGGAATAGTAATGTCCTAAGAAAGGGTCTGCTTGGTAATCAATGTGATTAGCCTCTAAAAATCCTTAAACTTCCTGTGTATCATGGTATTCTGACTTAAACTTAAAAAACCTTAAATATCTATAGGCATTAGAATTGGTAACCTAAACTGCACTTCCCCATTGCCAGATGGAATTGATCATGAAGACTCATACCCCCGTCAGTCCTTCCATCATCGTCACTCACCTCCTCAGGCCCACTGGGATGACCGCTGTAGCTGCAGTAACCCATGCTCCCTGTCAAGTGAAGACCTGGCTAAGCCCCTTGACCACAGTGCCAAAGTAGAGCTTTACCCTCCAGAAGATGCCAGACGGGCCTACTCCCCCTCTGTAGTGCAGCTGCTACCCCCGAGTGGCACCTCGGTGGGGAGGGAAGCAGTGTTGGACCTCGGCCACCAAGGTAGATAAGTCATGAGTTTTAAACATGCTGTTTACATCTGGTGATGTCTTGTCTTTATATTTCCCTCAGCTTCATCTTTGAATATGCCGGGAATGTATCAATACTGGCCAGACCGGCGGTCGCAACAGTTTTCCAGTCGTGCCTGGCGATCTTCCTCTGTCCGCAACTCATACCACCCACCACCATTCACAGAAGAGCGGCCTAGTGAGCTAGAATCTCGGCTAGAGGTTTTACATTCGCAGCTCAACAGGTAAATTTAAAATACTGGTACAAGTGACAGTATAAAGAGAAATTAGAGTGGCTGGTTAGGTCTGCAAATCCCTAAGCAGATGAAGGAGGTTAAATATGGAAAGGTACAATTGGAGATCATGCTGATACAGTCTAGAGATGCAACAGTGCAGCAAAAGCACTTTAGGCAGTCCTTAGCCTTCCCACCCATCTTGCATCTTACATTACTATGCCTGAACCCCAAAGAAACAATTGCTTATTGGCCAGAAATCATGTCATAATTGGGCAGATTCAAGAGGGGCTGGAGTGCTGATGATCATCCTAATGGAACAGGACAATTCCCTCAAGGAAAACAAGTGAGTGGAAAAACAGACTGGTGTGGATGCAAATGTGTACAAAGGCTGTCTCTTAGGCAAAACAGGAGCAGTGGGTAGCTGAAAATGGGTTGAGATGAAGGACCTAGATTCATTAAAGATGTAATGTAAATTTCAATTAAATTAATTTCAATTAATTTCGATTTAATTGAAATTTGAAGCCACATTATCATGCTCACAGTGGTAACAGCGCAAGAGCAGCAGGACAAGTAATGTTTCTGTTGCCCCCTAATGATGTATCCCAGATGCTCTTGGGACATATGATCCTTCTAGCTTGTCTTAGGACTGCATAGAGGTCTACTTGACAGTTGACCATTCTAGGAACAAATATAAGGGTTGTTTTAGGTGCCAAACTACCAAACCTGGCTATTCTCAATGTAGAGCAAGAGCAACTTGATACTGAGGGTCTCCTGAATCACGTAAAGAAGAAGTTAGTGTTATGGATACAACTTCACTTCGCGTAATAGCCTCTTCCACTCTCATTGTCTCTTAATTCCCCAGACTGGAGACCCGCATGACAGCCGACATCAACGTTATTCTCCAGCTTCTCCAGAGGCAGATCGCTCCTGTACCTCCTGCTTACAGCACTGTGTCATCTAATAACCTCCCTACAGACTCACCTGGCTTGTATGGGACTGGGACACCAGTGCTGCACAGTATATACCCCATTTCCCCCATACAGATGGACAGCCAGGCACCCACCCAGGTATAGAATAATACCAAATAATACAGTTTAACTGGCTACTAACAGATTCATTTCCAACCTTTTACTTAAGAAATTAAAATGTAGTATTTCTTTACTCCAGAGCTCTACCCAGACTGACCTTAAATTTACCAACAAGTCCCAGGAGTCATTGTCCAGCGGTATCCATGTGACTGTGGCATCAGATGACACCATGTTCATGACCGTCACCCCCGAAACTGAGACTCATACAGGGTTGACTCCGCAGCTGGCTCAACCACGAGTTAAATCTTCCCTCATGGAGAGCCCCGGGCTGTGTGGCAGTCTCCGCTACCCCTCACTGCCGGTGAACCTGGACATCACCTCAAGACTGGCTGAGATCCAGAAACGCCTCTCAGACCCTGTGTTGCCTGTCACATGAAGACCTTCAGTAAAAGTTTTCATAGCAACAAGTGTGACTTAAAAAATAGTAATACACTGCTACTTAAGACTTTTGGAAGGAGCCACATGACTAGCGAGTAGCGTCTTAAAGTCAGCGGTGGGCTACAAGGATTTCGGTTTCAGTTATTGCAGAATTAGACAGTGGTGATTGCAACAGTTATCTTACTTGATAATTACGACAATTGCTCATTTAAAGTAGTGCAAAGGAGTAAAATTTTCTACATCTCAGAGTCCTGTTTTACGTCTTCATGTTCCAACCCGGTTCAGTAAATTCTCAGTAATTATTTTCCTGGCTGTCAAGTACAGAGCTTCTACCCACAGTCTACAGCCTAGAGAACGATACTGTATTTGAGGCCATTATCAATATTGTTACTTGCGAGTAAAGCAATAGTTCCACACTGTGGGAAATATATTCATTTGTTTTTTTCCCCAAGAGTTAGATGAGAAGATTGATAACATTCTCCCATATGTACAGTGAATTCAAAGCTACACCTAGAAGCTGGTTAGCTTAGTACAAAGACTTGAAACGGGAAAACAGCCTAGTTTTATGGGGGTTATGATGCTAAATGCCCGGTGACTGTAGCTTTATATTTAGCGTGCAGACATGGGAATGTTATCAATCTTCCTATCAAATTCTTAGGAAAAATCAAATAAGCATGTTTGTTACAACATCAGTTCCTTTAAGCATCCGTCGTCACTGGTTATTGAAGAATTGGGACAGATATGTACATTATGGGACAATCTGTAATCATAATTTTGTCAGTGCTCTCTGATGCATAAACTATATAATGGTGACACTCGAAACCACAAACATATCTGACATTTCTGTACTGTCTTTTCTAGTTAATTATTGGCCGACATAGGTGCCACTTAATTGGACCTGGTCTGGCCCTGATTTGTGAATCGATCTATGAACAAGTGGCTTTCTGACTTTATGTTCAGCAAATAATCACACATCATGACCCCATACTGAAACACCTGCAACAGGTAAGATATAACTCCTGTTAACTCATATGTCTTATATTCCACAACCCATCCCATTATCACAAGAGGACTCACAGCATTTGTGATACTGTGGTGTATAACCTTATTGTTCAGACACCACAATACAAATAAATGTCAGTTTTTAGGCCATTTGACAATAACATGTTCTCTGTATTGTAGAGATCTTGGACGGTGTACTTCCGGCATTGTCTTCTCAGTATTACAGTACAGTAACTGGAAGAATACACTTCAACTTATCATTTCTATTAAATCTATACTATAAATTATCAATATATTGATGGGTCATCTCACTGAAATAATTAAAAATGTCTAAATATGAAACATCTGTATAATGGTTTAAAACGTGATGGACTGTTTATTTCTGTATAAAATGAAATGTTGCTATGAATAAAATAATTGAACAAATTACAAAAGACAATCTGTATTAAGGTCAGTTAATATTAGTAAACTGTTGCACATAATGTATCACAACAGATGCTTTTCATATCACAAATATTCACTTGAATAAAATACATATAGTTATAAGTTAAAAAAAAAATCAATGAATATATGAACACTTAAGTACATTCAATCCACTTTTAAAAATAGATGAGGATGACATAGTGAGTAAAACTACACATTAAATGCACCACGTAGCCTATAAAAACACATAACTGAGACAGCATGCTGAAAGCTTGAAGACTATTGACCCTTGATTTATCAGTCTTTTGGTTTCTTGATACTTGGTTACCATTTTTGCTTCTTTGAGTTTTCTGATCATAGGAGGTTGCGGTATTGTATCACACAGTCAAGCAGTGACGTACTCTAGTTCTCGGGAGAGAAGAGCTTTACACACATCTGTATCAACATGAATCCAATACGAGCATGAAATTAATGTTCGTCCTTCTTAAATAAAGAATTCCCTGCAACAAAGTCACGTCAGCTTGTAAATCCAACTGAGAATGTTTTTGAGTTGCCTCATTTCTTCATGACTGCCGCTCAGACTCTGAGGATTTCCAGGCAGTTGTTGTAGCAGATAGCGATCCAATCGGGCTGGGTGGAGGCCCACTGGACGTTATTGATCTCTCCCTCAGCTGTGTAGGCCAGTATAGGGTCCTCAATGGCCCGTGGCATCTGCTGGATGTCCCAAATTAGAGCCTGGTGGTCCTCCGCTAGACAGAGAGGAAGGGGGGAGGTTTGATGCGAATCGATTTATCTTATTTAGACAGGATAAAATAATGTTCCTAAACACTGCATGTCACTTGCCTGAATCTGGTAGAGAACTATTTTCCCCCAGGTTTTTTTTTTTTTTTTTTTTATTCAGCAGGACATGAAAACATCAAAGCAAGATCAGGGGAAACATAAAACAAGTAAGGTACACAAAACATCTGTAATGACGCATGTCACAGCACATTGCTGTGACATGCTCAATGCAATGTACTAATTGAATTGAATGAATTTTTACATTTACACATTATGTATGTGACTGTTATGTAGTTTGTTTTGGAAAAAAGTATTTTGGTATGTGATATTAACTTCAGGAATTCCCGCAGGAAACTGGTTAGTGGAGGTGGTAAGCTTTGCTCCTTTTTTCTACCATACTGCATCTTGATCATCTGTCATCACGAGCTGAATCAGAGCCTGACACATCTCATCACCAGTTGCCTCTGCCCTTAAATGCAAGGCCTTTTTGAGTGGGGGGGTGTGGGTGTCCCCTAGAAAATTTTGAGCACTAAAACCCTTAATTTCCTGCATTCTGCAGACATTTTCTGCACCAAAAAAAAAGTGATTCAGGTGACAATTCAAACGGAATATAATGCAGTACTCAGCAGCTTGTTTTTTTATCTTAAACTTTTGTTGGACAGTGCACATTTGTTTATTCTATCTTTAAATAGCATGTTTTCTTATTGTGCAAATAAACCTCTCAAAGTATTTTCATTAGTTTTTCTCCCAGAGAGAAGGAGGAGGGGGTTTGATTATCAACCCTCTACAGACAGCCGAAGCAACTCCAAGGAAGACGTGAAAGGTTTCTCTCCCTAAGTACTGTCTCTAAGCAGCCTGATCGTAAAACTGGCCACCTTTTGATGCCGCAGCCAGAAAACGCGGTGCTGTTAAACTGACAATCGAACATTGACCAGCAATTAGCATTTTCCTGAACAGCCTATCAAAACTCTTCATAAGAGAGGGCAGGAAACCCTAAACTGCCCCACCACACACGTAACCATGGCAACTGACCTTCCTCTGTGTTTAATTACCTCACATCAAAGGTGATACTCCTTTTCACGCCCAGGTGTGAGAAAATCCAGGACACCAGGTACAGCCCTGAACTTCTTTGTGTAAACAAAGATTGCTGTCTCCAAAGACTCAAAGCATTACCTTGTTCAATTAAATTATCTTTCAGTTACTTGATTACGTTTGCCTCCATTTGAGTAGTTATGTTACCATGTTGCTGCTATCTGTAGCTGATATTGTTGCTGAAAAGAGCTAATCTCATACCCCGTCACGTGGTACGCCAGCGGTAACAAAGGACGCCTGAAAGACCAGCCTAATTTCCAGACTGAGGACGGCCAACCCTTGAGGGTTTTTCTTCATTCCAAACACGGAGAACCCCGGAGAATTCCCTAGCAAAAAGCCAGGAATCGGGCAGCTAACGTGGGACCCGTGCAACCGGCCAAGCAGGCCGCCGACCCGAAGGCATTCTGTGATCAGTGATGTCCAATAGTTGGTTAGTCCAGCATATTTAATCCTTGAAACTCCTAGACAAATTTAACCGAGTTATCATCTAATTGCATTCATTAGCTGCCGTATGAGTCAAATTCTCCCACAATAGACCTCCATTCTCATTGTTTAGCCATTGTTTATTTCTCTGATGTATTTAACCGCATTTTTATATCACCTGATGAATAAATTCACTGTAATCAAGGAATTCTGTGCGTATTGCCTATTTCTAAGTCCCTGCCAAGAGAATTTACCCTTTTGATATGAGACTGACTGACTGATTTAAGATAATTGAGCGATTGTTAACTAACTGATCACTAGTGAATAATTGTCTAATTATTAGCCATACCCTGGGCGAACGGTATATCGGGTGGTGCCCCGTGAAACGAGAAGATTTATGGATTAATATTTTCTGAATATTAAAATTCATAATTGGGTATCAATTCTCATTAATTTATTAGATCAATGTAGTTATCCTACAAAATGAATACAATATTTGTGCACTAAGAACTCTTAAGGGGTGAAATCAAAAATACCAAAAGATTGTGCAGTATGAGTTGTTGCATTTAGTTATACCTAGACTAGACTCCATAAGGTAATGTAATGGAATATAATATACCAATTGCTTCAGTGATTATTAATTCTATTCTGTGTTTGCATCTAAAGGCTGCTTGAAATACAGTATTATATAGTATTGGCTTGAAGACAGCGGGGATAAGGGCTCCAGTTTGAGTGATGTAGGTTTAATGTGCGTTAACGTTAGTTGGATGTTTCCATTCACATAACTTTACAACAGTGGCGCAACGCCGACACACACCGTCCTCGTCTTATACACACTGCTGTTCCATTAGCGCTCGCCATAGTGCTGGTTCGCACGCCGATCCGCTTATTGTGCTAACCTCAGCGGCACCTCCCTCAGCCTCAACCACCACTTGTCCATATCTCTGGCTTTCTGAATTTCAGACACTTACCCATTCTCAGGCGATGAGCTAGCGTTAGCTTGATAGTAGCCCGTCAGAGACGTTTTGTTTTCTTTCCTAACTGACTGATATGCACCACAGCTTGGATGCCAGAGCTCGGTCACTGACGTAAACAGGAATGTTACCTGTACTGCCGTATGACATCAGTCACACCAAACGGAGTCTCACACACACAAAGTATTTACTTATGACGTTACGGCATTAATTTAATCCTATGAAAGGACAAGAAAAAAATTTAAGACCTTGGTAAACGAAATTTAATACTTTTAAGGCCTTAATTTTTGGAATATGAAATGTAAGACTTTTTTAATACTTTTAAGACCCTGTGGGTATTTAAAGTATTTACGTGTAGAATTTGTTGAGTTTGACTTTTATCAAATGAGCCACCTATTTCAACCAGATACTTGTGTATTTACTGGCACACTGCTTTGTTGATTCCACAATTGTATCATAAGACAATAGAATATAGCTCACTGTGTTTTCAGTAAAACATGCATACCTGTTGTACAGATGTGACAGGAGGAGTGTGGTGCCCAGGCGATTCCATTGACACAAGCCCTGTGGTTGTTGAGTCTGGCCACCGGAGTACAGGGCACACGCACATCTAAGATCACCACCTGGGGATTAGAAACAAGAAATGTAGAGATGTTAACTGGCAGAAAATAAAGTTGGACAAAGAGAGGCTCTGTATCAAGACACATTACTAAAAAAGGCTTTTATTTCTGTCAAAAAGGTTAAAAAGAAGTCCATCTAAAAAACAGACATAATTTTACAATTTTCAAACAAATCTGTTTTTACGTAATACAATTTTAACATGTAGACCGATTGTTTATAAGCATATCAAGTATTTTAAGTCAACAAGGAAAAACAGAACAGGATGCAAGCAGTTATGTTTCCCATCCTAAATGACATCCATGTCCTAAAAAGGGTAGCTTCGGTACTTTTCAACATTTCTGAAATTAGTCCAATATCGAGCAAGCGTGATCCTTGAGGGGCAATGGCGCCCCATCAAACTATGTCCACTAAAGTTCTGTTTTTTGCCACTGCCAGGCTCAGATAGTTAATATAAGTATCTAACAACATTATGGAAAGGATCCCTACAGAGACAGACCTGTAAGATCCTTTTTGTTTAACCAGAACCAGTCACTAAATCTCGTCAAGGCCACCAGACTGCCTTGACAAAAATTTAAATTTTGCCTCTCTGGTCCACCGCTGCCTCAATCGCTTATTTTGTGTTATTGTGTGACTGTTTGAAACACCATGGTCACACAATAACATGTTAACTCCCATGTTCTGCAAGGTAGAATTACTGTTATCATCAATGGAGTATGGTAGCTTTGATGAGAACGATAAAGCGACTATATATACTCTTTTTTAAAAACGGTCTAACTCTATAAGGATCCTTTCCACAATATTGTTAGATTTGAAAAATAACAATCTGAGCCTGTCAGTGGCAAAAACAAGCATTTTAGTGGACTTTGACGGGGTATACTTTCAAAAAATGTTTCAAAATACTGAAGTACCCTTTAAAATCACCTTACATTTTTGCTTTCCATACAAAAGCATAAAAACAGTCAAAGAGAAGTTTTCCAGTCAGTAGATTTAACGCATGTATTCACAGGGGGAGCAGCACTAACCTCCATGCTGTCCATCGCCATGGTGACCAGGTAGTTGGGGTCCTGCTTGTTCCAGCAGAGCCGGAGCAGTGGGTGGTGCTGGGGGTCTTCATAGATGATAGTGCTGTGTTCCAGGTGACGGAGATCAAACATGCGGACCGAGCCGTCCGCACCCACTGAGGCAAACATATCCCTGCCGCCGCCCGCTCGGCTGAAAGAGATGTCATACACCTGCAATGCAAGGAGTTCTGATCAGATAGAACCACAGACCAGCGGAGAGCATTTGACACGGAAGATGGGATCGTTACCCCAAGATTATTGTCAAACATTTTATTAGACACAAAATTAAAATAAAATTGTTGAAGGTATGATCCATTATGTCATAACATTCACCTCTTTGTCATGGGCAATGAGCTGCGTCTTAACATGACCCGACACTAAGTTGACCCTGCCCAGCACCTGTCCAGTCTCCAGTCCCCAGATTGTACAGGTGGTGTCTATACTGGAAGTACCTGCATACATAAAACATAAAATATATGTCCATTTTCTAATAATGATTTTGTGTCATCATCTTTCTAGTATTGCAAGTGGGATTTGTCACTAAAGACAATAATGTTACCCCTGAGGTAACCCAGTTTTTACCTAACAGGTTTGGGTCCACCTCATTCCAGTCAAAGGATGTGAGCGGTGCACAGAAGTCAGAGTTCTTGTTATTGTTGAGCAGGCACTCCAGACGGGTTTCTGTATCGCTCACCTGTCGGTAGTAGCACATATTTTTGGTCAATATTTGTGCACGTGAGTGAGTTTATACAGACCACATGCACCACATTGTTTTTTCTTTTTAATGTGTAAGAAAAAAGATCAACATTATTAAGTTTAAAGAGATGGGAGAAAGAAAAGACTTGTAGCAAAACTATTTCTTTGCAATCAAGACGAATTAAAATTTATTTAGTTTTAGACACTTTAACAACTATTTTTCTAGCACAACCAGTTTGAATTGAGAGTATTGTGTATCCCAGAATGTTTGTAAAATTCAAGGAGAAGGAAAAATAAAACCATACTGGGCCGATCAATTGATTAGTTGTTTGTTCCAGAAAATGGTGAAAAACGTTGATCAGTGTTTCGCAAATCCCAAGGTGACGTCTTCAAATGTCTTGTTTTGTCCACAACCCAAAGATATTCAGTTGACTGTCATTGAGCAGTAAATAAAGCAGAAAGTATTCACATTTAAGAAGCTGGCACTCAAACTGATTAATCGATTATTTAAATAGAAGATGCATCGACACAAATTCTTTGCAGCACAGTGTTTCCCACGGACATTTATTACTGTCGCACATCGCGCTTACGCAGTGAACACGACCAGATTATAATGGCACTATTTGCAAAGTGGAGGAAGAGAGAGAAAATAGCGAGGGACATAGAAGAAAGTGTCCAAAGTATGGGATTATTTAAAGCTAAAGAAAACAACAACTCTGTGATGTTACTGTCCGTCCACCATAAAATGAAACTTATGTCGCCTCTGCAACAGCACGACAGCACCTGAACTAAAAGCAGCCGGTGTTCTGCCAGCGGACCACAGACAAGGTAACAGTAACTTTACCATTTAACTGAAATCATGATTGATTGTTGAGTTGAAAGCTAGCCACAGACCTCAGCTGTTAATGTACACACGTGCGTCTGTTGTTCTCCGCCAAGCAAAAGTACTTCTTAAACAACGCATCAATTAATCGTTGAAATAATCTTCGGATACTAAAATCATCGTTAGCTGCAGCCCTAGTTCATAAGTAATCGATTAATCGTAGCAGCTCTACGGTATATAATACATAGTATGTATGTGGTCCTCTTACCCTCCAGATTCTCAGGTAGTCTCCGCTGGTAGCCAGCAGGTCCGGGTACGCTCCTTTGGTGTCGGGAATCCACATGACCTTGGTGGTGGGGTAGGGATGGTCGAAAGTGTTTCGACACACAAACTCTGAGCTCTCCTCCTCCAGACCAACTATCTGAACCTGTGGAGACACAATACCAACTCACCTCGAGTGAGCCAGTGTAGCGTTGTTACTTATCTGAACGGGGAACAGTTAGTCAGTCACTGGTCTGACAGTTGGTGATGAGTCTAGGGATCCTCAGCCGGGACAATCCAGATGAAGGGATTCATTATATTCATTTTATCCTTAATATTCCCCCCAATAATTTTAAATTCATATATTTTTCTTTTTTGTAATATCACCATGTGTCCTGTGCCCGCTTGTGTGGATGCAAACTACACCAGTTAACCAATTTGGTTGCTGTTCAGCTATGCTTATCAAAATAATGGCAACAGAAAACTGATCAATGGCAATTTGAGTAACTGATTAACAATGAAATACTCTAAAATGTTAGTTCTCAGATATACATAAACTTTAAAGTGAACATATAACGTTTGGCTACATTTCAAAACATAATTTTAGGCAATTTCAGATGGGAATTAGGTCAAACAATTATTTAATTGATGATGAAAATAATCCTTGGCTGCCCTATTAAATTTATTAAAATGCACCTAAATTCAGAAATCTTAACAGCACTGCTTTATTAATACCTGTTCTAATTTATTTATGTATAATAATCTTTATTTATAGAGACAGATTCCAGTAATGCAAGAGATAATAACTCATAGAAAAACAATTATAACTGAAAGGATTTATAACCAAATTTGTCGAGTTTTCAAATATCTGCAACTGACTTCCTCCAGAAAACATATTTTGGCATAGCACTGAAATGAAAACTGTATTCACATCCATGTTGTAATTCTTAAACTGCTCCCTACAATCATCAGATGATGTTTTATAAATGCACAAATTATATATTACTACCATATATTCTAAATAGTCACATTTAAATTGATTATCAACATTTTGCTCGATCAATTACACAAGTAACGTTATATATCAGACATCGTTTTAATTTCGACATAGTAAATTTTCCTTATACAGGGATAAATAGTAGTTGATCAATAAAACGTTACTGTGACCGGTTATTTTACAGGGGGCCTGGAGCAGGGCAAAACGTGCCTTTTCATTGATAAAGTAACGTTAAATATCTAGCAGTCAGTTAAATGTACGATTTGTGTACAGTGTCGCTGGTCATGTCTGCCATTAAAAGCAACACGGGACAAGATGTCTTCCTTGAAGTTACCTTGTTATTGTATTCCTCCACAAAGCTACCGAGCGCCAGTCGAAAGCGTTTGTCCGGTCGGACGCTCCAGTTCGTGGCGTAAACTGTCCACGGCGCCTCGTATTTGTAGATTTCTTTACGTTTTCCGTGTAGGGACATCTTCAAAGCGTCTGCAAACAACCTTTGTGTGAGAACTAGCTAATAATAACCAGAAGGAAAGGAAGACCCTGAACGCGTCGCTGCAACAGCCTAGCCACTTTACCAATGTAGCTTATTGTCTCTGCTAACGTTGAGTAATCTCAACACAAGTATGCAATGTTGACTCCATGTAGTCGGGTGCTTTCCCGGCAGTAAAAGCTACGCATTACATACAAAAATCTGTTAAATGTGTCAAATTCACCGCACACAGCTGCTAGGAGATGTTCGCACTATGGCAGCAATGGCGGCGAACGGGAGGAAATATAACAAGATGATGAGTGTCATGGAGGCTGTCGATGCTGCCTTCACGAGTATCGTTATCATCAGATAGCAAAGCACAAAAACGATCCAGCAAGTACTTTTGGAAAAAAGGTGGGGTGTTCTTCGATTTTCTGAGCGGTATAAGAGAGAGACAGTCAATAGATGAGTAATGGACACTGTCTTACATAAAATAGTCAAATAGTCAAAACTGAAATATGATGGTTAGAAGGTTATCAATACGATTTGAGTAATGATTTTTATTCACTTCCTTTCACTACTGCCACTGTATTTCAGTGCCCTTTTCATCCAACAGAAACATATTCTGTCATTATTTGGGATTTTTATGCCCACAACTTGAATGTCCAACAAGTTCTAGGTTTATAATATAGACTATTTTTATACAGTCCAGTCTATGGTTTATGTACACCTTCAAAAGGGAGAGTTTACGAAAGGCACTTTAAGGCAGCATTACAGAGGAAGCGCTGCACCTGAGAAGCTCTTTGATAATCTCAGCAAGGAGAGAGGGGGCAAACTTTTTTAATTCGATATAGTACCGATGCTTTTTGTTGTAACGATTCTGATACCGGATTTTTTTTTATAATATGTGGTAGGGTGTGTGATTTTTCAAAATTAAAAAAATAATATCCTAACACTTTGGGGCGAATTCCATGACACATACTGGCCATTAAGTTATTACAAAAGCGAATGAATACAATTTAATAAAAATGTTTGTGCTAATAAGTGTAAAAAAATGTTTTTTACAGAAATTATATGATTAAATAAAAACAAAATAAATCTAAATAAGAAAATAAATTTAAATACATAAAAACAACATAAAGCATGTGCGCATTTGTATATCTTTGTTAAAGATTTCTTTATCCTCTAAAACATTCCATGATTTTTCCAGAGCAACTCAAACAATATGTGGCACTTTTTTGTCACAAATAATGTAATAAGTAGTGTATGGAGTAATGTCACATAGGTTTCCACAGTCATGTCACATGGGCCAACTAAATATGTTAGAGCTGTTTATTTGCAAAAGCATACAAAAGTACTGAACATTTGGAAGTGATGCAGCCACCCACATTTTGTATTCAAATCATTTTATTTTGATATGTTTTTAAAATAATCATTACCAAAGAAATAGCTTGTGAGTAGTTAAATATTAACCCCGCAGTATTTATCAGCCCATTCCTACAGCAAGGAAAGAACTGCACACCAAAAATGTTGAGCATTTCCTTAGATGAAGGTTGGGAACACACATTTATTTTAAATCCAGAAAAAAAATCAGTTCACGCTTATCCATGTCTCCCATTCCCTTCTGGCCTGCACATACTGGGACCCTCCCCACATTTAGCTGCTACATTGTGACACTTCTTCTTCAATGCTGGTAGAAGGGTCAAGGTGTTTGCATGCACCATGAGCACATCAGTAATGGTTACCAGAGTACAGCAGCAGAATGCCAACAGTGCACAGGAAGGCAACCCTTTTCAGACCTTCACTCAAGGCTGCATGCTTGTTTAACCCAGTGATCTCTGTAATGTCTAATGACAGCTCGTTCGTAGAAACTAAACTGATCTCTGGCACTTAATTTGCCTGTAATGAATTGAGCGTGCATTGTAAACACACAAAACAATGCTTTGGATAATTATCATGTATTTTCCATAAATATATCATTTGCAAAAATGCCACTGACACCAAATCATTATTGACGTCTGCTCGCAAACACTTGTTTGACACGTTTGTCAAGATACAGTAGCTCCTCAGTAAAAGAATCTTTACAATACATTATAAAAAGGTACAGTATATGTGACTGTATTTTTATTAACTAATGCAATGAGCAAAGACATTTTTTTAGGTAATGTTGAAAAAACTGTATTTTGACAGCAGTGCAAGTTTTTTCATAACAAATTTACATTTTTGTTTCATAGCATGCAAGGTTCTTGCTTGCAGCATGTCATGCATGTGTTTA
Source organism: Micropterus salmoides (assembly GCF_014851395.1). Lineage (NCBI taxonomy): Eukaryota > Metazoa > Chordata > Actinopteri > Centrarchiformes > Centrarchidae > Micropterus > Micropterus salmoides. The sequence continues at coordinate 13,339,354 of NW_024041262.1, read as the reverse complement.
TTTTTCATGCTCTAAAGTAGCATATGTGTGTCTCTCAGGTCTTGTACTGGTCTGCTCAATAATGTTGCTTGAGATGCATCTTCGATTTGAGAATCTGTCCAACAACTCCCCAACATCTGAATTTGTCTGGGAACAATATAATTTTCAAGGATGTGTAGGCCTTGAAGAGGGCAACTATATTTGGGATATTTGTACAACACTGTGCTTTGCTCTTGGTTTTCCTGCATCTGTTGCTGTCCTCTGGGAGATGTTTAAGATGTACAGAAGAGGAAATCCCATCACACCAAATTCTTTTTTCATATTGAACCTCTCCATCATGGATGTTGTCTTCTTGGCCTTCCTCCCACCTGGATTATTAAATCATTTCTTCTGGAAGAGGCATTTGAAGCTATTTGGAACAGTGTTTATGCCTTGAACATATGTGGAAGACCCCTCCTGATGGCTTGTATCTGTCTCGACTGTTACCTGGCTGTGGTTCATCCAATCACCTACCACAAGAGGAAAAGTCTGACTCCCAGGTGATGGCCGGCATTGTTTGGATTTTGACAGTTGCCAATGGGATTGCATACTGTCTTTTTTACAAGTTATTCTTCACCATGTTTTTCACTGTGCCTTTTATGATAGCTATCGCAATAATTGGAATATGTGATACTTTCATCCTCCATACACTACTTTCGTCCGAGCCTGGCAGAAACAACATCCACCCGCAGAAGCAAAGAGCCATTCATACCCTCATCAACAGCCTGGTGACAGCAGTCATCTCTTATGTTCCTCCAATACTTCTGTTAACATTTGGGAGGCAGCTGATCAGCAGTCTCCAAATCTTCATCTGTACTGTAGGTATTCCAATTATTGTTACTTCCACTATGGGATCTGCTGTCATGCCTATACTCCACCTAAAAAATCATGGGAAACTGGATCGTTTCAGGTTTGGATGCTGCTGGAAGCCTTAATTCATGCCTCCTCTGCTGTTTTGCGAAAATATGATAAAAAAAAACCCCAACCCATTTCAATTAAGTCAAGTTTCACTCAGCTCCAATATTTTACAAAGTTTAAAAGTCCTCAACTTAATTCTCAAATTACCCATATTCCTGACTTATGTTGTATTCATTTGCACATTTAGATTCTGGAAACTGTCATGCATGTGCCCCATTTTGACGTCTTCTAATGGGATTCTTTCCTTGATTTAATTTATTTAATGTTATGATGTTCTTGCGTGCTCCTTTCCTCTCACATGCCATGTGCGTAATTATGTTTGTGCTAATGTTTGGTTTTGCCCCTATGAAAAAAAACAAACCAATAAACAAACAAACCAATAAAAACATATATCTCTTATAAAATCTGTATTCTCTGTATACTTAAATGAATGTTAATATGGTGATTAGAATTTAATAGTTGAATGTCTTGCAAAGTAAAACTTTCAATAAAGCTCTCTCAGTTGTTTGGCTCATGATGGTAAACCCCAGATCCCCCATAGTGAAGAGCAGGTGAACACCGGCGACCCAGCTGAGGTGGCTCAGGATGCCCCTGAAGGTACTTTCTCTCTCAGCATGCCTGGGTGATGGGATAGCTGGGGGATTACCACTGGAACTTTTATCTTGATAATTAGCAAGAAAAGTAAAACTACAACCACAGCATTTGGCTTAACTCAGCCAGGAGCAATGGATTGTTTAAAAAAAGTTTAAAAAATGAGAACACAAAACAAAACAATTTTGCTGTTTGAATACAGATGACACATTTTTGGACATAAACTGACAAAACAAATGAAAATTCCAATAAATGTGAGAAAATCAACTATGTACAAGCTCATCAACTTGATTTCTTTGTAAAACCATATACTTTTTTTTTTTTTAACCAAGATAGATTTACATATACAATGAACCTTTTACAAATGTAAATGCTGAAGGCGGGCAGATCATCAGGTGTGCGAGAATAAACAAATCATTTACATCTCGTGTAGATGTGTGATGAAAAGTGTATTTAACAAAGATTTTATTTAGATTTACAGACAAAATAAGGGGTCGTGTGTTTTGTTTATTTTTTCCTCCTTTAATGGCTGATTGTTTCAAATAATTTCACTGTTATAATATCTCTCTTTCTGATTATATGACTCTGACACAGAAAGGTTGATAAAGAATATGATACTGTCAGTCTGGAATAAGACGATGCAGATGAATTTCTTCACCTTTAAAGCAACTTAAATAGGAAATAAAAGTGGGACACTGGATTTTAAGGGTTTAAAACTAGTAGCCAAGTGGGCTAACTCTCTTTTTGAGAATTAAGAATTATTTTTGAAGAATTTAGAGTACCCACATTTACAGTGTTTATATTGAAAAAGTGAAAAGCAAAAAGAAGGGGTGTTTAAATAATGCATGTTTAGTAAGTGTACTGCTGTTAGTGCAAGACCAGAAATAAACTAGATAAGAAATCAAGTAATATAGAAAACATGTCAGAATTCAAACTAAACATGGGTCTCTCATCCTCTGTCTGCTTAGATCAACACTACTGTTGTAGTTCCAGTTATCGTCACTTGGTGGCAGGAACAGTTTGTAACCTGCTGTGGACTATGGTACATTTCTCTGGCTCATCAAGTGCATGTGTTACAGACAGACCAAGTTTCATACATTCAGTCAATATTTTGTCTATCTCTGGATGAAGGCAGGATTTACTGACAATTTATGACAGAGTCAAGGGCCTAGAAGTAATCTGATCAGATTTAAGGTATAATTGGATTGGATAAAATCTTGAAAATGGGTTGTCAAAACAAATCAAATTAGATCATATAATCCAGTTTTGGTTTTCATCATGATCAACTCTTCAATACGTATTACCTTTAAATTAATCAAATAATACAACATTTGTATCATGTAGTATTATACACATTTATTTATATTTTAAACTTAATTTGTTTAATTGTTACAGTGATAGAAATTAGGCTACCTATTAAGCCTTTCAGTACAGTAAAGTACAAAAAAGATTTTTGTCCCCATATAATAATCCCCATTAGCTTTAAATATCAAAGAAATATTATTTGATTTTAACTTTCATTCATCACATTAATTACAATGACACAGTCAAAAGTAGTTCATAACAATCCCTTATTCCACATCCAGTCAGTCCCTCATTCTGAATGAACGCCAGAGGGTGGTCTGGGTCTTCAGCAGGCTCAAGTGCATCACAAACATCATCACAGATGATGTACTCCCTCTCCCTCTCATGATGTGCTTGTATATGCACGAGTGCAGAACATAACACCAATCGTATTGGACATGTTCCCCAAAAGAAAAAGACTTGCACTTGGTCTGGGCTACATGCTCAAACAAACTGATTGATGGCCAATGCTACTGACACAGATACAACTCACAGTTGATTTGTTCATGCACACAGTACTGTGCAAAAGTTTAAGGCAGGTGTGGAAAAACATATTTTCAAAAATAGACTATATTTATCAATTAACAAAATACAAAGTGAGACAACAGAAGAAAAATCTAAATCAAATAAATATTTGGTGTGACCACCCTTTCAATTCTTCCAAGTACACTTGCACAATGTTTTTGAAGGAACCCAGCAGGTAGGTTGGACCAAACATCTTGAAGAACTACCCACAGTTCTTCTGTGGATTCAGACAGCCTCAGTTGCTTCCCTCTCTTCATGTAATCCCTGACAGACTCGATGAAGATTGTCTCAATGACTTTTTCTGTATGTCCCCAAACTTGCAAGGAACCTCCACCAGGCTTCACTGTAGCCTGCATACATAAATTTTTGTACCAAGTCTCTGGCCCTGTGTTTTTGTGCATAGATGAGCCACTTGGCCTTGTTTCTATGTCAGAGGTGATGTCTTTTTGGCCGCAAGTCTTCTGTGACAGCCACTTCTTATCAGATTTCCCCAGATAGATGGGTATACCAGAGTCCCACAGTTTTCTGCAGCTCTGAGCTGATAGCATTGCTGGACATCTTCCGGTTGTAAAGGGAAACAAGCATGATGTGTCTTTCATTTGCTGCAGTAAGTTTCTTTGGCCAACCACTGTATCAAAAGAGCTTGGACAGCACATCTGGAAACCCCTGTCTGCCTTGACATTTCTGCCTGGGAGAGACCTTGCTGATGCAGTAACTACCTTGTATCTTGTTGCTGTGCTCAGTCTTGTCATGGTGTCTGACTTTTGACAGTAAACTGTATTCAGAAGCCTCCCCTTGTATGCTGAGTTTGGCTGTTCCTCACCCAGCTGTATTCCTCCTATACAGCTATTTCTGTTTCAGTTAATGATTGTGTTTTAACCTAAATATAGAGTTGGTTGATTTGATTTAGATTTTTTTGTTAATTGATAAATACAACCTATCAACATGTCTATTTTTAGAAAGCATTCGTACAACAGCATTTGAAAAGAACTTCTTCACAGTACTGCATATTGTCACCAACAATTTCTTGAAAGTCCCACATGCATAGAAGTGGAGAGCAATGAGGACCTGTTCTTCCACAGGACAGAAGCTCCTCCTAATGCAATTTATTCTAGATCTCAGCCATGTTTTTGAGGAAGGTGGATCCTCACTGGTAGAGCCATTATTGCCATAGGTGCTCAGAAAGAAGGCTCAAAGCATTCTTTGCCAAACAAAGATGATGATGACTGTAAGTCACCTCTTAAACGAGAAACCGAAAGAGCAGAAGTACAGATTCATCTGGCATAGGAACAAATCACTCTTACCCAACTACAGCAAGCCAAAGCCAGACTTCAACTCTCTCCACAACTGAAGAACTCTTAAATATTTTTATGTTTAACAGGACATTTAGCCATTTATGGTTTAAAACACTTGTTCATATCATTCTGTATTCTTTGCTTTGTTGGTCAAATGCAATATGCAAGAGAATTTGTGATATTGCGTTATTGTTTTCTCTCTTCAAATAAAAACACTTAAAGTGACCCTACGCTGGCTAGAGTATTCTACTTCTTGTTCATTACACAGGAAGAAGCCCACATTGTGATATGTAGCCCCATTTAGGGCACCGATTACCTTGAAATGTTTGTATCTGGAGCACCACGTATTGGTACCTGTTATTTTATATGGTTGAAACATGCGACGTAGCCCTGAGGTGTAAAACATGTTACATGTTGTTGTATTTTCTGATGTGTTATTTTGTGAAATATTTTGCTATTTGTTTTGTTGTTGTGGTTATATTCTCTAAAATGTTGTTGTGTTTTCCATTTTGTTATCATGTTGTGTCAGATGTTGTGTTTTGCACCTCAGGCACCAATATATATATAAAATTAGATCTCAGGATTTAATACTGTTTATATATATAAAAAAAAGGGGGGTTGAGATTAGAGGAAAGACAACTGCAAGGGGTTTTATATGCTTTTAATGACACACATGATGTATGCAAACAATTCCATATAAAAATGACAATTTCTTCATAAACTAATTTCTTATGTATGTACCACCCACCCCCTCCCTCCACAGTAGAGCAACTGGTCACAATGTATTCAATCAAATTAGCTACCAAAGTGATTGTTTTTATTCATATATACACTACACATTTACATTATGGGACTTACTGACCAAATAGGAAAGGTTGCATTAAAAAACTCCCAATAAAATGGTTATTATTCATGTCCTGTCACAATCACACAAACTGTGAAAGGTAAAAAAAACTGTGCACACAAGAAGTACAAAAGATACATTTTCTTCAAAATGTCAATTACAGATATTTCATTATTTTATAAAACCTTTAGCACACTCCCTCTTGGGCTCAACTCCTAGATAAGAAAATGCAGGATTTCTTGCTTCGGTCACATTTGAGACTTTAACACACTTTAATCTACTTTGTAGATGTTTGACAACCACAGGGTCCATTTTCATTCAGTTTACACTTCTCCTCAATTTACTTTTCGACATTTAACTGATTTTAATCAATAAGGTGATCACAATTCAGCATTTTGCCCGAGAACACTTTAACAGTGAGAATAGCAGGAGATATAAAGTGCTACTATAAACCACCAAGCCACAAGTGCCAGTCCTCGGGCTCTGTTCTGCTTTTAGTACAAGAGAACAGCTTTATATCGAAATAATTGTGTCAAAGAAAAAGACCAACAGAAAGAACACATTTGGTTTTAAGGAGGAAAGCTGGCAGTCCCTCACCTGTGAGATTCGTGGGTAATGTGTCGGGCACATGAGACTAAAATGAACATTTTCAACAAAATGACACTACAGTGTAAACAGCAGTACATTAATTGTGATTGTATATAAGGCCGTGGTCTCATAATATCCAGGAGAAATATCACATTCGTAAGGAAGCGAGAAAATCCGTGTTCGTTATAATCCTGTGAAAACCTTGTATCTCCAGCAGAGGTGATGTAGGTAGTTATTTATTTCAGTTGAAACCCCGGGTAGCACCCCCAAATTTCCTCACATTTTATAGTTGATGTTCTTCTGGAAATCTGAAGGATTAAATGGTGCTATTGGATAATATAAAAAAGTCAGAGGCGCACCTTTAAATTCTAAGTTATAAGCTTCTCGATGTTTTTTAAGCCCCTTTAAAATAGCACAGAACTAATGCAAAAATACATTTTAGTCCATCTAAAGCCTGCTTTTCTCCTAGAAAGTTAACTTCATGGAGATATGAGGTCTTCACCTGACAAAATATGAAGGGTTTCATTCTAAAACTTTATATTCATATATATAAAAACATGAAAAAACTGTTATCACTCAATAATAAATCCATTTAAAACAATGTTAGTATATAATAGTTGAGGGTATTAAAATAAAATCATTACATGTTTTTATAAAAACATGTTATTTTTATGTAGGAAATTGTTATATAAAATCAGTATAATTTTTTTTTGAGATTTTTTTCGTAGAACAAACTCTTCAAAACCCGTATGAGAATATCATGAGAAAAGAACATTTCCTAAAGAGAAGAACTGATGCGGAGTTGATGGAGGATTGTAGACATTTCAACAACCGAGTCAATTGTTTCAATGCTTGTGCAGGATTTCAAGCCCCAAAGACTGAACCACATGCTGCGGCTGAGTTCCAAACCTCTGCAGAGAAAAACTATTTCTCTCTGTGACAAAGCTGTGACAACATCAGTCGCTGAGACGTGCGAGTTGGGAGAGCGCTGACTTTCTAACAAGGACATGAGAGTCATACAATGGTTCCATTGACTTGTTTTTGACCTCCCCCAGCCCAACACCAGTTAACATGAAAAAAACACTCTCACAAAAATATGCCGTTGATTATTAACTGGGGTGCCAGTGTGTTCTTGCTGAGTGGAATCTGAGCCATGCATTGATTATCTAAACCGAGTAGAGTGATGTTTTTTTGCCTCCTGAGGTTCACATTCAGCTCCAGTGTCTAGTGCATTGCACACACAAAAACACAAGCATGCAAATTATTCACTTCTTGTGAAATACACTCACCAATAGCTTGTAGTGCTTTCTTGCACAGTGAAAGGCCACCAAAACCAAAAGGCTCAGTGTGAGCTTGGTGGGGACATGCAGTGTCCTAACATGTAGCGCATTGTGCATAATTTAAAATGCACATGCTCTTCCCTCTTTTTGTAAATCCCTGAAAGGTAGGCTCTAACTTAGTTACCAGTACACTTTAAAACAAAAACACCATGTTTCAGATTTTTGCAGCTTCAAAAGTCTGCTAGTACCTCGTATTTCATCTGCTGTACCACAAAGTAGCTGCAGGCACAGACACTAACAACCGCATACATCAGTGTGGCACAATGCCTCTGTCTTCTCCATACAGGATGCCTTTCTTTCAGGGAGCATGTCTACTGGCCAGATGGGCTGCAGGGCCTTCTCTGGCCAAAACAAAATGGCTTTGAATGTGTTGAAGACCCCCATCAGGTCGGGGAGAAAGTGACCAGAATACTAAACATCACCTTCAATGCACATCATGGTTCACTTTGTCAAAGTGTTCTGTATGTTTTTCTCTTTTTAGCTGAGTAGCACAAGGGAACTGAAGGAAATACAAAAAAAAAAATGCTTCACATGTAGTAGTAACAACCATAGACATTAAAAGAAAATCAACATAAAAAAAAATCAGCATTCATTAATCCAGTCAAATGTTGATGATTCTGTGATGATCAGACCCTTCTCGTACCATGATCGGTTTTGACAAACATGAACTTTGCTTATCAAGTACTGGGTTATAAACCGAAGCTGAGTGAACTTCTTTTTTGGCACTTAACACATAGAGAGCGCAGATTGCTCAGAGGAAGACAGGAATACAAATGATGCCATAGACACAAGATTAATGCTACACTGTGTCGAGTCATGTTGCGTCACAACTGGGTGACTTTTGCAGGACAACCTTGGATGTTTCGCTCGATATCGAGAGAAGACTCACTTCAACATGCATGTACTATTCCCAATATTAAATCACGCACCCAGCTCATTTCCATCACGCAAATATTCATCTTCCCTTTCTCTTGCTCACATCAAGCATCACATCACATTACTTCCCAGTCACCAACTTCAAGTATATCCACTCCAGGTGTCCGCTAGTCCCAGATACTCTGGATTCTCTGCTGTGGAGGTCATAAACCCGTTCACATGCCTGGGCACTCTTTCGTCTCGCTCCAGGGCTTCGGGGCCGTCTGGTGCTGAAGCCCCGGCTACAGCTTTGGCTTTGGCCGCAAGGTCCAGATAGTAAGGGTTGTCGAAGGCTGGAGAGGTGGAGGCCCCGGTACTCGCGGGGACCAAGTATCCAGGGTTATCCACACTGTGACCGGAGCTCAGGCCATTAAATAGGCGTCGGTCTACTCTGGAGCCTTTACGAGGCAGTGTGCTGGGTCGCTCGGAGATCCCTGGCCTGAGATCCTGAATCTCCTGGTTAACGTACTCTAAACAAATGGAAGAACAAAGAAAAGTCATATCAAAACACTTAACACATGTAACATTTCCTTTCATATCATATATATTTTCTATTTCATTTTTTACAATGGAAGCAATCTCCCGCTCACCTGGTAAGGCATGATTATGATTCTTCCCATGACTCCGTCTTGGTAGCGAGTGATGAAGGTGATTAGGATGATGAAAGCCATTTGGCCTATCTGTCTCCAGGTCACTCTGGCTCCCATTGGAGTACGTGGGATCTTTGCAGTAGCGTCCAGGGCTGGCCGGGGGCAGCGAGGGGTCGTCCGAAGGCCCGTCCAGGAAGACCGAGTCAGATTGGCCCCCGGTTGAGGGGCTGCGAGCCAGCGTTGTGTACTGAGGAGTCCACAGGCCGTTGGAGGTGCTTGCTCCTAAAGGTAAGGTTGGGTACTGGCTGCAGCCAAGAGCGCTCAGAGAGGAGTGCATGTTTCGAGAGCTACTGGCAACAGAGGGCTCAACATCCAAGCCCTGATCTCTGCTCTGCTGGAGAGAGAAGAGAGATACGTTAGAAGAAGGCAAATTTAGCCACTCAAAGGTTCCCAGTTCTCCATGGCTGCCACAAATCATGTATTTATATTGAAATCAGATGTAATCAAGCCTTTTTGGCCGGTTTGAAATTCAATTCAAACCTACTCTCTGCAGATGTGTCTCAGTCAAAAATCCAGCTACTTAATTATCTCTCTCGCCAGCTATGTTACCTAAAAATGATATAGCAATAAAAGTGATACAACAAAGTACAATATACGGTAAACCCCTGTAAAACAAAAAGTCTATAGCCATGTAAGCAGGCTTGAGCTAAATGCTAAAGTTACCATGCTCACAATAACAATGCCAACTTGCTGGTGCAGGTTAAAAACAATGACTCGAGAACATGTGTAAGCTCTGAATACCGATCTTTTAAAGTTAAAAGTTTTAAAGAAGTGTAGTAAAAGCCCAGAACACAGAGCTCACAAAGACACTCACAATACCAACATTCAGTAAAGGTCAGTTCTAATTTAAAAAAAGGTAAGCGTTAAGTACTCTCTCTCCTGACCCTGTATGACTGGTGTCTTGATGGTCCGTTGGCTTGACCCCCATCTCCCTGAGTCCCGGGAAAGTGATTTGGCTGAGGCACCAGATACTCTTCAGCATCCAGCATATTCCTTATATTGCTTCCTTCCTCTTCCAGAAGCGTCCGGTAGAACTGGCTGTCCACTAACATGCCCATCTGTTCGTCGTTCTGAAAGACAGAAAAAGAACAACATGGATGTGAAAACACAGCAGGAATGTAAGAGTAAGTTTTTATTTATCCCATGGATGTAAGATATGTCTTTTTCAAGGGAAAGTAGGCCTCGTAATGTAAGCACAGTCACACAAGTAAAACCTTTGCAACGTGAAACATGCTTACACATACCTTAATGACCACATAGCGAGGCGGATCTCTGGCCATGGCAATGAAATTATTCACCAGATCTTTGAACCTCGGTCGGCTGTCTGGGTCAATCATCCAACCTGTTGCGAAACATAAAATCAAGGTGTCACACAGTTAATAAATCGAATAATAATGGCAAATATTTAAAACATAATGTTGTAATGAACTCCTGCTTCCTCTGCTTTGATGAGCTGACTAGGAAGCAGACTACATACAGTAGGGCCAAAAAGTACTTAGTCAGCCACGTTCTCCTACTTAGAAAGATGAGAGAGGTCTGTAATTTTCATCTTAGGTACACTTCAACTATGAGAGACAAAATGAGGGGAAAAAAATCCAGGAAATCACACTGTAGGATTTTTAAAGAATTTATTTGTAAATTATGGTGGAAAATAAGTATTGTCACCCACAAACAAGCAAGATTTCTGGCTCTCACACACCTGTAACTTCTTCTTTAAGAAGCTCTTCTGTTCTCCACTTGTTACCTATATTAATGGCACCTGTTTGAACTCGTTATCTGTATAAAAGACACCTGTCCACAGCCTCAAACAGTCAGACTCCAAACTCAACCATGGCCAAAACCAAAGAGCTATCGAAGGACACCGACACCAGGAAGAAAATTGTAGACCTGCACCAGGCTGGGAAGAGTGAATCTACAATAGGCAAGCAGGTTGGTGTGAATAAATCAACTGTGGGAGCAATTGTAAGAAAATGAAAGACATACAAGACCATTGATAATCTCCCTCGATCTGGGGCTCCACGCAAGATCTCATCCCGTGGGGTCAAAATGATCATGAGAACGGTGAGCAAAAATCCCAGAACTACACGGAGGGACCTGATGAATGACCTGCAGAGAGCTGGGACCAAAGTAACAAAGGCTACCATCAGTAACACACTATGCCGAGAGGGACTCAAATCCTGCAGTGCCAGGCGTGTCCCCCTGCTTAAACCAGTACATGTCCAGGCCCATCTGAAGTTTGCCAGGGAGCATATGGATGATCCAGAAGCGGATTGGGAGAATTTCATGTGGTCAGATGAAACCAAAATAGAACTTTTTGGTAAAAACTCAACTCGTCGAGGAAGAAGAATGCAGAGTTGCATCCCAAGAACACCATACCTACTGTGAAGCATTGGGGAGGAAACCTCATGCTTTGGGGCTGTTTTTCTGCAAAGGGGACAGGAAAACTGATCCGTGTTAAGGGAAGAATGAACGGGGCCATGTATCGTGAGATTTTAAGCCAAAACCTCCCATCAGTGAGAGCCTTGAAGATGGAACGTGGCTGGGTCTTCCAGCATGACAATGATCCAAAACACCGCTCGGGCAACGAAGGAGTGGCTCCGTAAAAAGCATTTCAAGGTCCTGGAGTGGCCTAGCCAGTCTCCAGACCTCAACCCCATAGAAGATTTGTGGAGGGAGTTGAAAGTCTGTGTTGCCCAGCGCCAGCCCCAAAACATCACTGCTCTAGAGGAGATCTGCATATTTTGGCCCATTCTTCCGGGCCAAAATACCAACTACAGTGTGTGCAAACCTGGTGAAGACTTACAGGAAACGTTTGACCTCTGTCATTGCCAACAAAGGTTAGGTTACAAAGCATTGAGTTGAACTTTTTGTTATTGATCAAATACTTATTTTCCACCATAATTTACAAATAAATTCTTTAAAAATCCTACAATGTGACTTCCTGGAATTTTTCTTTTCTTATTTTGTCTCTCATAGTTGAAGTGTACCTATGATGATTACAGACCTCATCTTTCTAAATGGGAGAACTTGCACAATCAGTGGCTGACTAAGTACTTTTTGGCCCCACTGTAGATAAAAGCCACATCCATGTACAGTTTCCATATTAATTATTCCATTGTTTTACTAAATCAGATTAAACAAAGATCAACGCTGCAGTAAGAATTACTGACATTTGACCATGATCATGTAGACGTCAATGGTGCAGATGGGGGGCTGGGGGAGCCGTTGTCCTCCCTCTAAAACATCTGGGATTTCTCTCGCTGGGATCATGTCGTACGGTTTAGCACCAAATGTCATAAGCTCCCAAACAGTCACCCCTGAAAAGGAGAGACATGATTACAACAAGCACAACTTTTACTCACTTAATGAAGTGTATAAATGACTGGTATGAAACTAGACTAAACATAATAAAAATATTTGTGTCCGTATTCACACCAATTTAAACTACCAGTTAGTCTTGTGTCTATAAAAAATAAACATAGTTCACTCCATTAAAACCTTACTTACACCTTGCAATATCATGCTACATTAGAAAATTTGAGAGATTAACTTTGCAACCCCATTAAACAGCAACAAAAGGGCCTCTATAGTTTTTGTCTTAAATGTCATTTCCAGCCCTGAGGGATACTGACCATAGCTCCAGACATCACTCTGATGAGTGAACTTCCTGTGCAGAATAGACTCTAGAGCCATCCATTTAATTGGCACCTAGAAACACATATTTAGATAAATAAATATCTGTGAACTTCTCCCATTTAGATGCTCTTACAGTCACAGCCCAATCTCACCTTCCCTCCATCAGCGTGATATTCAGTCTCGTCTATATCGAGTAGACGGGCCAGGCCGAAGTCGGTGATCTTCACGTGGTTTGGATTCTTAACCAGAACATTGCGGGCAGCCAAATCTCTGTGGACCAGACGGACTTCCTCCAGATAATTCATCCCCTACCCCAACATACACACACACACACACAGATCCATGTCCACAAATATACAAACTGATACCACATAAAATGTGAAAGGAAAAATAAGATGATGAGCAACGTTCAGACACTGCTGTTTTACTAAGAAAAATATACACCACCAAGAGCAGTAGTACAAGTACAGTGAGGAAAATAAGTATTTGAACACCCTGCTATTTTGCAAGTTCTCCCACTTAGAAATCATGGAGGGGTCTGAAATTGTCATCATAGGTGCATGCCCACTGTGAGAGACATAATCTAAAAAAAAAATCCAGAAATCACAATGTATGATTTTTTAACTATTTATTTGTATGATACAGCTGCAAATAAGTATTTGAACACCTGAGAAAATCAATGTTAATATTTGGTACAGTAGCCTTTGTTTGCAATTACAGAGGTCAAACGTTTCCTGTAGTTTTTCACCAGGTTTGCACACACTGCAGGAGGGATTTTGGCCCACTCCTCCACACAGATCTTCTCTAGATCAGTCAGGTTTCTGGGCTGTCGCTGAGAAACACAGAGTTTGAGCTCCCTCCAAAGATTCTCTATTGGGTTTAGGTCTGGAGACTGGCTAGGCCACGCCAGAACCTTGATATGCTTCTTACAGAGCCACGCCTTGGTTATCCTGGCTGTGTGCTTCGGGTCATTGTCATGTTGGAAGACCCAGCCTCGACCCATCTTCAATGCTCTAACTGAGGGAAGGAGGTTGTTCCCCAAAATCTCGCAATACATGGCCCCGGTCATCCTCTCCTTAATACAGTGCAGTCACCCTGTCCCATGTGTTACGGCTGTATGTATTTCCCTGTGCTGTGTCCATGTTTTCTGTCTTTCAGTTCTGTTCTGGGAGTGCTCCAGCTAATTACCAAATATGGTCCACCTGGCCTTGGAAGGCGGGCTTTAAAAGCTGCTGTGCAAGTGTCAGGGGGGGACCCTTCTTGATTTGGTACTGCTAGCCTTGCTGCTTCCCAGCTGGGGCATTTTTGTATTGTGTTTTTGGTGTTCTTAATTTATTTTCTAGTTATGTTAATAAATTCACTTGATTTGGTTGTTTTAAAGGTGTTTATTTGTGTTGAGTTTGGGTCAGTGTTGGGATGTTGTTCGTCCCATGTTGCCACCAAAGGGTGGGACGTAACAAATGGGGGCTCGTCCGGGATAGAACAATCATGAGGTGAGATAAAGATGTGCATCTGATGGCCTTGAGTGTAGTGGTTGTCTCTTTTGTTAGAATATCTGTAAGTTGTGGCTACATGTTGTACTTTTGACTGGGGTAACTCAGTAGCTTGGGAGTTTTTGCTGTTGAGCACTCTAACTAGGTAGCCACCGGGCAGGTTTAAAGAACTTGCCACTTTTTTGCCTTTCTTATTAAGTGTTGGGATGTTGTTCGTCCCATGTTGCCACCAAAGGGTGGGACGTAACACATGTGCAGAAAAACACCCCCAAAGCATGATGCTACCACCCCCATTCTTCACAGTAGGGATGGTGTTCTTGGGATGGTACTCATCATTCTTCTTTCTCCAAACACGGTTAGTGGAATTATGACCAAAAAGTTCTATTTTGGTCTCATCTGACCACATGACTTTCTCCCATGACTCCTCTGGATCATCCAAATGGTCATTGGCAAACTTAAGACAGGCCCTGACATGTGCTGGTTTAAGCAGGGGAACCTTCCGTGCCATGCATCATTTCAAACCATGACGTCTTAGTGTATTACCAACAGCTCCTCCCGTGTAGTTCTGGGCTGATTTCTCACCTTTCTTAGGATCATTGAGACCCCACGAGGAGAGATCTTGCATGGAGCCCCAGTCTCCACTGTGAGAGATTATGTCTCTCACAGTGGACATGCACCTACGATGACAATTTCAGACCCCTCCATGATTTTTAAGTGGGAGAACTTGAAAAATTGCAGGGTGTTCAAATACTTATTTTCCTCACTGTATGTGCACCTAAACCAACAAACAAGAGGATACCTTGTTTCTTGTTTGCATACCTTGGCGATCTGGACACACCAGTTGAGAAGGAACTGGGAGCCGATGCGGTCCTTGTTCTCCCTGACGTAATCCAGGAGGCAACCGTACGGCATCAGCTGGGTGACCAGCTGGACCGTGGAGGTCAGACAAATCCCCAGCAGACGACACACGTAGGGGCTGGCCACTCCTGCCATCACATAGGCCTCCTGGGGAAGATAGAGGAAATGTGATGATGGGCAGTATTATGTGTACTGTAAATGTGTATGTGTGTATCTGGCTTGTACTCACATCGAGGATCTCTTTATTCGCCTTTGGTGAAGTGTTCTCTCGCAATACCTTGATGGCAACTGGAATTTTCACATTTTCCCCATCAGGAGCCCACACTCCCTGAAACAAATAGTCAAAACAATTCAAAAACTCACCAAAGATGTAAAGGTAAATATCTAAATAAAAACCAAAGAACTGTCTCACACACCTTGTAAACAGTACCAAAGGCCCCTGCGCCCAGCACCCTGAGTTTTGTTAACTCTGTCTCCTTCAGAATACGCATTTGAGCCTGATTGGGTGACGCACCACTGGGTGTTAAAGGTTCCACCAGCTGTAGGCAGGAGGGAAGCAGATGGCAAATTACTTCATTACACACTACAACACCCAAGAGGAACATAGGAACTAAAATTCTGCACCGACTTTTAATCTAAAACACTTATGCACATGTCTGATTTATGTTTAGCATTAACCTTCCAGCAAATAAACTCCCACCTGTTTCAACAACACACTACAAAACAACATTCTAACCGGTGTTACTCATTAAGCTCAGTGCCCACCTCATGTTCTTGCAGGAGCCTCCTCATTGTCTCCTTCCTCTTCAGCTTCTTCTGTCTCTTCAGGTAGAAGACCAGCAGAGCCAGCAAGATGAAGAAAAGCAACACCCCACCCACTGCAGCTGCGATGGTTGTACCCGGGCTGAACAGAGAAAAACAGTTCAGCACAGCTTCTATTCCTCAAAAGAAAAAATATTTGAAAATAAAATACCTCGCACAGACCACCAATTTAGCATCAAGTAGCTCACCCTGTCCTGGTATCAATGGGGCAGCCTCTCTCATCCATCACAGTGCAGCTGAAACAGAGAAGCGTCGGGTGTGACATGGTTCTCATTGTGTGTGCAGTGTGTGCTTATGTTTGTGACGTGTGTCCACTCACGACAGTGTGCAGTTGGTGTTGCATGGCAGACAGTGTCCTGTAGCATTGCTATACTTCCACACAGTTAGCTGATCCTCCTTCACACCACTGGGACAGTGATCCACACAGGACTCACCATCCTGGAAGCTTCGGCACTCTGCACAATGTTCTGCACCCTGAAGACAAACAGAGGACAATATTTAAGTACATTTATACTAACACACAGATATAATAGGGTGGAATTTTTTTAAATTTTTTTTTTTACAGTAGACAAACAGGCAGGAAATTTGGCAAAAGAACAAGGGGCTAGAAGTGAATACAGAACTTTTTGTTGCAGTGTACACTTCCGTCTGAATAACTGTCCATGTGCTGCTTTGTGGTAATAAAATGTTTAGGAATCATATTTCAATGTATGTTTATAAATCTAAAGAAGCAGCAAAGACACAAGATTTTTAACAAGGCCGCATCAAATCAGTTTTTTCATTGTCTATACAAAAAAAAGTCTTTAAATTTATTGTTTAATCAAAAAAATAGACATAGTGCCATTCAAATTTCCCACAGCCCAAGGTGACATTTTCAAATAACTTGTTTAGTCCAATTACTAAGGTAATCATTCTACAAAAATGAAAATTGCTTTAAATATACTATTAGTAAATTATTTATGTAATTTAAGTATTACATTCCATTGAAAACAAAGTTAATAAACAGCTACTCGGTTCTGCGTTGGAGTGAGAGCCACATAGAGTCAACCATGTTCAATTGCCTTTTCCTCTGCAGGGTCGTAAGAATTTACAGTTGTGAGTAAATTGTAAATATCAATTGAACTGAACAAACAGATCATGTTTAAAAAGGTTACTTTGACATCATGTTCTGGCAATAATTGAACACATCAGGATGAAGATTTAAAAGGCAAATGCACTGCATTAGTGTGTCCAGGAGTTGCAACCTCAATTTTTTTTTAGCTCTTTTCTAAGCCCAAAAGGTTGATTTACTTTAATATCCAAAATCATTATGGTTGAGTAGATGAGACATGTTCAGAGTATGAAACTATACCAGCACTGTCAGAAAGGCTGTAAGCCGCATGAACATCTTACCGGGCCATGACAGGAAGCAGAGCCATTGAGAGGTCGACACTCTGTGTGACAGGCAACACACAATGATCCATCTGTGTATTCTCGTATAGACCTGCAACACAAGCACGGCAGGGATGTAACATCATATTACACAGTCTGGCATTTGTTGGATGCTTTTATCTAAAACACCTGACACCATCATAAGGATATACGTCTTTTTAGAAATGCAAATAACTGCCATCATAAGATGATCAGCACAGGACAACTTGTTTTCTAAGCCACAATGTTTATTATGTTTTATTAACTTTGACAATAATCATATTGCAACAATATGATCACATCATTATATTTCTTTGTTAAAGAAATAGTTTTTTCAGCGTATTCACTTTTTTGCTGAAGTTAGATGAAAGACTGATACCACTTTCACATATGTACAATAAACATGAAGCCACAGCTAACATTAGCATAATCCTATTAGCTTAATCTAGTACAGTTTCTCATTTTTACACGTCAATTTTTGTACAGATTAAACAAATGAGAAATAAAGTGTTCATCTGTAGGCTTTAGAGGTGCTGGAAGGTTGATTTTTAGAGAGTAAGACTAGCCTTTTCCCTGTTAAAGAGTGAAGAGTAGGACATAATCCATTGCACTAAACATCAATTTCATTATTGTATAATATAATAAGTGATTTTACATACGTTTGCCTTACATGAGCAACAAATGTACCTTCACACAGAGTCTTGTTTCATCATCCAAGAACGATTATGGCAACATAATTTATGTAGAGATTAAATACATACTGTATGAAATGCTTAGTCATGCTTATTGTGTAGCACAACCTCCTCAGTAGGATATTTTATGCTTTTGGACTGTGTGAAGCGTGCACACACGTCATCAAACTGCAAGGAAACCAATTACAAATTAACCCCTTCAAAATGGATTTCTACTGATTTACTTTTGTTCTGTGTCATCTTCTAAATATGTCACTTAAATACATACGTACATCGTACCAAAATCAGTCCGTTTACTGTACAAAGAAATTCGGAGCATTGTATCCCCAGTGTTATTGCGTGTATTTGCTTTGTCAATGATCTACACCTGCTTAAGGGCACACTTTCGGTTAAAAGCTTTCAGATACATTTATTGTGACTACTTTGGAATTTAGCACTGACTGCCAAGCCAGTCAATTACACACAGTGTACTGTATTATTTGAAACATTATCACTTGGCTTTTTATTGATTAAGCACAGCCACACCCTCACCTACACCCAGACACACACACACGTTCTTACCCTTGATAGAGGTCACACTGCTCTACGCACTCAGTGCCGCGTCGGAAAGTCTTGCAGGACACACACTGGCTGGGCCCTGGGCCCCAGCAGCCCCCCTCGCACAGTCTGTGACAAACACGCCCCTGTTTCACTGAAAACCCATACAGAGACAGAGAAATTAGAGCATAATGCACACTGTACTTATAGCTGGCCTCTTCACCTGGAACAATTAACATTACTCACTCAGAGTGTTTTCAGCTTTGTGAGAGCTAAGGCTGCACGATCAAGTGCAACCCACAGTAACGGACCTTGGCATTACTATGTTCACCTACCACAGAGGTCGAGGTCCTGGTTGTGGCTGACAATGCGGTGGGGTCCCTGGGTGGGATGGAGGAGACTCTGCCAGGGCAGTGAGCTGGTGTAGCACAGCTGGGAATTGTTGTGCAACAACACCAAACCTCCACTGACGCTGCGTAGTGAACGCAGCCCAAGAGACTGTATGTGTAGATTCTGGACGGCAAGTGAAAACACACCCCTGAACAAAGGTAGAAGCTGTGAGTGACCAGAAATCTACTGTGGGGTGAGTTTTCTATAGTCTGTCCATTTATAATTATTTTATTTTCAGTTTTTAAAACATCAAACAAAAAAATATTCTCTCCTAACACATTATGTCAAAGTCTGTTTGTGAGCAAGTGTGAAAATAATTAGTGATTAGATTATGTGTTTCTGTGTAGGAACGCAGAAAACAAATATTCATAGAATAAAGGAATAATTACAAGTATAGTGAAGAAAGCTGGGAAAAATTACAAGTAAGTCACAAATGAAGGTTTAAAACAGTGTCAGACAAGCAAACAGCAGATCTGACATTTGTCAGTATGACCTGCTTCGAACATGCTACTCTAGATAGCCTTCCACAGACTTTCACGGTTTTCCTGGCTGGCGTGTGCTGAAAGCTAAAGCAGCTGTGCTGGCTAATAATTAGCCTTTATAACCATGAAAGTGAACAAACTGCCTCAATTACACCAGAGACAAGTCACAAATAGCACAAACAAAGACAGCAGCAAAAGTTTAAGAAGATTTTGTGTTGCTGTATAAACTGCGTACACAATTCTGAATGCAGTTACAATCACAGTAGTGAGAAAACCTGTACGACAGAGTGAGCCAGTTTTGATTTTAGTAAGTTAGTTAAAAAAACAATGTTACAGGACAACATGCTTAATGTGCAGACATGCAGAGAAAAGAAAAACAGATGTGTCAGTCAGACAGGCAGGAAAGGAAGGCAGCTTAAAAGTCTTACTTATAGAGCATCCTGCCTCTGATCACCTTCAGGTTCTCAAACACCTTCAAGTCAGTCCACTCTTCTGGCCAGGCATCAATGTACAAATAACCTGCACATCAAAATCGGACAAAGATACTGAGAAGACTTCAATAGAGGAGTCACAGCATGCTCTGTATACCAGCCTTCTACGGTATGTGGTGTTATATGGAAAATTAGACTGAACTGGCAAATCGTAATCGTAATGCATAGTTTTAAATGCATTACCTGATTTTCTTTTCTAGGTAAAAGCTTCAAGAGTTCAACAAACACTTCCTTACTGTTCTTCTTAGCATTCAGTACCTGTTATCTCCTCCAGTCTGTTGAAGATGCTCAGCTGCTTGAGGGTCAGGCCTGATGTGTTGGTCACAGGGTCCCTGGATAATGACAACATAAGATTTAAATGACAATTTAACACACAAGAGGCAATATATAATTTGAATAAGTATGATCTATCTCTATTTACTGATAAAAATCTCCAGTGGTGCAGGTTATCTCCGGTTTGTGTTTACATTTCACACTTTCATTGTGAACTGTTGGTACATGCAAGATCATTTATCAGGGATTTGGCATTTCAGCTTTAGATGGCGTCAGGTAGGCCAGTCAATCCACCGTTTTATTAAACGTCTACAGAGTGACTGGTGATTCCACCAACTAGTTTGATATATACTGTATATATTATTACTGTATATAAATTCTGCTGTTTACTCTTCACCACTGTTGTATTCCCTATATGTATAAATGTGTCTCTATTGTGTTTTAATTAGATTGCATTTAAATTGGATAATCACAATAAGGAAAAAAGAAACAAAAGGTAGTTTAAAAGGAGAAAAACATAAGTGTCTGAGTTTTAAGTACATTTGAGTGCAGTAGGCTCTGTGGCAGGATAAAGTCTTCGGCATAGAGCTGTGTGGTAAGCTTTGTGTTTCTTACCTTGCAAAGCTCTGAGGAAGGAAGGCCAGACTACCAAAAATCTTCTTACAGTTGTTGAACTGGTCCACATTAGAAGACGTTACCATGGTGATGCCATTGTTGTCCATGACGCCGAGGTTGTCCATACCCAGACCGTAACAAACTACAATAAAAATCATGACAACAGATATCAATTAATTTATCTTAAATCCAGAAAATAAACTGAATTTACTAAAGATATCCAATACAACGGGTAAAGTATTATCACAACCCTACATATAAACCAGGATATCATCTGCATAGAATCATATATAGTGTGGTGTATTGCATTAACAAAAAGGGTATAAGGTGAATTTCTTAAGCTAGTGGTTCGAGACTGAAAAGAAATGGGTAGAGAGAGACTAGCAATGTTGATGGATGATATGCTTTACCTTTAAAAACATCTGAACTTATGGACTCAGGACTTGATTCAGACAGATTCTAACATTGGATAGCTGGGGTCAGTCTCACCTAGCATGATTACTAAGTTAAACAGTTTTCTCCACTAAGTAAATCCCAGACCCCTTCAAGTCTAGAACTAAAGTAAAAAAGAAATTATCTACTTTTTACTGAGCATAAATTATGTAAGTAATCCAAATGTAACAATCCTGATCCATGAGGCAAACCCCAGTTGTATCAACAACAACAACAAAGTACTAGAGAAACAGGCTGGTTCACTTTGCACCACTGTCAGCATGTGATGCATGAGTATGTGCAGTGCAAATCATAATAACTTGTACTGAAGCACCAAGTCATACACATGGAGTACATGTGCATAACTTTAATTAATCTAGAACATTCGTTGTGTAACATTTGAACCACATTATATAACAGTGTTTTTCCATAATTAGACTTTTAGGTAGAGCAGAGGTCTTGTAGTAAAGGAAGCAACATATTGCCGGTGTAGTCAGGCAAGTTCAGCCATTTATTGTTAAGTGACAACAATAAAAAACAAGTGTTTCAGCAAAGATCAGGTAACAGATAATCAAAAACGAAAATCCACATGCAAAGAGAAGGGCTGTGGGTGGACCCAAATCAACAAACAAATATACACTGAACAAAATTAAAAACGCTACACTTTTCTTTTTGCCCCCATTCATCATGAGCTTAACTCAAAGATCTAAGACCTTCTCTATGTACACAATGTACCTATTTCTCTCAAATACTGTCAAATCTGCCATATCTGTGTTAGTGAGCACTTCTCCTTTGCCGAAATAATCCATCCACCTCCCAGGTGTGGCATATCAAGATGCTGATCAGACAGCATGGATATTGCACAGGTGTGCCTTAGGCTGGCCACAATAAAAGGCCACTCAAAAATGTGCAGTGTTTATATAGTCAAGAAGGCTTAGACCTAGGTGTGGTGCAGAAATAAAAGATATGTGAAAAGAAACAAACTAACTTAAACCTATTACACTGCTCCCGAATTCACTAAGCTACTGCCTCAAACGAGTTAACATTCATTTACATAACACACAACCTTAGAGCTAACTATATCACACACCTTAACATGAACACAGAGAGGCACAGAGGCGGACTGCTCAGGTTAAATCACAGCCACCTCTGGCATTTCCACAAGGTGATTTTTATCAGCATGTGAGATGAACCAGACAGGCTGATGATTGGCTGCTGTACCCCGGCAGGCCAGTCGGAAACTGGGAACTCACCTTTGGGACAGTCTACTTCACACTTTTCACATTTCTGCGTCTCACTGCCATCAGGGTGCGTGATGATAACTTCGTGGTTGTCTTTGGGACAAACCAAAGTACAGGCCACTTCCATAGCCAGATAGTTATCTACAATCAGGGAGACAAAGTGTTTACAGGGCGTCTTTGCAGAAAAAGAAAATGGAGTAAATATAATAAAATGGGAAGCTGGTAGCCTATAGCGTTAGATTGGCGCTGCATAGTCGCAACTAGCTGAGCACTGTGTAGCCTACAAGGTATTTTCAAAATAAGTTCTCACAAGGACACGTCTTGATGCAGGTGGCTCCAAAGTTGAACTTCTTGTTTGGGTTGGGTTGGGTCTGAAAGGTGACAGAGTCGTAGATTGTGGGCCCAGGACAGTTTTCCTTACACACACCACTGTCATTGAAGTGTCGGCAAGCCTGGAGAGAAGAGGAAGGAGGAAAACCTTTATTCCAGAAATGACAAAAGACTGTCTGACAACAAAATTAGATTATATTAAAGATAAAAACACAAAAATCTGATATGTGTGTGTCATTTACCAGACAGTCTGAGTCTTTGGGTCCTGTACATCCAGCAGCACACTGCATGTGACAGCAGTCATTGGGAAGTGGACCTTTACATCGCTGACAGCCAGATGCACAATTAATATGGGTCACTGTGAACAAAAATGAAAAAGTGAACATTTAAAGCGGCACTTCACCTGATCTGGATTTTTTCCAGTGAAAACCTGTCACTGTCACACTTTGCACATGATGTTAACTCACAGGTCTGGCAGTCCTGTGCAGTTTCCCCCCAGCAGCTTTTTCCACATGCAGAGAAACAGTCTGGACCTGTACCAGACACCAAACAACAACAAATAAGGAGAGCTGGGCACTTATCCCACAATTGAATAAGAGAGAAACTAAACTAAGATTCTACAATTATGCAAGCAGCTCTGTTAGCATACTAATATTAGCTAATTAGCCCTAAACACACAAGTACAGCTGAGGTTGATAGGAATATCCTTCTTTTTGAAGGTATTTAGGATCAGTAACGTCATTATTATTTATCCATGGAGACTTTGAATATCTGTAGCAAATTTGAGTTCAAGCGGCACTCCCAGAAAAGTCAGGGGATCACCAAATTTAGTAGGATTCAACCTCAGGGGACCATGAATTTCTGTAACCAGTATTTAAGTATTTCATATCAATCCGTCCAATAGTTGAGGAGATATTTCAGTCACAGCGTTGCTAAGACATGCCTTGACATAATATGCCTGGATGATTCAGTGGGCGTCTGACTGTTTGACCACTTAATGTAGATTTGCTTTTGTATATGTGTACAGTCTTTGTGTACTGTCTTTTCACACTGGAAACAAGTGAAATTTCTCTTTCTGTACTGCCCTGTGGGATATTCAATATTTCAATCAGTCAATCAGCTGCTCACATTTAGGGGCCCGAGCCTGTAGTTCATGCAGCTTGCCGTGGATGTTCTGCTCGTCCAAAGTGTCCCCCCAAGTGATGTTCTCGGGGTCTGGAAAGCACAGCTGGGGGTTCCCCCATATATACACCCCACCCAACAGGATCTCTGCAGGGGAGACGATACGTAAGAGGAGCTCACCAACTTACTGTTGCAGTGGAGAACGGATGCTGGATTTACAAATCTTCCAACAGAATCCCAATACATATGAACATGTTTGATTTTCCTTAAAAAGCTGAATATATTGATAAAATGAATGAGCCAAAACAACTCTAACATACAGTCCCAACCCTAGTCCAGTCAAGTCATGTCATGTCATACTGGGCTCGGGCATCAACTCTGAGCTACTACACTGTTATCTGACCTGTGAGGCTACGAAGCCGGAGCGTCCTGAGCCCCTGTCCGTTCAGAGTGTTATCCAGCACAGCCAAGGCGTAGCTGGAGTTGTACAGCTGGCTGCCTCTAATGATCCGAAGGTTGTCCAAAGGCACCAGACTCACTGACACATGAGCTACAAGTACATAGCCCTGAACCTCCACGATCCCCTGAAGAAGCGGTGAAGAGGGAAAATTGGAGCTTACCAAGCTAGTCAACCGATTTTGTCTTTGTTTACATCTCCTTTGTTTTATAATTGATTAATATACTTATTTTGTGTCAAGGTTAAACTGGACTTTTACTCCCCTTTTCTGTGGAACAGCCTATCTGAGGACTAAAAACACCTGTCCCATCTTTAAAACACATTGTTTTAAAATATTTTATTGTACAACTGTTATACTACAAATTCATTATTACAGAAAAAACACTCTACTGTATACCTGTAGGAAGGAGAGGTCAGGGTTCCCATGAATGTGTGTAATCTCCAGATTGCCATGGACAACCTGGCAGCCGGTGTAGAGCAGTTTCAGGGTCTCATAGTGGTTTTCCAGACTGGAGGGAAGGGCCAGCTTCATGTCTGTACCCAGGCACACTGCAACAACAGATACCACATGAACCCCAACTTCATTGTGCATGTACAGTATCTCACAAAAGTGAGTACACCCCTCACACTTTTGTAAATATTTGATTATATCTTTTCATGTGACAATACTGAAGAAATGACACTTTGCTACAATGTAAAGTAGTGAGCTTGAATGTACATTCAAGCTCACTACAAGCTTTGCTACAATGTAAAGTAGTGAGCTTGAATGTACATTCAAGCTCACTACAAGCTTTGCTACAATGTAAAGTAGTGAGCTTGAATGTACATTCAAGCTCACTACTTTACATTGTAGCAAAGCTTGTATAACAGCGTACATTTGCTGTTCCCTCAAAATAACACATCACACAGCCATTAATGTCTAAACCACTGGCAACAAAAGTGAGTACAACCTAAGTGAAAATAATAAATTGTCACTTTAGCAGTGACAGGCTCACTTTTCAGTCATAAATAAAAGATATACAGAACAGACCCTGTCGATTATTCTTCTGTTACACAACTGTAACTGTAACAATTACAAATAAAGCAATTTTAAGACAAAGTAGTTAAATAAATAATCGCATTAGTTGACTTTCTTCTCTTACACCTTCAGTAAGACTGAGTGTTGCAGGCAGAGGATCTTCTGTTATATACTGAAATAAAAATGACGATGACTGCAAGGACTTAGACTCAACATATTTTGACTGTGTAACTGTTTACAAGTGGCCTTGAATGGGTACTCTGAAACATACACCATCTACACCACCTCTGTCTGTCTCTTAGTGTACATGATATATTTTCCATTGGCAGCAGAGAGCACGGATTCCCCTCAGTGGGTTACACACAGTCTTACATTCAGGGTCATACAGCACTACAATTCATGGGGGATCGGGCGCACACACATAGCTCCCATGCTTTAGCAGGCAATCACACAGTGGAAGTCCCTCCTCTGCTGAGGTTATAAATGACTTCCTCTGGCTGACTCCCAACAGTCAGCTCACCTCTCCTGATTGCTATCTCTATACCTCCTTTTGGGCAAGACGGCTGGATGGACATCATCAGAGGAACAGGAAGAACTGGCAGGCAGCACAAGGGTGATTTTAATGATAACTTCAGCAAAGTTAAGGAGATATGTATATGCGTCTGCCACGTGTAAAGCTTCCTGGTGATGGCCGGGCACTCAGAACTTGACCTATATTACAGCTCCTGCAGCTCAGCTAATAAGTATTGGGTCATAAAGTGTAGTTAAGGTCCGCATTAAAATCTGACCGCAAGCTACTGCAGCAAATGGGTATATGATTAAGGGCTGGTGCCAAAAATACACACCCAGTAGTTGCAGCTTGTGTCAAATATTAAATCAAATGACTAATCACTGCGTCCTTTGGTGATGTCATCTTGGAAAATAGTTTTACAAGCCAACAGGGGAATAGTGCTTTCATTCACCAGCATTTAGAGCATTTTTTAGTAAGACAGAATATCTAAACAGAAACTGACTCTCTGATTCGTGACAAACTACCACACACACACACACACACATACACACAGACAGCTCCAGATCTGGGGATTAGGTAAATGTGCCGTAACAGAAAGCACAACAGAGCAGATTTTCCATTTCTAAAAAGTGTGTGTAAAGCCAGTTCTCAGCTTCCTCTCCTTTTATTCCCACATTGTTTGCACTCCAAAAGTCTCTCAGCAACGGTTGTGTGTGCATGGCCTTGTGAGGAGCTGCCCACCCCCTCCGTCCTCGTGGCCTAAAATACTCTCTCTTTTATCACTTACTTTGCTCTGTCAGCCCACTGTCATGTCACTATCCGTGCCTTCCTCTTCCAAATTCACTCACTACATCTTTTTTATTAGCTAGTTTAATGGCCAAGTTGTCTCAGCAAGTTCCCCTCTGTTGCCCCATTAATTTCTTCCTGTCAGTTTAGGTCCATGAGTCGTTCCCGAACAATCTTTTTGGACTCTGGAAAGTGTCATTTCAAAAGAATGTATGCCTTTGCATATCTAGATGATGACACACATATTTTTTTCACCACATCAGCACGCACAAACACAGTGCTAGCTGAGTATCACGGCAACTTGGCTCCGGAAACTTCTACTTTCCAGCCTGTTTCCCACATTTTGCTTTTAACATTTCTGTTCATTTCTTAAACTATCAGTGCCCACTTGTTTGTGCTTAGAACAACCTAGCATTCATTGAGATCTTATTCAGAGTTCTGGCATAAATGCAGACACAGGTTTTAATGCAACACAGAAACTTCAAACAAACCAACCAGTTTGTACTACCTGTGTCCAGACACATCGGAGGGCAAATGTGTTTATAGTTGTTCTAAACAACCACGTTTGAAGAGCTTGCCATCATAGAGAGAGGGGTAGAGGTCATACCATCCAACAGAGATGGGGTCTCAAGTTTGAGACACGGACTCGAGTCCGACTTAAGTCGCACAGTGACTTGAGACTCGACTTGATACTCGTTCTCGAAAGACTTCAGACTCGAGGTGTGAGACTCGTGAACGTTTATTTTTTAGAGACGTCTGATGAGCTTGCTGTTATTCCCCTCCCTGTGTTACCTATAACCTACCTATCTAACACGTATCAGCTGCGCGTGGCCACACGTGAGAGAGGACAACAAACACCGGCAGCTGCTGTGTCATTCATCATAAACTTTGGGCTGAACACAAAATAGGTTAGTAACTTGAGGTTAGTACACATGTTTAGCTCACCATTGGCAATCTAACGTTAGCATACTTATTGTTTTAGCTAGGACTTATGGGAGGTTAACTCAAACTGTCGTTCGTTATGAAAAGATGAATGAGCGATAGTTTACTTGCCACAACTTGTGGTGGTCGATTAACCAAATCATTTATGTCCCGCTGGCTGCCATCACATTAATTATTAACGTCTGCCGTAAACAGGTTACAGGTTTATTGTTGATCATGTAACGTTAGTTTTATTTAGATATAACGGTACACTGGGTTTGAGAGTCTGGGGGATGTGTTGACTTATAGCAGTTAATAAACTGTGATTAGTTGTAGACGCATTGTACATTAGGCTTCATGGTTGTGCTCTGTGAAAAATAGGTTACAGGTTTATTGTTGATCATGTAACGTTACAGTTTTATTTAGTTAACGTTACACTAGGTTTGAGAGTCTGCGGGGTGTGTTGACAGTAGTTAATAAGCTGTCATTGATTGCATTGCACATTACATTGTTGTGCTCTGTAAGTGTAAAACAGGTTACAGTTACAGAATTCCTTATAGCTATGCAGTGTTATAAGCAGCCTGGATTGAACGCAGCATGTGATAACATTCTTTATAACCACGAGTGACCTGAGACTTGACTTGGACTCTCTGCCATCTGACAAGTACTTTGGTTGGATCACACCGATGCCTTAATATCTTTCTAAAATCAACAACCTGAAATTCACACCCACTTCAAGCACACCATGATTGGCCAGCTGTGCGAATTTAAGATAAGTTTCAATGTTTTATTATTACATAACCATTTTTGTTCCCTTTGGTGCAGACAACGTTATTAATGCCTTAGAGGAAAGCTTGTATTTTGTTTGTGCACCATTACCCCCATATTTAAATGATTCTTGCATCTCTCTTTGACGGAGGACTTTTCACCCCAACTTCCAGTGTGGCTGTTTGAGAGCTATTGCCTTCTGACGTAGTTTGAAGCATGGGCCCTGTTCTTTTAGAATTGCTTTATTTCAACTTATACCTACACTTGTAGTTTAAGCAGTATGTTCAGTAACAACACTTGTCATTCCTGTTAAAGACAGGGAACTGCTTTTTTTCTTCATTTTAGTAAAGTTAGTGAGTTAATTGTTTGTTTTATAAAATGTCAAAAACTAATAAAAATGTCCAACGCAACGTCTTCACTTTACATGTTTTGTCCAAATGAACCGGCCAAAGCCAAAAGATATTAAATAAACAATCGTATACATAAACATTTGTTGATGCTGTTGGCTATTTTTGTGATGACAGACTGTATCTTGCATTAATTAATAGTGAATGATTTGGTCTTTATCTGAATTCCTACAAGAGAGGACGTGGCAACTGTAAACTCACTGTGTCTTGTACTACTTTGCTGCTTGAGACTGTCTTCAAGCGGACAGCCAGCTTGAAGCCACACCTGTGCGTGGCAGCGTGCCAGTTAGCACAGGGAGAGTGCATGTGTGTTTACCAGTGTGTGTACGGTAAGTGACAGAAACACGGTGGCTGCAATGCTACTGCAGGAGTTAGACTGAACCGTGGTGGTAAAGCATGCAGTGTGACACACCTGAACAGACTCCTGGCTCTCCTCTAATGGATCAGATCCCTTTAGAGTCCAACAGAAACAGAACAAGCTAACCCAACAGGATTTTCTCTGTCTGTTAATTATCCCTCCAATTTAACACGTCAGTCCAGACTCTAATACAATGCTAATCCTAGCCAACATGTCTTGCAGAAACTTCAAATTTCTCCCAACCTCCCTGAGCACATTTTTTCTTCTCTGTGGCAGAGGAAGAAAAAACAGGTGTTGCTCAACAGACAAGCAGAACAGGATCCGTACTGTACTGGAGCCACAGACATTAACTCCTCACTCATTCACCCTGTCATGCAGAGACTACAATCACAAAATCTCCTGCATACATTTTTACATATTTACTACAGTAAATATGCAACTGCAAGCTGCATTTAAATGTACAGCACAAGGGAAGAAGCGAACAAGAAAAGTGCACAGTGCAATTAATGTTTAAAAGCTAGCAAAATCACACGTCATCGGTCTGTATGATAATCAAAGGTTTAACTGAATTTTGCAATCTTAAGTATTCAAAATGTTTCTTAATTTAGAGAACAAGACTCTGTCATGATTCAGGTTATTTTAAAAATATTCCATGATATCATTAGATTGATACATTAACTAGAAATAAGGGTATGTTGCCCAGACTAAAGCTGGACTATTATTATTTACACACAATTTCATTATTTCAGTTTGAATACACAGCATAATATCTGGTATGGACATTTATGTTTATTGCTAGGTACTATATAGTGATGATGAGTGTAATAAAAAATATTTTCAATTAAGTTTTCTAATTTGTTTAATATGTCAATATTAGTCACCATTTATAATGAATTTGTAACAAATGGCTTTATAAATGGCTAATGAATATTTATTAATGCTTTATAGGTCCGTAATAAGCCATTAATAAGAACTTTCTCGTTGCCATGTTGTGACAAATCCTTTTGTCAACTGTTTTTCCTCCTCTAGTATAAATTACTTTTGAACTCTTACGTTTACCAAATGAACCATTTCACACGTCACCTTCTGGGGGGGAAATGCTGCAGACACCTACATTGATTTTTTATAAATGTTATTAAGGGTTATTTATGGGGAGAAAACTCATCATTCCAAAGGGATTTTTAACAACCTGGCAACCCAAAAGTTGTATTAATGTTTGTAAATGATCTTTAACATATTACTAAATGACTTTTTCACCATAAATAAAGCTGTTAGCTGCAACTATAACACTGAATACAGTATGCCTTATTAAAAAGTGGTATCACAATAGCTCTGTATTACTATTTTATCATGATGTGATTCTACTGAAAGGAGAGATTGATAATATTGGACTGAAATGATCACTACTTTATGAAATGATTGGTAGTTTATTTGGTAGTTCTGCCAGTTTTGCCGTCACTTGCGATAGCAATAGTAGAGAGGTGACAGGAAATAAGGGGAAAGGGAGGACGGATGACATATAACAAAAGGTACCAGCCAACTCATATACTGCAAAACGCCCAAACCACATTTCTACTGCCTATTATAACTACCAGATAGTGTCACGCTGATAAGAGAGTACAAACTCAACCCACAATATGTTCCTCCAAAACACAGATCCTGAGTCTTTTCAAGACCATCTTCTGTGAAGAAATAGTTCATCCTAACAAGGCTGCTGTGATTTATTTGACAAACTGCACAGATTTGTGTCGGCGTACAGTCAAGGCAGGTTGAAGATGTGAAACTCAAACCCTAGAACAGCACACAAGAAGGTGTTGATAGTTTCTTCTGAGGCCGGTAATAAAGGGCACCCCTTCCTTAGCTGAGAGCAAGTTAGACGTAGCCTAGACAAGGCAAACCACGGGTGGCTAAGTTAACCTGCAACTGAAGGCAATTAAGTAGGACTTAATCACTTCGCAGTGAGTTTCGCTCAATGGGTGCAGTGGAGCGTGATAAGGACATGAACTCCGTGGACACACAATACGTCCTCACATACTGCATAATTCACTCTGACCACTAAAAAGGAAAAACACCAAACACAACTGCTGACCTTTGGAACCATACACTTGTTGGCCACAGGATGTGTGTGTATGCATGGACAAAACACAGACACTACAACAAATCATAAATGAAAGTAAGACTTTTGATGAATTGTCCACTTGTGCATGAGTTAACAATCAAAGCGGTCGCACTGCACTGATGCCTCAGAGATTGACACTGTCGAGTAAAGTGCACCAACCTGTTCCCACCAACAATGCAGCTGTATTTAGAAATCATTTCACCTGTGACTACTAGCTTTGTTTGTGCGTGTGTAGTAGTGATGGTGGTGGTGGGTGGGGGTAGCAGCTACTAAAAGACAAAGAAGCTTAACTACAATTTGTTTTGTTTTTTTTCATTTTTGTAGCAGAGAGGACTAAATTATTGCTGTGTAGAGATTTCGTCCCACATTAAAGCATGGTGACATTTCATGCCATGAACTGGCCTATTACCTCAGCAGGGTTGTGATTTTTTATTTTTTTACAGCAGCATGTCTATAAAAACATGTCAATAAAGGCCGCAGTGGAAAGACTTACTAACTCAGAGTTATTGATGTCAATATTTCTGCCATTAGCTTGTGACATATTAAAATGCTTTTAAAATCATCTGACTAGGCATACTGATATCTGACGCCACCTAAAATAGACCTCTATAAGGTCGGAGGCCTATGCAAGCATGATTATGAACTGCAGCTGCAAATAAAGATTACTTTCATGGAGGAGATGAACTGTTTGGCTTTGTCAAAATGCAGAGAGAAAATGTCCTAGAGCCCAAGGTGATATCTTCAAATTGCTTGTTTTTTGCTTATGAGGCCTGAGTTGTTTCCTTTAGTCTGACCTGCAGTCCAAATCTTAAAGGCATTCAGTTTACTGAAATGTAAGAGAAAGAAAAGCAGCAAATCATAACATTTCTTTACTGTTTCAGCTTTAAACTGAAGAGAAGAAAAGAGAAACTGGTGTTAAAACATGCAACATTCTTTATAAAAGAGATAAAATGTTAATACACTATTAAACGCTCCTCTGCCTTAATATTATCAAAACAATCCTGATTTCTAGGGCCATCTTGCAGATATTGCTTGCGCTTTCAGCCAGCTCTTGTTTTACTGGCATGCACTCAAGCCCCAAGTGTGACAAGTGGCCCCTCTATCAGACAATGTCCTCTTTGGAGCCAGAAGTGAATAATTGACATCGTCATGATCCCCGTCACACAATGCCCCCTTCTGTTATTGTTGGTTTGTTTTTGTTTACGCGGATTGCAATCGAGCCCAACGTCCGACGGACGCACAAGTCACTCAGAGTCTCTGTCTCTTTAATAAACTGCAAAGCAGGTTCTCTTATTTCTTACCTGTTTCACTGCTGTGTTCTAGCAGTGAAACAATCACTGCAAGTCCAACAAAAAAAACGTGCTTCAAGTTGCTACATGGGAGTTTTTTGTCCAAACAGCAGGCCTAAATCTCACTTGTAACAGGTGTGATTTTTCTCATCAGCGCTTCATAAATCCCACGAGCCTCAGCAGTGACTGGGACAGAACTAGGGCTGCGCACTCACGGAGGAATGCGGTCCTAGCCAGAAATATCAACCTCTTTCGGGCCAAGCTGAAGCCTGAGTATTCACTCAAATAAAACCCACGTACTCTGCTCCTGTATTCTATAGCGGAGAGTGTCTATTTTGCTAACAGCGAAATCTTTAAAGAGGAGGAAAGCTGGGAAAGTTACCCACCTTCTCTGCCCAACGTGCCCGTCACTCCGAGCAGCACGGCCCCGACAAACACCCAACTTCTAGCCGCCTCCATCTGCAGCCACGGGGCGCCTCTAGTCCATAATCCCAAAGTTAGATGTTTTTACTTCTCTCAATGAGGAATGGCCGTATTCGTCTGCTACGCTGTGTTTTTGGCACCCTTGGAGTTGTTTTTCGCTTCCCACTCTCAGTGACTTCCTCCCTGGAATTCCGTGCCTGTTGGTCGTGGAACGTGACAGCGCGCAGGAGCAGAGGCGCGCGCGCCCGTGGAGTATGAGAGGCCTAAGCGGGGAGTGGCAGGTTGACTCAGCCCGCCCTCACTTCAAGCTCGGCAGGGCAGTGCTGCTCTAACTTTATGCAGAACACTAAATACGATTCATCCTAGTTGTAACTTCTTCAGTGACAATACGGTATCGCTAGGCTGGTCACGTTTTCTCTGGTCGCCCTCCACTCGAAAGTGCACTTGGATGTTTGAGCTTCTCTGTGCAGAATGATATGTGCAGAGTTTGACACTAGAAAGCTGTTTTCCAGTGGTGGAAAGTAACTAAGTACATTACAAATTTTCTGCTGCTTTCTATACTTCTATAGAAGGAATTATTGTGCTTTTTACTCTATTTATATTTATTTGATAGCTTTACTTAATAGTTACTTTGCAGATTTGGATTCATAATACAAAATATATTCAACAAAAAAATTATGGTGCATTATTATAGGTAAGCATATTACTTCCTTGATACCTTGGCTATACAGCTAGGTAGCACAAGATATATATATATTTCATCAATAACTTCAATTCAATCAAGTACATTATTCTGAAATGGTCTGTTCAGCATGATGAAACTCCAACTTTTTGTACTGGAGTGCCCCTTTAAAGTAAAAATATTCAATATGCCAAATGGCTCCTTATAAATGTTATGTTAACAATTTCAGAATGCTTCAGAGCATCCAGGCAAAACAGCTTTCACAATAATCCATTAAACACTCTTCCTTAATTCATCTCTTCACATATGTGGCCTCTTATCTGTATTACTATTAAATGCTCTGCTGTTTAATTATGTTTCAAAGTTAAGCATGATGCTAGATTTTCACTGAATGTATAAAAGGGAAATGATATGAATTATACCGGCTCATAGCATCTTCATAGTTCTCATGCCCCTCACTTCACGGTCACAAATCAGGAGTTGAAGGAGGAAGAATAAACCCTATTCATCCCAATCTATCCACTCTCTCCACCCAGGGTCAGAGTCCAACTTACTGCACAGAGCTATCAGGAAACAACAAAAAGCTTCCCACTAAGCCATGCAGAACACATGTCCCAGACTTTTTACATGGGTTAGTGGTCCTGGTCTTGCTTAAATGTTTGTTTCCCACCTATGGTTCCCACAGAATAAGTCACTTTGCTGCAGAAACGAGTCACTGAGGGCTTCGATGGGAAACAGCCAATTTAGCATTGTGTTTGTACAATTTTCTCAGCAGTTAACTTCTGCAAAATGAATAACACCAAGTTTTATGAGGAGCTCTCAAGCATCAAGTCTTCGATGAAGTTTACTGGCTCTGTAGAAACATGCAAATCCTCTTTTTAGCTATAAAGAACTCAGCTGTGCAAATGCAAAACCTGGCCTAATCATAGGTTTTCTTAAAAATACAAATATAACACGAGAAAGCCTGTAGGTAGGGGTTGCAAAAACATACTTCATAAAACATTAATACTTGTTGTGGTCTACATGGGGTGTAAAAGGAAAAGGCCAGCACGTGGGTGACAGATACTGTGTGCAAGTGAGAGAGTCCAAGGACAACTACACAGACTGCAAAAAATATTTAGTTCCTTGAAGTCTCACAGTTTTTAGATTTCATTTCATTCCATTTTAAATTCAGGCCTTGAGGGCGCTGTCTTGGTGATTCTAGAGACAAAATGACTTACTTAAAGAATCTATGCGTTTAATGCTGGCACACATGCTACTAGGTCAGCAGGACCCTCAGATTGCAGTGGAACAGGGATGATCAGACTATACACGCCACTTACTTTAGAGTCATTTTTGTCCCGGAGGCAGTACCTTCTGTTAGCACCTTGACTTCAGTAGACTGTCAGAAAGTTGAGCATACATTTCTCATACATTTCATGGAGCGAATACATTATCTGGACTGGGAAACTGCAGAAAGCAAAGAAATACACTGTTATGCAGTAGTGGAATATAAGTACATTTACTAGCATTCGTTTTCTGGTCATTGTACTTTCTTGAATATTTTCATTTTAAGCTTTATTTTACACTTCTACTCCTCTACATTTCATGGTGAAATTATGTTTTTTTACTGCACTGCATTTATTTGACAGCTGTAGCAACTAGTTATTTAATGCATACATTTTTTTTCTTATAAAACAATTGTGATGAGCCTATAAAATATGATTCATACAGCGTTAAACCAGTGGCTTCTAACCTGTTTGGCTGGTAACCACTTACTCCTAAACTGCAACTGGTTTGGGCCCTTTGTCATGCTTCAGATGATTTTTTGAGGCCCAAAGATGTGAAATTATCCAACATAAAAAAAAAAAGGTTTGATAAATGTCCAAAAAATGAAAACAGACTTCTTTCCCACTCCATTAATCATCTCACTACCCTGCAGATTTGGAACCATTGGACTAAACCTACTTACTTACTAAAGTAAAATGTAACTTGCAACATCAGTATTAAAATAAGAGTTTTTAGCTGGCAATACTAGTACTAGTACTAAAGTTTGCATACCAGTGAGTGTCAGCCCACTAATAAAGTTTTTTTTACATAGTTGTATAACTTTTACAGGAGTAAAAGATCTGAATTCTCCCACCACTAAATTTAAATGAATAAAATGAATGCTGAGCAGTGCACGGAGACAATAGAATACACAACATTACAATGCCAGTGTGCAAAGAACTACACAGGGTCACGTTGACAGTCAAGGGAATACATTCCTAGATGGAGGACCTCTCCAAATGCACACTTATTTAGGCTATTCGTAGTCACTGGTATGTACAGTAGTGGACACCGGGTATAGTTGTAACACTTTTTGCTTCAGCAACTATTACTCACAGAATTTTTTAGCAAGAGTTCTCAAACCTTTATACAAAATACCCACATTTGTTCACAACAATTGGCACCAATTTAGTCCTCTACAAGAATATCACAGACATCATGAGTTGATGTCAAATGCATTGTGTTCCCTTGTTACAACCTACCCCAATACCGGGGTGGGTTGTAGTAACACATGCTGGGGTAAGTTGTACCAATAAGACAAAAGAAGCAAAAATAGATGCCACACTATATGATATGCTTCAAAAACAGGTAGTGATATAAAAGAACAATGTTTCTCTCTCACTGTAACAGACTTTGTCTGATGACTCGTGCGCATGAACAGTATGTGTATGTAAATTTATCTATAGAATAAACTTACTTAACAGTATACATAATAAATACTACTAAAATGTACGTAATTAAAGAACATCTCTGTACATCCTTATTTCTAACAAAAAAGTGGTGTGTGTCTGTGTTTGCATATTCTTAATCAGAGTCAGTCAGTGCTTGAAGTGGGCCGACACTCACTGGTATGCAGTACAAGCACTTCTATACTTTACTCTTTGGTGTACTGGGACTTTTTCTTGCACACTGGAATTTCTCACAAGCTGCCCGTACACTTCTCTGCCCTCTCCACCGGCGGAGACGGAGTATTGCGTAAGATTAAGTGCCGATACACATGGCAACATGTGAATGGGAAACAGAGTCACAGTGCTGACAAATGAATCCTGGTAACCCTGGAGTGCAGGCTTGGTGGACCAAGAGACTGCATAGGGCATTCTGTAACAATATTAAAATCAAGAAAGTCCCTAGTTAAATGTATTGCATTTTTTAAAGAAGTGTTACAACCCAGCCCACCCCTGTCAGCCAGTGTTTAGCTACCTGTTTTAGAATAGTATTTTGAAATTAGAAAGGAAAAAGTGCATCACGTTGCCTAAGAAACTACATTTCAATCTAAAATAAGTCAAACACTTTTATCTGCAATAGTATAGATGCTAAAAAATATATAGTCTTGGTCAACCTAAAAAATAATTTTTTTCTCTATATATTCTGAATGTACCCGTTTCCAGACTTGAGAACCACCATGGCTGATCAGGGAGGAAGTAGGTAAAAGTTGAAATGATCACCTAACTCCTATCTTATCTCTAATTGCTAGAATCGGTGTTGTTACAACTCTCCCCATGTTACAACTATACCACATTTACAGGACAAAAAGTCAAGTGTCAAGTAGGGGGTGGAAAAGACAAGAGAGTCCCATTCCTTATCAACAAAGAAGACTTTTATTTGTTCCATTTTCTTTTTCTTTTTTTTGGTCAGATATTAGATGTGAGGTGGAGGAAAGTGCATTCAGTAGGAGAGGTGATGGTGCACAGGGCAGCAGGCAGGGGGCAGCAGATGAGCGAGGGAAGAGGAGGGATGTGGTTATCGGTAAGGAAGAAGGAAGTGAACAATGAAATGATTAACAGAGCAAACATCTGTTTTTATGCTGATTCCTCAGGAAATATTCAACTTATTAAAACAGATACCAATGGAATGATTTAGCAAGGTTATCAGTAGGCAAAGTACTTTCAGTTTTGAATAGTGTGATTTTTTGATCAATTTAAATTACATTTTGTTCAAGTGGGCAGTTGTTTTAGCTTTTTAAAAGTATATGTAAATTGTAATAATTGGGACACCATTTTATGAATTATAGTGGTTAATAAACATTACAACATCTGAGAATATAAACATTTTTGGCCAATAACAATTACAATATGCACTATGTACTATGCACTATACTAGGAGAGTATCTCTTCCATGATTTCAGGAATCTTTTTGCCACCCAAACCTATAACAACCTCTCCATGTGTTAGGTCCTCTGTATTCCCCCACCCCCCTCAAAGGCTGTCAGCAAAGCTAAATTTACCCATCGTCTCACACACACATTCATGCAGCAAACGTCCAGCATTTACACACACAGACACCGGTCGTTTTACAAAAGGATTGAGCATAATCTAGCTCTCTCTCACACACACACACACACACAGTGATTCAGTTTATGATGGCAAAAACAACACAATGTCAAGTCAAGGCAATGTGTACACGTCGTACTGGTCATTGTTCGCATTCTCACACAGAAATACAGAGGCGTGGGCAGAATTTCAAAGAAAAATGTGTGTAACTGTACACACACCCCATAAAGTGCACGCATGGAAGGGAAACTTGGAGGGATGAAGACATACAGGGTATGAATTCAAGAGGTTTGGCGCAAACGCTGAGAGGAAGGAAGGTGTTTTACACAGAAGAAACATGCACATTGACAATGCAGTGTGTAAGGCAGACATGGAGGGAAATGGGAGTGTGGGGCAGTTATCTGTAAAGCAACTGATTATGTGTGTCATTATGGAGAATACTACAGCAAGAAATGCAACCAAATCCAAATAATGGGAGTCAAATGAACACCTAAACACTCACACACACCACCTGACCCCAAAATTTATTAAATCTCTTGCTGTAAAAAAAAAAAAAAAAAAAAAAAAAAAAAAGCCCCACTGATTGCAGCTTCCTGTTGCAGCTTATTTTTCCTACTTTCCCGTGTTCTCCTTTTCCTCACAGTAAAAGGCAATCCAGGTGAATTAAAATAATATTTCTCATCAATAATATGCTCATCAGACATATCCCATCCAAATTCAAAATCAAGGAATCAAAAGCCAAAACAGAACAAAGCACAAACTGGTCGTCAACAACAACAACAGAATTAAAAACAACTAAGGCAGCTGATGAAAATTACATATGAAATTATAACTGAAGAGAATAAGAAACAAAAGCAGCAGTGGAACAACAGAGGCACAAAAATAAAGGTGTAATGGAGAGAAAACAAACAAAAAAACACAGTCAGCTAGAATAGCCTCCAAACATAAACCCTCTCTCTCTCTAGAACAATCCTCTGGCAGCCCCCTCCCTCCCATTCACAAGGGGGGACCGCTCTGCGTCCGCCAGTCCGCTTTTGGCACAGCTGGATCCTGACACATGTTGTACCAACAGAGTAGGTTATGATGGCCTGGCAAGCGATTTGGTGCCATCTATTGTCAGCTACGCCAAACTGCAGAGCCAAGCGTGTTGGGTCTTCCAAGAGGCTGGTGATCTTGAGTGAAGTCAAATCATGGGTTCGGGGGAGCTATTACAGAAGCGCCCGAAGACTCGAAAGAAACAGGATACGTGTCCCAATTGGGAGTCCCAAAAAAACCTGGGTCTGCTGTGGTAGAATTCAAAAACCTTTTCCTTCATCTTGTTTTGCAATTATAAGAAATGGCAAAAGAACTGTAGAGCACACGTGAGTACAAGGCAAAGATAAGTAGAGCAAGCGTCAATCGCAATCATTTTAAAGAAGAAAGAAATTACCACAAAATTAAAAAAAATTAAATTAAAAACAAGAAAGATGTAAACAAAGTCTACTTTGATGGAAGTCATAGTGGTGTCATGCATGTCATCTGGGAGGCTGAGCTACTTCCGTGTTCGGGTGTCCAGCTGCTCTGATTGGAGAGGTGTGAGGGTGCAGGCGTGGTGAAGAGGCGATGAGGTCCTCCTACTCGAGTTTGACGCCCATCTTCTCTGTGTTTAGTAAGTAGAGGCTGTCGTCTATCAGGAAACTGGAAGGAGAATGAAGTAAGAATAATTAATCAGGTACCTCTATTATTAATATTCCTTTTAATTCTCTCCTTCTACACACAACTAAATGCAACATTTTCTCTCAAAAACACAACACTTTCTTTCTTCCAGACACTGTCAGAAATGCTTCCGACACTGTGAAACGAAGGCAGAGCGGGTGAGTGGACAAACCTGTAGAAAAGGAAGTGCACCGGTATGGTGCTGAGATGCCACACAGCATGGGCATCTAGGATCCAGAGCATTGGGGGGAAGTCCAGCAGCTCCAGCAGGGCCAGACCGTGAAGCAGCAGCACCACCAGGCTGCACTTCCGACAGTATGGCAAGGTCCGTCGGTTCTGCCAACACCAGCACAGCCACCACAGGAGGTTCACCATGCCTTTAAAGACAGAAGACATTCAAAAGATAAGATGAGAAACATGCCATCTGAAGCACAAGGCATCAGATAAGTGTCATCCTAAATCAGTATTTAAGTAGTGAACAAGGAGATTAGATCTATATTCTAAGTTGTGCAGACTGAATAACTTTAGAAAAAGTATTAGTATTAGGTAAGTAGATACATATTGTAAAAACAAGTACAATGCAGCAATAGAAGAGTACTTAAAATAACACAAGTAATGCAAATAAGCTATTATGACCAACCAAATATGAGCTTTAATGTGACTTTTGTGCATTTGTTTTACCGATGGTGGCGTTAGCAGCCATGTTGTAGCCGTAGTCGAAACTGACAAAGGTCAAGTATGACACGTGCGAGGTAAAGGCCAAGATGAGCAGGACTCCCACCATGCTTGACACCCCAGGTCGCTTCAGACCCAGTGTTCTGACGCAGGCAGTGGGAACAGGAATAATTAACAGAAAGTGTTACAGCAGATATACTCCATTAACCACAATATAGGAGTCGCAGAAGATTCTTATCTTAAATATCAAAACTTAATTCAGGAAATATTAGACGGAAATGTTAACCAGGGTCAATGATTTATAGAGTTGAATGTGCTTTCAGATTTCCTGCGACCATATTTCCATCTCGTTTCGTGGGACACATGAAAACATTTGTAAGTCACGTAGAATACTTGTTTTAGAGCTTACCTCACGCAGCATAGGTAGATTGAGTAAAGAATGACTGCTGTTGCACAGAAATAGTCCATTTTCTGAAGGAGAACGACACAGAGAGAGAAAACAAAAACACAGAAGTCAACATCAAGATCAAAAGACAGACTTTTTTCCTGCTGTATGTTACAGGAACTATGCTGCACGCAGCAGGAGGTCAGTAATGGCATTAGATGTTACTGATTAGCTAATCTCATTAGCCAGAAAAATCCTCATCTCACTAGGTGGCCACTTTTTTTTTTTTAATGAACACTGAATCAACTGACTGCCTGTAATGTGAAAAGGCTGCTTTAAGCTGTGCTCAGCTCATTGTTGGTACGCTGGTCTGCACACTGAGTCCCACCAGCTCTTACCAACCCTCCATATAAACAGTGATCCACTGCTGCCCACGCGGGAGCTGACTGAACAGATATCTTTCTCGGGAGAAAGTGGATCAAACAGAGTCTGAAAGGCTTAATTTTACATCAATCAGGTAAAGAGAAACAAGACTCTGAAAGGATGCTCATGCTGCTGTTTCTACAAAAACTGACAATGATTCTTTATTTTGTGCCATCAAGTGGACAAAAATGGCTTGGTCATCAACCATTACCTCAGTGAGATAGGTGTCCCGGGTGTGAAACACTGTAGACCAGAACCAGGCATTAAGAGATACCTAAAGAAACACACAGGATTTTGTTTAATACACATGGTAAATTTTGTCCTGACACTAACGCTAAGACATCGCAGTATTTGTGTTAAGTTCTTTTCATTTTCTCCGTCTCACTGAAGACGCAGCGTTAAGACTCACCAGAGAGAAGGCGTTGATGGTGTGGTACATGGGGCTCTGGCGTGGCACCGTGCTCCGATAGCGCAGCAGCATGAGAAGGCAAGCCAGGCCGTTAAGCAGAGAGGCCAGGGCGGAAGCTGGCTCCTCAAAACACAGGAAGCGCGCGAATGGCCACTAAGAGAAACAAAATATATCACACTCAGATCGGTTTAAAGCAAAACCAATCCTGGAGCAAGTTTTGTTCTGATAGAATCTACTGATTTAAGTAACCAGAATTTAAAGCTATTGAGGAGGACAGAACCCAGCATCCTCTCAGAATAACTTTAGGTAAGATTTTGTGATAAAGCTGGGTGGGATACACACGCAGACCCCTATAAGAAGCACAAACCTTGCCGTGGAATTGTGGGACCCTGTACCCCTCGGCCTGGTAAAGCCCCACCGTGGTCCACATGCACTGATAGCGACAGTCATCACGACATGTCCAACCTGGAGCACAGGAACAAAGAAAGAGGCGCTGACACAGAAACACAAGGTCACGTTTAGGCCTTACATCTTTTGATTAACTAATAACTGAAAGGTCAAATGACAGAGAATCAATCGGTTGTTCCGGTGAGGAACTGCTGGGTTTTCTTTTTTTGTTTCAATTTAAATGGAAATTCTACTACTGTTGTTGGTTGAACAAAACAAGACATTTGAAGATGTGCTTTACGTTGTCTGGGAAGTTATGATGTTTTTTTCTCACTATTTTTTGACCTTCAATTATTTAAGAAAATGATCAGCAGATTAATGAATGATAAAAATAATGGTTAGGGGAAGTCCTGTTTGCAGCTGCAGAAAAAGGGGGCACTACTTCTTAGTTTCTCTATTCTGGATGAATTCCACTGTATCAATTGCTATAACTTTTCAAAATGTTTAATTTACTGATTTGACGCCAATTTTGCTTGTGGTTTTAAATCTCACACAGACACACACTATACAACTGTTAATGATGGGCCGAGGGTGGAGTTACAATAGGCCCTTTGTGACACCTTGCTCTTCCAGAATAACTGGCTTTCAACTTTTCAGTTAATGAAACGGTGTCACATGTTTCATGAAACGTCAAAGATGAAAAAATATAACCGCGCTTAAAGTCACGCTGCAGCCATGACATACAGAGCAGCATCAGCAGAGAGCAGATACATGGATGAGTAAATACACAGTGAATGTTTGCTGTTAGCAATTACAGTCAATGGGCGCATTTAGATGGACATCCAGTTGTGAAGTCCGGCGGGTATACTGTTGATAAATGTAGCTACAGACTACTAGCAAGCTAAGTTAGCTTAACTTACCTACCACCTAATAGAAGCTCACCTGTCAGCGCCATGTACTGCGGCTGGGCAGACTGGAAGCCACGTAGCCGAGCTCCGGTGCAGTTGGTGCGGACACACTGCTTCACACAGTCACGGTAAACCGGCTCCTTGTCGCCTTGAGAGGACCGTACTGTGGTCACCGACATCAGGACCAAGAAGACGGTCGCCACAGCGGGGAGTCTGACAGATGTGCAGCGGGATTCCGCTGAGGCCATGGTGGTGGGTCTCGGCCCGTCAGAACTCACAAAGGCACGGCGGGACGACAGCGGCATCGACGGCCCACATTACCAGACAGCCATCCCCAGTTTGTGGTGGCAAAGCGGGCCTGAAATGTTTTACAGTTACAGTACTTGTGTGTGTTGCTGTTCCCTTGCCCTCTGATCGGGGTCAAGTTTAATACTCACTCACTCGTTTCCGGCCACTATTTCCAAAGTAAAACACTCGCTGGTGGACGTTTCTGGAATATTTTGTTTTGAGGAGCGATAAGACGAAGAGTTACAGCTAAAGTATCACCTGTGTTTGATCTGATTTCCCAACTTAACTTCGAGAAATAATTCTTGTTTTGTTAGGTTACTATTTTGTTGCATTCTTTACCGGTATTGAAAAGCGACATATTGGCAGCTTTTGTTTTGAAGGCAGAACATTTGGTTGCAGTCAGATTTATTTCCTGTTTTGGGTAACAACGTCACCATGTCACGTGATTCACTGATCTATTGATTTTTTACATTGTGTAATAATATATTTCATGATAGCTCGATATAATATTCATTTTTGTTTATTGTTGTATAGGTTTTATTAATCATAAAACAATAATCATCATTAAAAGCATTCATGTAAGTTAAGAGTTAATGTTTAGGAGGACTTAAACTCCCGAAAATCCTGTGTGATAGCCTACACGTGCTGATACACAATTGGTATGATACCACATCAAATGTATAAACTTTGTCAGACAAGCAGCTGTTTTTTAAAATGCCTCCTTCCTACTGGACTTGGACTCTACAGTGGCGTTTTGACAGGTGTCTTCCCTGTTGTGGAAAATGTCTCTTGCTTTTAATATGCAAGTCTTTTCTCAGTGTCTAACTCATCACACCGCACTCATTAATCGCCAGTCAATTTCCACAGCCTATCAATATCAGGGTTCACTAAATGGTAAAGGGGAAAAGGTATTAAGTGGTGACTATTGACAGATGTCAAACAAACATACAGTGACATTGTTTTTCTGTATTGTTTAATGGCAGCAGATTGCTAGTGAATGAAACACATTTATTTATTGAATAGGTTCTAATTTCCGGATATATTTCAAAGCTAGCTGTATACATGGAAATGAACAAAATGACGAAGAAGAATTGAAATAAGTAACCTCCCCACAACTGGTGTTATTTCAAGAAGCACATTTAACATGATACATATTTGACATATTTGATATATTTTAGACATTGCGGTTATGAATAGATTTTAAAGGTCAGTAGTTTAATTACCCCATCCAAACCTTGATAATGCGTCACCATTTGCATATTACAGTCAATGTGCAGTCAGCACTCTAAAGGGCTGTCCCATGGTGCTATCAACTCACACCCCCACTTAAACCAACAGACACAGTGACATACGAAAGAAAGTGGATTTTATTTATACTTTTTTATTTGTTACAGTCACAACAACAGGAGAGAAACAGTGCTGAGAGGGAGGAAGAAGAGTCAAAAACAAAGAAGTTTTACTTTTGTTTATTTCATCTCTGCCTCCCACTCACCATCTTTCACCATCTCTTTCTCTGTTTACAAGATTTAAAGAAAAGAAAATCATGCTTTCCTGTTTTTCACTGCAACTTTTCCATTTGTACCTGTCGATTAGAGAGGAAGAAAAAGAGAGGGGTAGGCAAACTATTATAGTACAGTACTCCCACTCTTTTACTGTGCACTCCT
The DNA here is from genome assembly GCF_014851395.1 of Micropterus salmoides. Lineage (NCBI taxonomy): Eukaryota > Metazoa > Chordata > Actinopteri > Centrarchiformes > Centrarchidae > Micropterus > Micropterus salmoides. The sequence continues at coordinate 13,294,631 of NW_024041262.1, read as the reverse complement.
CCCCAATGCAAACAAAGGGACAAATCCATTAAACACTCTGTGTCAGGTTGAGACTCACAGACCACTTGGGTCAGTCTACGTACTTGTTTCAAGCAAGCGACTGTGCTTGCACCACAGCACCCAAGAGCCATTTTAGACACACCGCTGTATACGCTGGACTGCATTTGCATACACACTGTATGTAGGTATGATACATGCACTGTTGGCCTCAACACAGGAGGACAGAATGAGTTATGGGAGGAAAAGGAGGAGGAACAAGACGCAGGGACAGAGATGGGGAGAGTGTTTCAGTGCCACAAGATTATTTTTTATTGAAAATAATCCCATGTTCCCCTGTTGGTACTCACACACAAACACCCCCACAGCCTTCAGTCCTCTCACTGAGTATCTCTATAAAGGAAACAAGTCTTTTCGTAGTGAGCTGGCAAGCGGAAAGAGCGGGCTGGGGCGCGAATGTGTGCAAGGAGGCCATGGCGTTGGACAAGGGGGAGTGAGTAGATGGTGCAGCAAATATGGGTTTGAATGGAGGTAGAGATCTTGAAAGAGGGGGATTTACTCCTCCTTCTCCTCTCCGTGTGTGATGACGTAGCAGATGTTCTTGTAGTCCACATTGCCAGCCACATCAGGGGGGAAAGCAGCCCACAGGTTGGTCATCTGCAGAGGAGGGATTAAAGAAATTGCTTACAATCCTGAACAACTAATGACTAGAGTGGGAATACGAGTGAGAGACAAAGACGGATCAGCTCACCTCCTCAGCGGTGAACCTGTCGCACTGGGTGGTCAGGAGCTCTTCAAGGCTAGAGAGGGCAAATGGAGAAAAATTAATATCAGATGGTCTATCTTGATTCAAGATTGTGCCATAAAGAGCTCAGACTGTTAAAAGCCCTTACAATTCCTTCTTGATGGCGCCAGTGCCCTCAGGGTCCAGGACCTTGAAAGCGCTCACGATAACGTCCTCGGGATCAGCACCTAAGAGTAAAAGCAGCCAATTAGTCTCAATTATAAAAGATAAAAAGTTCCTGAATTATATTAAGCGTGTAATGTGAATTATTGTAGGCAAGCAAGAAGATAAATGCACTCCTTGCAGTGCTACATATCTATGAAATAAGAGAAAAGGTGACAAGCAAGGGAAGCTTGAACTGTGTGAGTGGCAACGCACCCTTCAGCTTCTCGCCGAACATGGTCAGGAAGACAGTGAAGTTGATGGGGCCGCTGGCCTCCTTCACCATGGCCTCGAGCTCCTCATTCTTCACATTCAGTTGGCCCATGGTGGCCAGCACGTCCCTGAGGTCATCCTTGCTGATGATGCCATCTCTGTTCTGGTCAATGATTGTGAAAGCCTGCCAGGGAGGATGAGAGAGGAGACAGTAAACACAAGAAATGGTCAGTTATCTTTGATGTGTTGCCACCTCCTCAGATGACATTCATAAGCCCTCCACACGTTATAAACAAAAATACAACCAAATTAAAACAGTGAAAACTGAGACCCTCACAATTCTCACAAGTCCTTGTCATGAGACTTGCTTATGACAATTATCTGAGCGAGGTAGTCTGCCAACATAAACGTGTAAATGTGGAGCCGTTCTCCACCTCTCTTTCTACATAGCTGGGCGTAGCACCCCGGTGAAACCAAAGATGGCATTGCAGACCTTTTCAGGCTTGGCAGCTGGTCGGCCACTTGTCTTTCTAAGGTGTTAAAATGGTCTCGGAATGTGAGACAAGCCCCTTGACATTTGGGGAAAAGGTATTATGGATACAGCTGTCACCCACCCCTCCCCCCCTTTTGCCGTGTAACTAAATCTTCTGACCCTGTCCTCAATGTTCTTTCACCTTTTGAAGCCTCTAAAGGGTACATCTATGCCACTGTCATCATTGTATTCTCTTTTCCTTCAACCTGTATACTGAGGAAAAGACCCAGAAAGAGTGATGATTTTTGCAATCTAATGGCAACGATGTTCCCCTTTCTCTTCACTAAACGTAGACTCAACTTTAGGTCCAGGGACCTCAAATGTTTTCTTGTTCTTTCTTCCTTGAGCCCCACTTTCCTGCTTTGATTAATGTCACTGTCCACCAGCTGTTGGGCAGCATTCCAGCGAGGTCACAGAGCAAGTGTTTGAGTCTGAGGAGGATTACTGAGCTAACCCACGGGAGAGGTAGCTGCTGTCATCGGAAAACTCAGATTTACTGTCCTGCCGTGTTGATGAGGACTTTTCTCCTGTCATGCAGCCAAACCAATCATGTCTGTATCTTTTGAAAAGCTTCCCCGCGTCACCTCCAAGGTCAGATGATGCATGGAGTTGTCAGTTAGATCACCCACAGAATCTAGTTTTCTCACCTAGACTAGAGAGACCGAAATTTATACAGCTAGACAACTTCAGCTTTGAAGTATGCGAGATGTGATGGAGAAAACTTTACCTCTTTGTACTCCTGGATCTGGCTCTGCTCAAACATGGAGAACACATTGGAGGATCCACCCTCACCCTGCTGCTGCCTCCTCTTGGCCTTCTTGGGTGCCTGTGAAGTGATGATGAAAGGTGAAATAAATTTTCAAGCATACAAAACCAGACTTAATGTAAGATGTAGTGATCCTGGCTTACTTAAAGCGAAAAATACAAAGACTGTCAAGTAGAGGTCAGAAACAAGAGGACACACGGGAGTCAGGAGTCCTAAATTGTGCTTGTTTCCGTATCTTCTACATCCATATTATGGCTAAGAGAAGCTCCATTAAGTCTCAGTAAATCACTATATCAAGTAGTTCTTGCCAAATTGCAAAGTTTTTTTTCCCTAGAAAAGAAGTCTGTCCATTTTGAATCAGTCAATTTAGATTGCAATTGCTTTGGGGACTACAAAACATTTAGTATTTCAGTATTTCATCATGGTTAAGGTTTGAGACGTTTGCCAAACTTTAGCTCAAGCCAGGAGATAAAAGTTAAGACCGGATCCAAATCCACAGAGGCTCAGCTCAGGAGACCTCTGCAATTTTGCTTCACGGGCTGTCGGTAATCCAGATAGCAAATGTATCAGGGATGCTTTCATCTCATCAGTTTAGAGCGGAGAATTTCCTAAATTCCTAGACACCCCTCTTCCAAGGAACATGGCCACACTCACCATCTCTCAAGTTTGTGGGGTTGTTGGTGGTCAAGAAGAGAAGCCTACGCCAAAGCCAATGTGACTGACATATAAGCATTGGCCCCTTGGGGCCTTATATACTAGCCCATGGGGGGCTAACTTTAGCCACACCATCAGGTTTGGCAGGAAAACAGAGCCGAGGGAAAGTAAGAGAAAGAGGGAGGAGCGAGGAGGTGGCAGGGCGGATCGGCTTACCGATGCTCCAAAATAGGCCCCAGGAGTCTTGGAATGAGGTGAATTCAATGCCAACACACAAGCCTGACTTTGGTGTCATCTGTGCACTAATATGGCCAAACTGACAGACTGGAAAAATGCTGCTGGACAACTGAACTGCCCCCATACCCTTCTTGTACTTCTTGACATACTGAGAGTCTTTGTTGTGGCTATTTTTGTTTCTTTAATTTCCACCATGAGAGAACAAAACCTAGTGTATAATAGCAGGCTATCGCTGCTTTAGTCCCTTGATACACACACACACATTGGATTAACAGTAATTACCAGCTTTGAGCTGCTCAAGTTGCTAACACGTATTTGCGATCAACATATCCTGAAGTCATCACCTGTCTAAATGATACATTTGGTCTAAAGTTAGTGATACTACTAGATCAGTAGTCACCAGCAGTGTTGAAACAAATCAAATCAAACATTCATAAAACTTGAAAACAGTCCAGCTCCAGTAATGGCACACGACTACTAGGCCTCTAGAAAGTAATGTAAGCGGCCCTTTAATATTGAAACAGGTAGTCGGAAATATGTTAAATGCTATGCTAAATGAAATCACTTTATTCAAAAAAAACAATAGACCCTATAAAATGTTATATTATATATATACATATATTCAAACTTCTAATTGCAGCAAGTTGGTTTCTTTTTTTTATGTTGGTTTATTGTTTTGTGCACTGGTCGCTACTTTTCGAATCTCTTTCTGTGATAATAAGACCCATCTGTGATTGGAAACAGCAAATGATCAGACTAAAGGAGCAGCTTTCCTACTATGGATGCACTAATTTGGGTTGTTCCCGGAGGTTCCCAGTATAGTTGCTTTAGAATAGGAGGACAGTGGCCCACCCACTAAACTCCTTATATGAGCTCCATAGGCTGCCATCAATCACATCACTGTACAGCTATGGAATGTACTGGAATCCAGCACCAGCGTGAACTGATACGTCGTTCATTTGTAGACCTTGTATTTCACATGTCAAAATATTACATAACATTTCTAACTTGACCAAATGTGTCTGTGGCTTTCTCTTTATATTCTGGGAGTTGATTTTTTTTTATCTGACCCTAGATCCTGCCACTGATAATTCAAAATCAGAGGGAACTAACAGCAAGCAAAGATGAAAATCCCATGTGAAGACCGTCATAAGCAGCCCCTTCAAGTGTGGGCTTGAAGGTGAAAAATAGAGGCATAGGGAGAAAGAGACCAAGCTCTGTCAAAGACCATAAAAACAAGACAGCTGTAGAGACTGAAATAGCGCTGCCTCCCCCTGTTATTCTTTGTCAGCCATTTTGAATCTCCTAAAATTTGTCAGACATCACCCTTCTTTGCCTGCTTTACCCCAATACACCTGTCTGTCCTTTTTTTAACCAGACAATCACTGGCCTGCTTTAAAATTAAAGTGGTTCGTAACTTTCATTCACTGGTATATTGACAATTGGCCAATTAAGTGATCAGTAACATTTGATTACTTAACAACAGGGCTTGTGTCAAATTTAGGGCTTTTTTGGTATAAAAAAGTGCTTGTCTAGCATAAAATGGCTTGTAATCCTGTTTATTATACTTAAAAATTAATTAATTAATTAATAAATACACTAAAAATTTTCTTGGACAACGTTTAACATTTAAGAAAATAGTAATTTGGGAATATATCTCTAAGGTATAAGAAAAAGTAGAATTTTGTTATCTGTACAGAAATATTAGAATCTGCATTATTGGCTCAGTATGTGTAAACATACCAGGAAAATAACTCTTTTTAAATTTTCCCTAAATGTAATTACACATGAAAGATCGAAACAGACACAACTAAAAACAAGGACAATAAAGCTTAAGAAAGAAAGTTATGTTTATTTATTTTTTTACCTATTATGTATACAAGTAGGTGAAAAAAAGGTGTATTTATGGCAGGTGTGGATTAATTTCTGGTAACCGGACAGAATGACCAAAGGCTTTAACTGAACCCTTATGACAAGTCTTTGTTAAGGTGCCAGTATTAAACCATTTGATTTCAAATAACTACTTATTTTATATTTTTCCTTTCTGCAATCATGTAATGAAAACTTGTCAGGTATAATCATTTACTTTAACAATAACTAGCCATAGGGATTTCTCATACCATATCCACTAGGTCGAGTAGACAAAGATCAACTAGATATAGGCCACATTTGGAGCTATTATGAGCATCTTTAACAGTTACAGTGTGTGACCAATTTTCAAAACCTCACATTAAAAAATAACTTGAGTGTAATAAGGAACAAACAACAATAGAGCAGGAGATCATAGATAATTTATAGACTATGGCGTAATAAGTAAAAAGCATACAGTATACTCAAGTTAAACACAAAATATATACAAATATATCTTAATAATGTAAATAACTTTGCAACGCAAACACAGTGACTGAAATTAAGGATTAAACACTGAGTCTACATCACATTTATTATCCTAAATCTATTAAGTTTTCTTCCTGAACAACCCCATCACCTCGTCTCCTCTTTGACCAATCAGCAATTAGTTTCTTCACTTCCTTTCCAAAATATTCATGCAATTTACTAAATTCCTCCTTGTTGCCTAAACAGATCCCTGACCACTCCCCCAAAGGTGGAGCAGGAGTGTTGATAGGCACCACGTTTGCGTTCCTCTTGGGCCAGAGTTTGGGTGATCTTTTGCTTGATGATTTGGATGACACGGTCAGAGCTTGAAGCATCGAGTTGGAGCTCAGACCGGCTCCGGCCCCGACACCCAGCGCTGGGTACGATGAGAGCGGTGAAGTTTGTGTGCTCAAGTAGTGTGCAGGATGTCCCGCCTCTGATGTGTTGAAATTTGGCGTGACAAAAGCGCTGGGTGGTTCACTGGAGAACTCGCCTAATGCATCTGAGGAAACAGCAAAGACAAGCAGAGAAACACATAAATAACCAAACAACTAAAGTCACATTAACAGAGACAGAGAGAGAAACACCCATTCCTACAACTAATGGCTGCCCCGTGGTGCTAAAGCCACATTGTCTGTAGAGCACTAAGAATGTGTTAAACCTAAACAATACAAACACATCAACTTACATTTTCAAAAGATTTTATACTGATGAAAAAACAGTATCAGTGTTTGTTTTGTTAAAATGTTAATCAGTGTCAAACTACAGTAGATCTAGCCAGTGAGACCATTTCCTAACCCCCCATGTTTTGATTTTATTGTTAAAATCATGCCCCCAGATTAAGGCTTGCTGGATGTTTAAGTCAACAGAAACACTTCTGCCGTGACCAAAACACTCTTGACACCAAAATGTCTCTTTCTAGACCTAAAGACTGAGCTGGAGGACAGAGTTTACTGAGACTGCTACATTTCTCCTTCCCACCTTAAAACAAAATCATTAAACGCAAGGCCATTCATCAACTTCAATAAAAAAACTCTAGGAAATAAAGTGAGCCACGTTCAGTTGTGATAAAGAAGTTTCAGAGACTGACTGAAGGCTTACATAGAGTGGTTTAATGAGACTCAGCTGAGGAGATTTGCTTTGATTTTGATTTGATAGTCTTTATTGTACATGAGGGGCAATTCGGTTTGCCAACAGTAGTCAATACACATCATAAAACAAATAAATAAATAGAAGACATAAACACATATAACAAAAAGTAGATGTTATCATAATAAAGTTACCTTGAGATATAAAGCACTGCGTCCATGAGTCCTTTATTAATGTATGTGTGCAACAACATCTAGCCCTACAGCTTGTTTAAAACCCAACAGCTGGCGGAACAAATGATCTCAGATATCTGTTTGATTTGGCCCTTCTGGGGAAAGTATCTATACTCCTCGCTGATGGCAGCAGTTGAAAGCTCTGCATGAAGAGGGTATTGATGGTCAGCCAGAATGGCCTTTGACTTCTGAGTGGCTCTAACTTGATTAACACGGCCAAGATCATTCAAGTTAGTGCCAATGGTCTTTTGTCAAAGTTTAACAATCTTTCCCAGCCTATTGTTTGTTAAGCATGCTGAGGATGCCAAACCAGCAGATCATTACAAAAAGTTAAAATCGACTCAGTAACGGATGAATAAAACGTTTTTAAAAGCAGTCTGTTTACTTTCTCAAGAAAAACAGTCTCAGTGCCAGCACACAACATGTGAACACAGAGAATGTCAACACCAAATCTGAAGGATACTTCCTGTCTGGGAATATTTATCCTCCCTACACCCACAGAGATTCCCTAATTGTCCAGATAAGGTTATTGTTCACCTATCTATACATGTGTGAAGAGTCTAGTGGATATTGGTCCAAATCAAGACACATTGTGTGTCATTTAAGCCAAAACATGATCTCAACCTTGGGTTACCTAACAAATGGATAACAGTGCATCATTAGCAAGGCAGCTGTGTCAGTCATACGACCAAGCATCATCAGTGAGTAGATTCACATACATACAGCCAAAATACCATTTATACTTTATAATTTATTGCAATCAAATACAACAAAAAGCACAAACTACTAGTTAATATACGCCTCTTTGATAAAGTCTACAAATTTAGATCATGAGAAACTTGAGTTATTGTTTTAAAAATGTCTGCCCCTGCTGACAGACAGATGTTATGAGATTAGTCTGTCTGCATACTGTGTACCACGACGTACATGTGGAGGCTGTTAACAGTGACGCCTCACACAGCTGCCCTCTAGAACAAAAGGCTGCTCTCTTTCACCCACAGATGAACAACAACAAAAAGAAGACGCAGCCTTTCAGTTTCTCACCTCTATACTTCTTCTCCAGGTCCATCACTAGCAGGGCCAGGTAGCTGTGGTTGGCCGACAGCAGGGCTTTAATCCAGCTCTCCTGACTGGCCTGGTCCTCGGCGGCAAACTTATACGTCCGCAGTCCCGGCTCGCTCCACACCAGCGAGAAGGCAAATTGCTCCTCGGACTCGCACAGCTGGACAGTGCAGCCCTCCAGGACAATCACACCCGCCAAGTCCCGGTCAGCGGGCCGGTCCTTGTAGAAGAGGAGGTTCCCCTTCAGCACAAACCAGCGCTTCTGATAGGAAGTCTTTATCTCACCCTGTGTGACAGTTGTGGCATCTGTGCTTTACTGACTCAGTTACAAATAGCTCATTTACTCAATTTCTTACACAACTGGTTTGGTGAAAGAAGCAGTTACAGGAAGGTTAAATGTTACAGTGCTTTATTAAATTGCTGATGCAAGCACTTTCGATGTGCTTAAAATATTACTTAAAAGCTGTATGGACTGACAGCAGTAGTAGGCTATTAAAGTAATTTATTCTATTTCATTGTATGTGCTTTTATTTGCCTGATTTTATTCAGTTATAGTGCTATAATTTTAATCTTAATTTCACCTGTAACTTTGTTTTGAAAAGTGCAGCACAAAAAAAGTTAATTATTATTATGAAGACAAATGTGTCACATATTAATGGAAAAGTGGGTATTGTTAAGTGCGTTTTTAAAACCACATTTTAGTTTTGTTAATTGTTTAAAAGGCAAAATCACCACCACAATGTAGTCTACTTAATCTTGAATTTGAATACTGTTTTAATAATAGGTTTTATCCAAAGTGTCATACCTTCTTGTACAGATACCCTTCTTTATCCACGGGTGAGTTGCAAGATTCAAAATAGTTGACAATTTTTTCATTAAGCTTCATTTCAACATCACAGGCTGCTCAAAGCAGGAACCTGCAGTATAGAAAACAGCAAATATTAAGCCCACTTCCACATTTATTACTGAATGTCTGTTTATGGTGACCTAATACTAACTTTAACTCATGCTCGTGTCACAAGAACATGCTTCACGTCTCAAATTTAAAACGTTTAATACAGTCCAATACACCATTTAATGTCAGGTAAATCTTGTTGAACAGATGCCAAAGTCACCGCCATAATAACTCGCCAGCTGTTTTCAAGGCAGTAACGTCTCGACATCCGTGTTAGCGTCGTATTGAACAATAATTGACTCTCTTGAATTTCGGTTCCCATTTGCAACGTGTCTACTTTAACTTTAGAAATTGCGAAACCCGACAAGTTCTCATATCCACACGCTTCTTTGTTTACTCACCTTTCTGTAGCGCGTAACCGTGCTGCAGTTTCCTCATGAGGGTGTGTGTCAATCACTTCCTGGTAGCGAAGGTGAGCGCACAGCTTCACGTCAACAGCGCGAACTGCACTGTGTGTGTGTGTGTGTGTGTGTGTGTGTGTGTGTGTGTGTGTGTGTGTGTGTGTGTGTGTGTGTGTGTGTGTGTGTGTGTGTGTGTGTGTGTAAACAACGTCAGCTGCAGGCTCATTATAGGAACTAACTCAATGTTTCATTGGCGCCAGTCCAACTATTGTAATATGAAAAGAAAGCTTTAAAAAATCATTATGTTTCTTATGCAAAAGCTTCCGCATCTTGGCACTGGGTTCACTGTCATTCGACCATAGGCACCTTGTCCAAACTGTTTTGAACTATACTATTTTTTATTAATTAACATTAATTAACAGTTACATATTTGCCAGTGTGGCTTACCAGTAAGACAAGTTGGACCATCACCTTCAGTACCTGTGTTGATTTGATTAATTACACATTTGTTTGGAGATTTACATCAGTAAAGTAATTTTAATTTGGTAATTCTGTGGCTATGATAGGGGGTGTTTCCAAATCTAGTTTCAGGACCTTGTGCTCATATGAACTTTTCTAAAAACAAACAAACAAAAAAAACAAGTTGTATTTAATCAAATATCCACAAACTGACATATTATTATCCTTATCCATATTATTATAATCCTGGGTGCAGGCAGAATTATTCCAACATTAATTTATTTGATATTATATGTTTTAGGAAGCATACATGTTTACATTTGATGTAGTGTAATTGAGAGTTAGTGTAAAGCTAATTTTCATAGCACTGGCAGGTTTCTGGGTCCATGGTCATGTAATGAAGTTGCCAAATGTACTTTGTTGTGTGTGCTAAACTTCTCAAATACTTGACGTTGTGCATACACAACGCACAGTGGATGGTTGGTGGTCAGTATAGGGGCCCAATAGTAAATCCGCCATAACACGTGTAATTGGTTGCAGCTGGCAGGGGGTAAATAATGCAGTAAAACAACCTATAAACTTTTTATTCTCTAGCATTTGAAATGAAACCGATATGAGGACCTGTAGTTTCGCAGATGTGTGTGTGTGTGTGTCAGTGGTGTGTATTGGTTATTCTGTGATAATCCCTAACATCTGGTGTGTAAAGTCAAGTGGGTGCATGTGATAATTTCTTACACATTCCAGCCTCATAATATTACTCAAACCAAATAACTCTTAAGGTAAACATTACGCACGCCCACAGGAGGGATGAAAGGTGGTGTTTGTTGGTTATTACTTTTTAATTAATCAAGCCTCGACACCACAATACACCTTTGACTACTTGAATGTGCCTTTGGCCTTGTTAGGGAGTCTTCTGATTAAGGGTTTGCTTGAAACATCACTCACTGAGCTGTTTTTTTGGTAGTAATAAATACATTTATTTCTTCTGCTAATAACTATATAAATAAATATATCCGGCATACAGCAAGCTTCAGTCTGTCTGGAAAATGAGGCAATTTTAAGGACAACCATGCTTCAATCACTGTCTTCAGCATTTACTTATTTAAACATGATAGAACTCATTCTGTGCATGACCAAGAGACACTATATAACACTGTCACCTTTAGTCCAAACACTTCACTTATTTTGGCTGATGAGACCTCGAGTCAGGTTGAGGTTAGGTGGAGCACACAAAACTCTTTATACTAATAGGAATGATGGGGGTGTAACTTTTGGTGCACTAACATGTGCAACAAGAGTGAGCAAAAGGTCAACAATCTAATAAGCTAAAACATTTGAAATCACCTGTATGAACATATCATTAGTGTGCAGAACCTTTTGAAGTATATTTCTTTCTTCTGTTCTTTTGCTAATTGACCATTATATTAGTTAAAATTTCACAATTGACTCAATCTTGTTGGTTAAAAATAGTATTACACAGATATCAATTTAGATATTGATAGTATGCCTTTATATCTGTAAAGCTTTAGCCTCTTTGGTTAAGTGATTATCGTCTACAGCTCTGTTCCTTCATGATCAGAGGGACAAATACACCAGAGCAAGCAGCACACAACTGGCTACATACACCAGAACAGCAAGTAACACCTTAACTATTCCCAGTTAGTCAAAATATATTATCATTTCTTTACTAATTCTGTAGCTCATAACTTAAACACCCAGCAAATACTTCTTTATCTAAGGGCACAGACCAAAAATTGTCCTTCAGATTCTGCACAGAGTGAGTCTGCTGATTTTACTGATTTGAAGTTAATCATTGCTGTTGCTCCCTCCACACTTGCTGTAACTGTAAAATCTCTCCAATATGGATCTTCTGGTGTCTTTTCAGATTCTCCCCCCGACTGAAGCACTTTCCGCACTGGTTGCAGTAGTACGGTTTCTCGCCTGTGTGCACCCTCTTGTGTTTTTTCAAGTCTCCTGCCTGACTAAAACGCCTCCCGCACTGTACGCAACCATATGGCTTCTCTCCTGTGTGACAACGCTGGTGGATTCTCAAGTTCCCAACCCTGCTGAACGTCTTTCCGCATACAACACAGGGGTGCGAATCGTCTCTCCTGAAGTGCTCCATCCTGATTTTTCTCCCATCAAATGCAGCCCTGTTGGTTTTTGCAAATCCATGCCTCCTAGGTATGCCATGATTTGAGTGGACAAAGACATGTCCGCAAGGTTCAGCACTGACTTGTGGCCTGTGCGTCTCAGCAGAGTTCTGACGAGAAGAGTTGAAGCTTAAATCCACACATCCATTATACTGTTCTTGAAGAGGTGGTGGTTTTGATGTTGCACAGCCTGAAGGTTCTGGCTCTCTTTTAACAACAGCCAGGTTTATCCCAACTGAGGTGCTGGAGTGAGAGGCGCATGCATTATTGGATGGGGCAACACTGATGTTCCTGTTTGCACTGTGTGATGTGTGGACTGTCATTGCCTCCTCTATAATGTGTGTCACCTCCTCTGCTTGTGCTTTGCAGTGTTCTGTTGTTTGTGTCAAGTTACACTCAGCTTGTGATTCAGTATTACTGTTGCTCTCCTGTTGTTTTGAATCCTGCTTCACATTGTGGTCAGGTTTGTGGCTGCTTATCGGTTTTTGCTCGGTGAGAGGGAGCTCTGAGTTCTGCCACAAAGTGAGCCCCAAATCCTGCTCTTGATTTTGTGTATCTTCTTTGTCTTTAGATAACGGGCAAAGAAGTGTTATACTTTGACTAGGCAGCTCATGAATAACTTCACTTCATAGTAACAGAATTTATAATGATAAATACACCATGAAAATGACACTTGTTACCCACCTATGCTCTCTCTTGTTATCTTGTCCTGAAGCTCCTGCAGCCTTCTCTTAAGACTCTCGTTCTCTCTCTGTGTTCTGGCAGTTTTCTCCTGGTATTCTGACACCGTCTCCTTCACCACCTCCAGAACTTCTTGCACTGCTTCAGTCAGCAGCTTGGCCACACGAGCATTTAAACGTTCAATTTTAGACATCCTGAAATAAAAAATCACTCATGGTAAGAAATGACTGTGGACTGCTTATGCATAAGCGTCTGCAAAGGGAGCTGTATGTTACTGTTATTGCGTAATCATTAATAGGAAATGTTTCACAAACACTGCTGTGTGACAACACTGTGTACAGAAACGACTGCACATGAAGTTCCTAATCATAAACTGGTCACTGCCTTTATGTACTGTTTTGTTAAAAAGAGGAAAACATCCAATATACAAGTTACAAATAATTTGTCTGGACAAGGACAATTAAATTAGCATTTAAAAAGAAGGCTTATATCCAAATACCACATGTAGAGAATCTGCGATGTGATGCTGCTTTTCAATGTTAACACATAATAGGAATATGATCCCATTTATGACCTGAGCTTTTAACGTTAAATCGTTTACACAGATACGTTTGGTTCGATATGTTGGTGGTACAGTCATCTTCACTCATACCAGTGTAACCCTGGGTGTTTAAAGACCACAAATAAGCTAGTTTCAGTGCTAACTAAGCGTGTTTACAACTGCTGTACCTGCGAGCCGAAGTTAGCGGCTAACGGACGTAGTAAGCTAACTCTGTCCGTTATCGTTTTCCCTTTTAAACTTCCACCAAAACCTCAATGCGGTCTGTGTTAGCTAGACGTTTAGGTTTAATTTATATTTAACCAACTTAACTAATAGGACATTTTTTAAAAACAAATATAAACAAGATAAAAGGGATTAAAAGGATCAGGACGCAACATAACAATTCGCGGCCTCCGGAAGAAGAACCTGCATTACGTCCACTGAGTTGGTTTTCAAAATAAAGGTCCGAGTTGAACGCATTTGTCTAATTTCACATCTGACCCGCAGCAGTTAACTTCACCTCCTACTGAATTCTTCTGTTTCATCAAATCAAATTTAAATCGTTATTTGTCCTGTGACATCATACTGCCAATTAAATGCTTCAGAACAAATGAATGAAAACTGGGATTTCAGGCTTTGTTTGTGTAATTGTGTTACAACACAAGAGAACAACTTTGTAATACCTCCATGCTTAAAAGTAACCAAAACTGTGTTATTTCTTATATTATTTTATTATATTATTGTGTTTCAGCATTACCTATTGTGGATACAGGGAATGACAACATTTAAAAAATAAATACATAAAGAGGTGGCCAGTAAAAAATGTAAATTTTCAACTATACATGCTGTGGTCTGTTAAATATTGATATAAAGTTGGAAACATGACATTCCCCATTCCCATAGACAAGCGCATAAAGCATAAAGCTACCTTAATTTACAAGAGTACACAGGGTTTCTTGCTGGAGGTTGAATGACTGAAAAAAGCACGCACAGCTTCCTCAGACACCTCATCCAGTCCATCATAGCTGATTGAAGCACACTCAAGATATTTAACAGCTTTTATTTGCTTTGCCATGGTTGTTCCCTGCTGCTGTGTGACCGTGGTCTGATTCTGCTCTCTCAGTTTCTCCAGGACCTCCTGATCATCACGTAGGTCATTCTTAGTTCCCACAAGGAGAATGGGCACATTAGGGCAATGGTCTTTAACCTCTGGATGCCATTTGCGCTTGACATTCTCATAGGATGTTGGGCTATCAATGGAGAAATAGATGATGATGACATTGACTTCGTTGTAGCTGAAGGGGCGTAGACGGTCATATTCCTCACTGCCAGCGGTGTCTCCAAGGCTAAGGTTGACAATCTGGCTGTCTACATTAAGCTGGGTCCGGTACAAGTCGATATAACCTGGTTTGTAATCCTTAGGAAAGATCTTTCTGATGTAGGTAAAGAGTAAGTTGGTCTTTCCTACTCCACTGTCTCCAACAACCACACACTTGACACTCTGCATTACTGCATTAACTTCGTCTCCAGAAATTCTGAAACACAAAACGTCCTGCTTAACAGGTTAAGCAAACAGAGGTTTCAGATGACATGGATTTGCATTACGATTTAACACTTCAACATCTACCCCATGTTAAAAAAAACTTTATTGTCTATTTGATAATAGTGACATTGGGTTTGATATGTGCTTTTTCAGGCTAAAATTGGATTAAAGATCTAGAATGTAGACTTGCTCAATGAGAGTGAATGAAAGTCTACATTCACAGTGTTTATTAATGACCAATAATGGTGGCAGACACAATATCAATTAACAGAACAAATGGGAAAATCTGACTTACTTGTCAAATCTGTTGAATCGCATTCTTTTGGCTTGGTGTGTGTCCTGCAGCTTGCCTATGTGGGAACTGAAAGAATCATGTATGTGGTTAAGTAGGCAGCCTTTTAAACCCAACATCAAGTTTAAACAAGTTACGTCCAGTTGGGAAGGAAATAGAAGTAGTTGCTGGAAATTTTGCAGATGGGAAATACCATTTCTGTACTTAGGAGCAATTCTGCTCAGTAGCCAATGTTGCTCTACAACAGATGCAGACAGCACTACAGATGTTTCTGACTGCTCCCTGGGGTTCATGATATTGTGTCCCCTAATAATTGGTGTCATGGGGTTGCTTTAACTCAAATGTGATGTCTTATTGACCAGTGATTTAACTAAATGTTGAGGGATGGTGGTGGTTTAAAAACATTACACTGAGTTGCTATAAAAGAAAAGGTAAAAATAGCCACTGCTGCAAGTTTGTGGCCTCAAAAGCCAGTCTAGTCTTGAAAGTTTAACATCTGATAATCTCATCTGGTTTCAAACTTGAGACACATGTAATGCCGATTTGTCCAAGATGGACCTGTATTATTTGTAGGGCATATATATTTTTTATTTCTGCCCAGCCTTGTAAAAGAGATCAGCTATTTATCATTTATATATGCTGGATTTACTACTAAATACACCACTGCCTGACATCTCCCACCAGAATACAATTCATTTAATCCCTAATAACTAATTTGCCCTGAGAGGGATTGACTTTAAAAACACACTTTTTAGTGTGACAGTTAGTTCAGTACTTTTCCATACACTAGCAGGCTACAATTTGATCAGTGCTTTTGCTGAGTTTTTAAGTTGACACCACGATGTCTGGTTTGGATGGGGGCATTCAGGTTGTGTAGGATCATTGTAAATGAATCTATAAAAACCACAAAGTACCAAACACTTTTATTTGATTTGGGAATGAATGTGGAGGTGAACACAAGAACCTTAGCGACAAGTAGCCTAATACAAATCTCTAAATATTTAACAAACCAGCAGGAACATTACAAATTATTAGATTGTGCTTGATGCTTTAACGTTGACATGTGCGATAAGCTTCCTTCGTTGATAAAAGAAGGCACAGTTACTTTTCCATGTAACACTCTTAAAGCTACATGATTTTCTAAATAGGATTGCAATAATGCTCAGCTGACCTCCACATGAAGGTTCGCAGAGGATTACTCAAATTTAAAGAAATTCACCACTCTGCCTCTTTCACTGTCCAACCGCGGTGAAGTTAGTTTAAAGTTGCTCACCTCTGATGGCTCGCTTTTAACCAACCGGGTTAGTTTAGGGACCATCAATAAATTCAAATTGTGAAAACAGTGTTATGGGAAAATCATTATTTATTTCAATAGATTCCAAGTCATGTGACACAGGGACTTCAAACCAATGCCGAATTGTAGTACTGCACTAGGCAAATGAGACACACCGCTTCATATTTGATTTGAGTGCATTTTTTATTTTATATTAATATTTATTCATAATTTATTGAAAAAAGTGCTGTTTTTTTCAATAGCTTCCAAGTCATGTGACGCAGAGACTTCAAACCAATGCCGAATTGTAGTACTACACTAGGCAAATGAGACACACCGCTTCATATTTGATTTGAGTTCATTTTTTATTTTATATTAATATTTATTCATAATTTAAGGAAAATAATGCCTTCTTTTTCAATAGCGTCCAAGTCATGTGACATAGGGACTTCAAACCAATGCCGAATTGTAGTACTACACTGGGCAAATGAGACACACTGCTTCATGTTTGATTTGAGTGCATATTTTAGAGAGAAATACATGCAATACATACATACATGCAATACAATACATGCAAGGTGCCAACTGCTGATGAGAAAGAAACTAATACTCGTTGACACACACTCACACAACAATGGAACAGCCTTCTGAGCAAATACAGAGGGGGCATATATCTTCCATGTAGTGGACAACCGCTCTACCTCTAAGCAACAGACATTGAAATAAATGTATATATAAATATGTTACGAAAGATTTTTTTCAATTCCACAGGTCCAGTGTGATGGCTGTGAACGGTGGTTCCATGCTCAGTGTGTGGAAATGGACAGCACACAATATGAAGAGGCAAAGAAAGGAAACTGGGAATGTCCGTTGTGTAAATAAAGTGTTTCTTTGAAATCTGCTCAATGCTGTGGAAGAAAATGACTGACTCTTTGTGGTACAACTGCAGTTGTACAAGAGGTGTGTAATATGTGTAATGGGTAGTAGTACAATTCGGCATTGGTTTTGAGTCCCTGAATCATTTGAAATGGAATCTATTGAAGAAAAAAATATACATAAATATTCATATAAAATAAAATATGCACTCAAATCAAACATGAAGCGTTATGTCTCATTTGCCTAGTGTAGTACTACAATTCGGCATTTGTTTGAAGTCCCTGCGTCACATGACTTGGAAGCTATTGAAAAAAAAGGCATTATTTTCCATATATTATGAATAAATATTATATAAAATAAAGAATGCACTCAAATCAAATATGAAGGGGTGTGTCTCATTTGCCTAGTGTAGTACTACAATTCGGAATTTGTTTGAAGTCCCTGCTTCAAATGACTTGGAAGCTATTGAAAAAAAAAGATGATTCTCCCATAACACTGTTTTCACAATTGTAATTTATTGATGGTCCCTAAGCTAACCCCCGTTGGTTAAAAGCGAGCCATCAGAGGTGAGCTAACCGCACTTATACAACCGTAACTGGGTGAACTGACTAAAAAGCCGTCACTGGATCCTGGGTGAATGTTTGTCGAATATCCAACTTAAAACTAACTTCACCGCGGTCACTGACCATCCCTAACTGTCAGTAACGTGTAGAAACATCTGGATATTATGAGTTGGACAATTAGCACATAACACAGCAGCCTCACAGATGAGTTTGCTGGTGTTTCTTCATGTTGCTCGAGTGACTAAAACTTTTGCCACAATGACTGCAGCCAAACGGCTTCTCCCCCGTGTGGTAGCGCAGGTGCACCGTCAGGTAGCCTGACTGGCTGAAGCGCTTCCCGCACACCGAGCAGCAGTACGGCTTCTCCCCCGTGTGCACCCTGTTGTGTTTCTTGTAGTCGCCAGCGTGCCTGAAGGTGCGACCGCAGAGCGAGCAGTAGTAGTGTTTTCGGATGTTTTTCTGGAACGCTCTTGATCCTGGACGTCCCACTTTTGTGTTTATCTGAGTGGCGTGTTGTTTTTCTGCTCCAACGCCGTTTGTATTCTTGTAACTCTGAGATAGTGTCTCTTCTATGCCATTTTGGTCCGGACTGAAGACAATCCCTAACTCATGGTGGAGTCCTGAACTGGCTTGTCTGTGTAAGGATGTAGCGCTCGTACCAGCATCGTCATAAAAATAATTTGTAGCGTGCATTGCGTCTTCATCTGATGTAGGCTCTAGTTTCATTTCATGGTCATTTTCAGAGATTGTAACTGCAGTGACAGGGTCACTGATAGGGTTTGATATTGGGGCCAACAGTCGATTATCAGTCTCAGTTTTAAGATTTCTCGAATGGTTCATGTTATCACCACCCAAATGTGGTCCCGTCGTAGCTCTAGGGGAGAGACAGGTGGTGGCAAATGATGTGATGGATGCTTCATAATCAAGGTCTTCAAATGAGTACGAGGGGCAAATAACTGTAATGTCCTTATCAGAGGGGGTGAGTTCAACCTCATCTTCCAGCTCTTTCTGTTTCTGATCCATGAGATTCAGCTCTGCATCAGCCAGCCGGGCTGCAGAGGAAATGTGTGGCACAATTCCTGCAGGACAACAAAAGGTGACAAGGCACCAAAAAAAGAAGAAAAATCAACATTTTACCAAACAGTCTTAATATTTCTGGGTACAAGTTTTGTTTTGCCTTACCGTTGCTTCCCAATTGTAACTTCTCCTGGAGCTCCTGCAGCCTTCTCTTCAGACTCTGGTTCTCTCTCTGTGTCCTGGTAGTTTTCTCCTGGTACTCCAATACAGTCTCCTTCACCGCCTCCAGAACCTCCAGCACCGCTTTAGACAGCAGCTTTTCCACTCGGGCGTTCAGGCGCTCAATTTTGGACATCTTTATGGATTGATCATTTAAGAACAAATTGACACAAGGTGATCGGTGTGTGGATTTCAGAGCTGTTTGCAGGAGCAACATGCTTTCTAACAATATGATGACTTGAGTTTGCCCTTACAGATCTAACAACTATCAGATAATCAATTATGATACAATTACGGATCGCATACTGCAAAAATACAGATTTTACAATATTACCACAATTGCACAGCGTACCTAACCGTTTCTATCTCACTATTGCGGTAAATAGGCTAAAACTGAGGCTCCTCAGTATTGATATTCATTACAGATTCTTAACAAACGGAAAAGCAGCATACCTTCAACCTAATGTGGTCCCGTTAAAAATACTGTCGCGATAAATCCCAGATTATTTAGCAGTGATCCAGATGAAAACGCTCATTCTTTACAGTATTCACAATTGGGGTATTATTCGCATATAAACTGTAAAATCAGATCTCAGTCATGGCAGGCCAGCAGTCCATTTGGCCATTTATATGTATAGCATTTACAGAAGATAAGCCTACACCAAGTCTAAAAAACGGTCCACCCACATCATCCCCTTCCTGTGTTTTTAAAGCGGCTGGGAGGGTGAGGTGCGTTGCTGCCATCTACTGGTAGGTACTCAAACAGAGCCTTAAAACATCCTGAGTAGAAATGACAATCTACCTTCAGTCATTCAATGCTGATTTTAAAAGTACCTCTGGTTTATATCCCTTCCCCTTCATGGGCCTGTTATTCTGTCCCTGATTGGGAAAACTGCCGATCTGACTCGCTTGAACCTTGACAAGCACACCCGTCTCACACACACATTTTTTTTTTTTTTTTTTTTTTAATAGTTCCTTATACTAAAAACATCTTCCACAAGTTTATATTGTTTTCCTCCATGTTTTATTTTCTTTTGTGACTCATGAGGTGAATGACTCAGAGTACACCAAGCTAATGATAACTTATTTAACAATACATCATGACTTGTCATTTCAGCAACAGACTGCATTTACATATACATAAAAAGTGCTTTAAAGGTCTGACTACATATTCAAGCCTTTTTCCTAAATTAGTTATTTTTTTACAAATACATGTCACAAGAATATGTCGTAGGACTGTTACAAAATGGCAAAAGCAGATCATACAAACTAAGTAGTAAACTTGGTACATTCATACGTTAGGTCCTCTTTACCTTTTTAAAGTGAAATACTTTGCCCCTGAATGTAAACTGGCAGTACTTGTACTCATGGTTCTTGTCCCTCTAGAGTTGTTTCCTCAAACAGACTAAGCAGGTTCTTGGGTTCAAAGTTGGGTCGGGGTAAAGCCTCCTCTGTTCGGAGCCAGTTGTGACCACGTTGCAGCGAGGACTTGCTAGATGAAGACTGTTGGCTGTGCGTGGAGTTTTCGTTCATGGTGCCTGTGTGGAGCTCTGCGTGTATGGGGCTCGCACTGGGTGTCAGTATGTGGCAGGAACCATTTGAGTGGATGCTGGAGGGGGTCTGCGCTAAGTTACATGACCAGTCGCCCACATTTGAGTGAGTGGGTGTGTGGGCAGGACTTCGATGATTGTGCGTCTGCGAACCTGGGAGAGGAGTGGACGTGCTTTCCACAGACAGTCTGGATTTTACCCTGTGGAATGTGGACAGAAATAATACATTTAGCTCAAAGCAGAGGCAGTGTCCCAACAGCTGTTGCTGGATATCTGTACAAGAAAGACATTTCTAGGACATAACATAAAATTCAGAGTAAAGAGCAGGGGCAACAAGCTTGTCGAGAACAGCATCCTACTGACACAATGATTCTCTACCTGTGTGAGAAGGTGGGGGAAAGCTCTGGGTCTCTGGCATCCAACATAAACACTGCATCATCCCCTGGGCTTCCCGAGTCAGCATGCATGGCACTGAGGGGCAGGGTTAAATCCTTGTCCCAGCTATCCTTAGGAGGAGTGCAGGGCGTTGGTTTAGTCCAATGAGGAAGGAAAGACAAGTGAAGGGAGGACAGGAGTCTACACCCAAAGCACACCACCATCTATAAGGAAAAAGACCAGAAAAATACTAAATGTAACCTTTAAGGTTTGGTTCTTCTTGGTTTTCACCTCTAACTTCAAAGGCTGCTGATTGTCGAGGGCCAATTGATATCACGTTAAGGGACTTTTTGCAAGGCTACATGTTTAATACAGTTCATCCATTCATCCATACATCGTCAACCGCTTATCCTGCGTACAGGGTCGCGGGGGGCTGAAACCAATCCCAGCTTACATTGGGCGAAAGGCAGGGTACACCCTGGACATGTATAATATATAATATAATACAGTTTCATTATTTAAACCAAACTCCAAACGCTAATGTGTAAAAGGTTTACCTGGCAGAGGGACACCAGTGTTAACATTGTCTCTGCGACCATAAGATAGACCCGCCTCTTCCACCTGTGTTTCCAAACAGAGGGGAGGGCAAGAAGCTCAGAGACTGTCGGTCTCTCAGATGGGTCTGGGGCCAGCATCATCCTCAGCACCTCCTGAAGCTCAGTTGACAGGCCTGCAGACACAGATGGAAAAAGTAAAAAAGTAATTTCAATTAACATAATGGAACCATTAATGAGGATTAAAGAAAGTCTTGGCTCTTACCACTGGTCAGCTCTGAGGGCAGGCAGCCTTGTCGGAGCTGTTGCCAGCCTTCGCCACCATTTGGAACCTCAATATTACAGGCAAGCTCCAGAATAGACACACCCAAACTAAATGACAATACACCAACAACGTTTAGGCACCAATTTCAATCAGATACATGTATTAGAGTATTTAATTTTCTCATTTATGGCATTTGTACCTGAAAACATCCGCAGCAGGTCCATACTCCCCACAGAGCAGCTCAGGGGCCATGTACCTGGGATCTCCCTCCTGGACATCTTCTTTCACCTTCTCCTCTACAGGATCTGTACTCTTCTGTTTGAGCTCAAGCAGCAGCCCAAAGTCCCCCAGTTTGAGACGACCAGAGTCAGTAATAAGGACATTAGCGGGCTTGAGGTCCAGATGCACAAAACCTTGAGAGTGCAAGTGTTGCAGTGCTGAGAGGAGGTCACACAGGTAGGCCCATGCTGCAGGTTCGTCTGGATTCAAATGTTTGAAACGAAAGAGAGTGAGTATGTCTAGGGGTCTGAGAATTTTATGGCGCAAGAAGTACATACATTATATGTATAAATATTATAGCTAATAGATGACCTGGGCCAGGAGGCTTGTTCTCAGCATGGAGCAGCAAGCTGGTGCTACATAGCTCTGTCTGAATGTACAGTCGGCCACACTCCTCCCAGGCTGCCACAAAGTTCAGGATGTGAGGGTGAGGACACAGGTGCTCGTGGTTCCTGGCTTCCCTCACACTCCGGTTCCTCTCACTATTGCCCCTGAAGCGATGAGCAGAGCGCTTGACTGCATACTGCCAACCATTCTCGTTGCTTTGCACCTAGAAAAATGCAGATAATACTGAGGTGTCGTCTTATATGCACACAAATGAGAAATGTGAGAAAATACTGCTTACAGAGATGTCTAAATTTGTATTGTGAGCTTCCCCATTACAAAACCACAGAACAGATGTTCAAACTGTCAAGATTTTATGTAAATGAATTTTTTAAACAGATTTTTAACTGATCTTCATATTAGAGACTGTAAATTTCTCACCCTAGAAAGTCCATTATAGCTTTTGTTTTAATGTGTCTTCAATTTGAGTATCATATGACAACATCCTCACAAAAATTAGTCCTTCTAACGCATGCATATGTATTATATTGCTTTCATACACAGTCATTATCGTTTAGCTCACCTTGTAGACCTCTCCGAAGGATCCTCGTCCCAGCAAGCCCAAATTAGTGAAGCACTGACTGAAATAGGACTGCTGTTTGCTGGGATCATATACAGAATCTGGAGGGGGAGACTTACGAAGGGAACAAGACAGGGGTGTCCAGGGTGACGGTTGCTGGGGGAACATCCTGCTTAGAGGGGGACATCCCTTGGATGGTGGCAGCGGGGGCACAGAATGTGAGAGCCGAGCAGGGGAGGAGTACGATGAGTTGGATGTAGATGACGATGAAAAAGGGAGTCGGCGCTTTTTCAGGGAAAAGGACTGCTCTGCGTAAGAGAAGTGGGTCGGGAGAGGGAGAGGCACCCGGGACCCTGTGGTTTCAATTGCCAAGGACATTGTGCAAGGACTGTTCAGTTCCTGTCTTTCAAGATGGTGAGCTGCAAAATTCAAAAGAAACCCTTTAAACACTTGCAGTCTTGGATGACACTTAATATGAATATACCAATCTCAATGTACTTTTGTTACTGATGCACATAACCATGCAGATCTTAAACTAATCTCTCATACTAATTCGCCACAGAACAAAAGCAAACTCCCATTTAATTTATTCATTTAAACTCTAACACACTTGTTAACGTTATTGATCTGCCAAGAGAGAAAAAAAATCTTTCAAGGCACTAAACATATCTGTGTTACAAACCTTAGCAAACCTAAGTTTGTTGGAGGCTCTTCTTTTCTTTCCAGCTTGGTCACACTCAGTTATCACCATCAGATTTGACATCCTTTACATCTTGCTTGACAGGTTGTCTAAAACCAGTATCAATACAATCCTACTGATCCTTTGATGGTCAGCTCATTTGCAGAACAGGTCTTCCTAGCCTGTTATCTGTTGGCGCTAACAGGTACAACAGACCTACTAATGTACGTAGCTACGTTAACTGAGTAAACACCCTTTCGATACAGTCAGTCTTCAACTAAAATATATATTTCTGTTACTTTAATGAATAAGCTATGGCCGAAGTCTACTTTATTCCAAGCAGTAGGTTACTATTATTCATTATTTGCCATGCCTGACAAATGTCACCTCCACAAAACATTTTTTGGCTAACGTTAACGTTAACTAAGGGCGGACCCAGTCAACAACAAAACAACATCAACTAGCCAGCTAAGCTAACTTACAGTCAAATAACGTACTGTAACTGACAGTTCAGCGTAGGTTAAAGCAGAATTAAGTAACGTTAACACACATACCTTCGTCCGGTATAAACAACATTCCTCAAAACCGTGGGGTTCAGATACACGCTGTGTCCAAATCAATCACCCTTCATGCATGTAACCACCTCGCGCCAAATTCTGAAAGGTACACAGAGAGTTGCGTACCTGCCCTCCGTGAATACTGAATGCATATCTGAATTGCGTAATATCCGCAAGCGGTGCAGTCTGGGGTTCTGCTGCACAACACAGGGTTGGCGCAACTGGCTGGCTAGCTGACCACTTGAAATGGTAACTCTATTATTATTATTATTATCAATCCTTTTGTGAGATTGGCGCCGAGATAAACTGATTGAATTAATTATTAGCGCGTTGTTTAAAAGTACTAACGCCATTATAAGAAACGAAACTCTCGGTTGTAGAAATGTTAATTTCAGTTTGTGTTTGCTAGCCAGCTAACGCTAAGTTTGCTGTGTTAGCTTAGCCTCCCCATCTAGCTTTAAAGACAGGCGTAGCTAACGAGCTTACTTACCTTTTCTTGGCTAACCTTGGAAGTGATGTAACGTTAGCCAGCTAACCCAGTTATGCTGGTCAGATCGGCTGAATGTATTTTGCCATTGTCAGACCTACAAGGCCTATTAATTTAGCTGACACAGGCCTAATTTCGACTCAAAAATCTCAAGGCTGTTTCGTGTTAGCTATAATTTCACGTTAGCTCAGATCTGCGTCTGCTTGACGCTGCTCACTTTAATTGCTAGCTTATGAATCAATGAATTGTCAGTAGCGTTAATTGCCTCACACGTTGGCAAAACAACCAACTAAAATACTTTTCTCAATCTTTCCTTAAGAGGCTTTGCTAACATCACACGTTTAGTCTACATAAAGATTAGTAGTAAGGTGTTATAAACAGTTACCAGATGAAAACTTACGACTTGCATTGCCTACATGTCATGTCAAATAAAGACTATTGGCTATTATAGGGCTATTGGCAGTTAACCTGGTTATAAATGACCTGAGCCACAGCTATCCTGTTTGATCCCATCCTAAATTGATAGTACCTTATTTCAGAAACAACATCAAGCCCTCATTTTTATAATATAAAACAACAAATCAAGTTGACACAGGTGTTTTTTGTAACCTATCATTCTCTGCCCACTTTCCTTCAGGACGTGTTCTTAATGATCCGGCGTCATAAGACCACAATCTTCACAGATGCCAAGGAGTCCACCACTGTCTATGAGCTGAAGCGCATTGTTGAAGGAATTCTTAAGCGAACACCTGAAGACCAAAGGCTCTACAAAGTGAGTTCAGGGCCAAGCAAACCCAGTGACACCTAATTAAACCTGAGCAAACAACTGACAGTTCTGTTGAGATTCAATGTGTCCTTAATGACAGAGGTGGCATGTTTTTCCTCAGGGTGACTAAAATATTCTCTGCAAATGTCCTTATTTTCAGTGAAGCAAATTCATACATTTTGAGGATTCTGTGATGTCTTTTTTTTTATTTTTGTTTCACAGGATGACCAGTTGCTAGAGGACAGCAAAACTCTTGGTGACTGTGGATTCACCAACCAGACTGCCAGACCCCAGGCCCCAGCTACAATTGGTCTGGCCTTCCGCATAAATGGTACGTTGACTTTCAGTTAGCATGATTGATGGCGACCATTTTTACTTAGTTTCCAGTTAATCTGCACCAATCTCATTTATGCCCTCAATATCTCTAGTTAGGTGCTGTGTGTTTGTCAGTAGAGAGCTATAAATATCTGTCACTGCGACTCATCCGTATCAGCTCAGTATCTGTGTCTGTACAGTGCCATCTAGATAGTTTTTCATTTTGATCTTTTTACTGTGTGTTACGCTGCTCTTTAACTGTCTGTAGTGAAGAAGACTGAGTTCAGCTTTGGTTGTGCAACTTTTAGTTGAGTTCTCAAGTGATAGAAACTAGGGCTGCAACGATTTGTTGACGTAATCGAAGACGAAACTTCATTGTCGATGCATCGTCACAAAGATGCCATTTAAGGGAGAGATAGCAATCTTCTTATTAAGAACATTTCTGGTTTTTCATTTCTAACTGAAATGCACTACAGGAAGTGCTGGGGCAGTATCTCTTCCACGCTCTGCCATGACTGCTTGACTGTAAGACTACTCACGAAGAAGAAGATTTCATGCGAGAAGCGGATAGCAACGGAGAAGGAGGCTATCAGAATGGTTTTGTTTTTACAAGTTTCGTATGCTATTTCATTACTAAGTACACTTTTGAGAGATTTTGAGGCAAGAAATCAAATATGTAGAACTTAAATAATTGCAGTTTTACGAAAGTTGATGGCAAATCTAAAATGTGCTCAAACGTTTTCGGGGTTGAGAAGCTCCACAAGGTAAGCAGTGCAAGCCAGCCAGCCAGTCACACCCTCACAGCCCTCTGGTCCCTCCTCAGACCACTGGAGCAGGAACTGTAAGATTCTTTTGAAAGTTTCAATGTTTGTACCACTGTTATTCTGTCTTTACAATCTGAGTAATGGTTTAACATTTTAAAGTACATCAAGGGAAATCTGGCTCGTGATGTAGCCTATAGAACATTCTCCACTTATAAAACTTATAAGCACTTTGGAAAAGTAAACTACAGAAGTATTATGAAAGGAGACTTTTATTTTTATTATTCTAAATAGACTTTATGTTGTTAGTGTAATGTTACAGTTGTGATTATAGTACTTGCTTTTATTTCCTTTTTTTGGGAACAAAGCAAAAATCTTTGTTGTAAAGTTAAAAGTTAAAGTTTAAACCTACTTGGCAATAAATCAGATTGTGAGCTTAATGTTTTGGGTGATAAAGCCTGGCTGTTATCTTGGAGCAGCCTCTCAATAGTTCTCATAGATAATGCTGGCTAAGAGAACGCTCTTTTAGTTGTGTTAGCAAACATGTTAAGTGCAATAGTAAATCAGTAAATTATAGGAGTAGCCTACCCTGTCTTGTCTTCTACCCTCTTTTTTTCCCCAGGCTTTGATACTTTTGTTCATTCTAAATAGTAAACCTTGTTCACTCAGTGGTAACGTTAGGTAGTTAGGCTGCATGTTGGAGATCACTAATTCACTTGAAGATATTTAATTAGTTAAATGGTTTAATTAGGGTTAGGGTGTGACAAAAGTAATTGTGACTAGTTGACCGATCAAATAGCTAATTAACAGATTAGTTGACTATGAAAATAATAATTAGTTGCTGCATTGGATTTGTCCCTGTATGACTTTCGAACATTGCTGTAAAAGCTTGAGTGTGGCCTGAAGCCATGGCTACTTCAGCAAGAGGGTTTAGGAATATATACCACTTTATATTTTTTGAATTGGACTTCAAACTGTCTTTAAGAATGAAATATGATTCATAGCTCGTGTATCATGGATTTTTGCTTTCCAGATTTGATCAAATCAATCATTTTGCGTTCTGGGTTTACCAAGAATACTATGTGAGCTGCCAGTAGGAACATGCTTATGATGTCGCCACTTATTCCAGAAAAGAGAGAAACTAGTTCACATGTCACCAATATCACCATGATTTGAAGTGGTGCCTTAAATGACCTAACTCTCAAGATTAAGTTCCTTGTGCACCTTGTGCATTAACCAGAGTAGTTCTTACTTTCAAGCTTTGGAGAATCCACCCAGAAAGATGATTTTCACTGCAGCCGCTTTGAGGCATGACTGATGTAGCCACATGCGACTCTGCTGTCACGGCGGAGCTAATGTTTCCCTGTCTCCTCTGTCCTCCAGATGAGATGTTCGAACAGCTGCATGTTGAGGCCTTCTCCAGCCCTCCAGAGCTCCCAGATGTGATGAAGCCTCAAGACTCTGGCAGCACCGTCAACGAACAGGCTGTGCAGTGATGACAGGGAGAGGAAACGAGAAATGGAGGGAAGGATGGAAGCGGGTGTGTGGATTAACTGCAGTGGAGAAGTAGCGGGGTGGAGGATATGTAATATAATTTAAGTTGATGGATGGGGACGTTATAGGTAACCGAGCCTATCCATGTTACCTTCATGCTATCATCCCAGCACCCCCCCCCCCCTTTTGCTTCACAAATCATTTTTTAAAACTCTTTATGATTTCCACATCACATGTGGTTCTGCTCCCCGACTTTGCTCTTAAGCACCAACTGGCTCAAACTTTTTGAGGGAAGTTGGTTTGGAAAGTATGATTGTGTGTATGTGTGAGTTATAATAATAATTATTATCATTAATATTTTGGAAAAGGTGAAGTTGTGTGACAGTGCTCTTTAAGTACCATGACTAGGTAAGGAGTCTGCATCGGCAAACTGCGGGAAGTTCAAAACAAAGGCACAGATAAACCTTCAACTGACAAGTTTACTTGGTCAGATTCTCACAATTGTTGTTGTACATTTCTGATTTGATTTCATACCAGGCAAGAAAGTCTTTATAATGATTCTGTTCAGTTTTTTGTCGTTGTTTTACTTGTCAGTTCTTTGTTGTATGTTTCATGCACTGAGACCAAAGGCAGGTACCTCTTTGACACCAGAGGGATTTTTTTTGGTCAAAGGACAATTTCTCTGTGACATACAATATACACAGGAGGATAGTTTTGTGGTATTAAAACCCAGGTTTTGAAAAACAATGCGTACGTCACCACATGTCACCAACATCTATGTGGCACCTTCCCCTAATCACATGAACATAGCCTGTAACTGTGAGCTTGCTTGATTAAAAGTTTTTCCTGTTTTGTTTTTTACACTGGTGGCTGGTTTTTATTTTAAACATATGTTTGTGTCAACATTTAATGAAGATAACAGAATTTAAGGGGTCAGTGTTAAAGACGTTGGGCAGGGCTATAGGCATTTTTCACAGAAGACATTTTGACTTGGTAGGAAAACCACAGATATTATTAATAACAAAAGTAATGGCTCTGTTATATTCAGGTGTCCCAATAAAAGCCGACAACTTGCACAAAACCGGACCCCGAAACCAAAGCAGCTAAATTCATTTCACTTGTTAGTTTTTCCTACTTGTGCCATGTCAAAGTGTCTTAAGTGAATAACATCAAATTTGAGCACTAAAGTGCAGTTTGCATTTTATAATTTTAAGTTTCACACATTGGACTTTATTAAGGACAGATATCATTCTTTAGGCTTTATCGCGTATAATTATGTAATCTGATGGCCCTGTGTCAAAATGTAACACATTTATTATGTTAATATTGTGCACAGTGTATATTGTCACATGGAGGTTTTTCCTAAATAAAGTTGTGTTTCAACAAATTAGCTAATACCAACAGGGAGTAGGCCAGTAGAGAGGTACAGGTTGGTGTCTGGGTCTGCTGATGGGAACTTCAGAGTCAACAGGGGTCCAAACAATTTCGTGGATGGGTTCACAAAGTCTGTCTGTAAATTAACACCTAGATCCTCATGTGTAGATGGATTTTTGTTTCTCCTGTTCACATTGGCCACAAAGTGATGTCCTCATGAACATATTCAATGCAAGTGAACTGAGAGAAAATCCACAAAGCTGATTTGTAATCACTTAGGGAAGAGATCTCTGCAGTCAGTGTGGACAGGCAGAACAATCATGTAGTTAAAATGACTGAATACTATTTTGTATTTCAGTATTAGGCTGTTTATAAAAATAGATATTATAGCCTGCATAATTTTCCATACAAAATATATTTGAACAACTGGGTGTTATAAACATGAAACAAATACAAATTTACAGATTTTTTTCAAACCTCTAGATAAATTATTAGATACTATTTAAATTAAAAAAGAAATCCTGTTTACACCCCTGTATGTTTTTTTTTATAGGATAAGAGTTTTACAAAAAGAAGTGAATATCACATTTTCCTCAGTTTGATAACATAATCACAACCACATGTTCTTTTTACAGGCCCCCTTTTTCTATAAATAAAGGGAGGGGTTGGCCCGTCAGTGCTTAACCTCAGGTTGTATTTACTGTGAAGGGCACGCCACTAAATGCATTTCCCATTATTTTCTGTCACACATCATATGTATCGTCGCAGCAGCTCGTCCGGCTGCAGTTTGCGCGGCTCGCGGCGCCACTAAATCCTTAATTTTCTCTGCCAAATATGGACTAGGAATGTCCAGGGTGACGTCGCGTGTCCGGGGAATGCGGGGTTTGTAAACCACATTTATTTAACTACGCCTTCTCCAGTCTGAGGTCCTGGTAGGCATTACACAGGAAGAGAGTCGGGTAGAGAAAAAAGGGACGCCTCCTCCTCCTCTCTGGGCGGATAACGGTGTCCAAGAAGTTATTCGGGACCGACGGAGACAAAAGCGCCGAGAACGTCTTATCTTGCAGGCTTTGTCGCATGTCCACCGCTACTTATTAATGCTGTCCGCGTCCCCGCTGTGTCACACAAAGAGGGAACACTCGGCTGAAATCATATCATGGACGACCTGGGTAAGTATTAGTGCTGCTCGTCGTTTCATGCGTTTGTAAGTAAACGCTGAGATATCTTGAGGGGATCTTTGAGAAGGGGGTGGTGTGCCCAAACAGAGGAAATAAGCTCTGCTCATTTTGGCACTCACAGTGGGGCAGAATTTGCTTTCATTGTGTGAGGCTGTGATATAAAGATGAGGCAATATTTTCAGGCAGAGAAAAGCAATAAATATAACTGTCTTACAACTTCCATTGTGTACAAGGGCTTTTTCCTCATATGACATCTTATGCTTTGATCCAGTTCACACTAATTCTCTCTACAGTGTGCTGTGATTTTAAAACATGTTTATCTTTCCAAGCAAACAGATGCGCACACACACACACACACACACACACACACACACACACACTGACACCAGGTAACACAAGAACTGGTGGGCTACTACATTACTCTTGTGTCTGCCTGACCGCCGCCATTAAGTGTTTGTGCATGCCCTGCAAATTCAATAAATTCTTTGTAAATTAGATTTGAAGGGGTCAACAGTGGGCTTTCCTCATCATTAACATGAACAAGTCAGGGATGGAGAGAAGCCACAAATGTTCAGCAGAGTGTTTTCCATGTTGAAGACATCAAAGAGGAGCAGTGACCAGCATCAGGGAGCACGACTGGTTCTGTCTTTTTTCTTGTTTTTTTTGTGCTAGATGTTTAAGGATTTCTTCAGGACAACGTTATGAGAAGCTCACTCTTTCTGTTTGGGAATGACTGTGTCTGTGCCTGAAATAGTCCGGGGCCTCGATGCCATTTCAAAAAAAAGCCACAGAGTTCAATGGAAATAGGAAAGCCTTTCTGCCTCGGCTGCCCATCTCTAAGGGACTGTCCACTTCAGAATTGAGGGATTTATGCTTTTCAAGCAGAACTGGAAGGAATGGCTAAATGCGGCCAGGCACATCTGGGTACATCTGGATTGGATTGCACACGGGGAGTCAGAGTTACTGTGTGAGTGTTAGTCAGACAGTGGCCATGTTCAGGACCCTCGGTTTATGCCGTGTTGTCCAGCAACGTTGTAAGTTTATGTATTGGATGTGGCGAGGCTTTCGGTGAGAGAGACCACTTGTTGGAGAGGCTTTTGGCCAAGACAAACAAGTCGACATGTAGCTCTAAATATGGTCATAATTCCCATTGAGAGAAGTTCAGCTCCTTATATGAGCAGTTCAGTCTGTAAGTGTGTGTGTGTGTGTGTGTGTGTGTATATAAGAGACACAGCGAGGAGGAGGAGGGTGAGTTGTATATTCACAAGATTCTCACCACATGGTCGTACCAGAAATGTGAATCATCTGGGGCAGAAGTGGCCACAGGGATGAAGTAGGGCAGGATAAACTGGTTTTATGTTCATTGTGTCACATAACTGATTGCCGCAGATGCAGAACAGCACTTTACCAGAGTGAAAAAGTGTAGTGCATTCATGAAACTTCCATGATATGTGTAAAGAGGCTGCCAGAATCTGAGGTTAAGAGTTTGTTTTTGATGTTGAAAACAGCCGATGAGAAAACAAGACACACAAAGTCCGTCTGGGAGCTGTAGTACATGGAATAAATAATGTAACTTGTGGTGTTCACAACTGCTGTTTTAAGGTCAGGGATTAACTTTGTTGCTCAGCTCTTAGGACAACACGAAAAAGAAGTTCTTAAAGTTCTCAGAACCCATTTACATTTTGAAAGACCAGAGCATCTAGTAAATGGACCTTGTGGTGATTTTTTTACTTGTACTGCTTTATGTTGCCAAAAACTCACAAATCAAAGCCAAGTTAACTGGGTTATCTTAATTGACGATGTCTGGAGCACACGGTTGTAATTAAGGCTTCTTTGTTTTCAACGAAGTACAGCACCTTATTGAATAAAAATGCTCTAACTATAACCGTGTGCACGGGTCGGAGCTCTGATGTGGCCGATGTGTGGTGAATCCCTCGCTTGTAACTGGTTTTATGCCTCATCCTGTTCTTAAAATGGTGTCCAGTAGATAAGAATTCCCAACCAGAGGTACCTCTGCAATCACCAGGGTGTATATGGTGTATATATGTATTGTATATTCATAACTGATAAACTACCAGCTACAAGAAGTTGACTGCACAGGACGCGCCTTCTACCAACCAGAGTCAGTCTAAACACTATGAGACACTGCTGGGAGTGTGTCAATAGTTGTTGACAAGCAAGCACAAAGGTCAAAACAGATAGCTAAGAAAGTGATGGATAAATGGTTGAATCCAACTTCTGCCACGCTGTGTTTAAATTTGATCTACTGAAAAAAAGAATACCTAACCTAAACATCAGCTGTTCCAAGAGAGCACTAGGTTTTGTATGAAAAAAAATTAGAGTTTCCATTTTTATCTTATTTACCCATGAAGATCAGTTTATAAGTCATGAGGAACAGTATTCAGCCTATTAAAACAGGTTCTGGAGGGAGCTTTCTTGTGTGAAAGAGCCTGAAAACCAAGCAAATATGGACGCCTCACATCAGCCAAAGGCTGTCGTTCAATGTAATTAAACCCATATTTAAAGGATGCGGTTGTGTTTTGTCTGTGAACAATATTTTAACCATCACACAACTAAATCTGCAATTATACAACCGTCTTGATGATTTGAACACTTGCAAGTCATTAACTTCTCTACCATCCATCATATGACGTGAATGCAGCATGAAGTCTGAGAAAATTACCCCTGATGATGTCATAGTGATGTCATCACTGTTAACTCAAATTGCTCTTAGAGACTACAATTTTATTACAGACACCCTGCATTAGAAATTGGGGGCATTAAGTTTGTATGATGTTATATGACTATATTAGGAAGATAGACAGATGCTATTGAGTTGCATTGTGGGAATTGTAGGATCCAGTGTTTCTATGGACCAAAAGTCAGGATATTTTGGTTTTGGCCATTCTCTTTTTAATGTGTCTTTAACAATTCCAACAACTTTTAGCAAGTGCAACACTAAATCACTGGATCGGCTCTTTAATAATTTTAAATAATATCCCATTTAAAATCCATTTAAATAAGAGCACAGTCTCATCTTTGGGTGTCAAATACAGACACTTTGTCAGGCTTTCTTAAAGTGTTGGTATTTGACGCACAAGGTACCCTTCAGCGTATGTATGGGATGCCCTGGGCTTTCAAGTAACTCCAATGTAACCCACCCGCAGTCACGTAATGTACTTATTTCAACCCAAAACATGAAGTTGTAAACCATGATCTTTTCCTAAACCTAACATTTTGTGTGCAAAAAAACACATTTAGAACATGAAGAGCGGCAATGAAGGTCATCTAATAGGGCTGTGAGAATCACTGAATGAATGCTTAGTGTGGTATCAACAGGAGTGTAGCCAAAACAACAGCCTCTCCTCTACATCTTAGTAATAATTCATGTTCAGTGCACTTTTTACAAACTCCAGCTTCGGCCTTTAGTCGCACTAACACAGACTTGTCAGGACTATGATATCGTACAGCGGCAGAGCATAACTCATACATAACTTGAGCAAGTTCGGTCTCTGGACAGCTTCCATTTCAGACTGAGTGTGCGTGGGTGGAGGGGATTTAGATATCAGATGCCAAACACTCTTCCTCTGCTTCCTTTCCATGCTGGCATGTCTTAGATATGAACGCAGAAATGTTTGTGTGCTCTAATAACTTCACTGTGTCGATAGATTATCTCTGGGTTGCGCCAATTCCGACTATCCTGTCCTCTGACTGATTAGCGTCTGAGGATGCTCATTGTCCTCCATGTTGTGTCTGACATCTGGGCTGATTTGCTGCTGCTGTATTGGTCACACAGGGTCTCTGTCTCTCCTTAGGAGTGCCTGAGCCACCTAACTACCCTCTCAGTCCTCGTATTGTTGTGTTTGGTACGTAACTGTCTATGCATGCGTTTGCATGTGTTTCATCCTGTCATTTACTTGTCCTTGACTTAACTTTATATGTTTTGTCATCCAGTGTGTTTTCATCTCCATCTGCACTGCATGGTTTTTACATCCGTTTCTTAACTAATATCTCTTCCTACTTCCCTTTGATTCTTCAAACTGATAACATTCATAAATATATAGATACATTATGGGGTAGTTAACTGTCTTTAATTCTTATTTTTTAAAAACCTAAATCAGATTGTAAATCTAACCAAACGTTCATCACATTCATGTTGCTATGTGTTACATTATTTTTTTTTTTCATCTTATTGGGTTTGTCTTCCACCTCATTCCTACAGATGCCCTCCTCGCCGATCTGGAGAACACTGGCTCTCCTCTAGCTCGGTGTCCTGTCCTGCTCACCTCTGAGCCTCCCCAAAATGCTGATTCTGCCACCGAGGACACCCCCCAAGCCCGGCCACCTCCTCCCGCCTACACCCCACAGCAGGTAGACAAGTAGCTGCCAGCCATGGATTCATACCAATGTTCTCATCGCAGATTCTGATTGATTTGGATGATTATAATATTTACATATTCTCAATGATTTCACTGATTGATTGTTGATGTCTTCTGTCTCTCAGACTGTTTCTGCTGCAATGAAATCTACCCAGAACCCCAACCCCGACAAATTATACAGGTAACTCACTCCCTGAATTTAAAATAAAGCATCATCTGCATGGAATACATTTCTCAGCCTGGTTCCAGGCCTCTAGATTGCCACCCACAACTCCGATTTATTCAGTATATATTATTTTTAAAATGATTGAAGTGAAACTAAAAGGCCATACAGTCAGATTATCAGGCTATACATTTCTGTGAATATAAAAGTTGCTTATAAGTCATTTTTGTCATTTTGTAAATTTTTGACAATGAGTGTTTTTGGATCTTAAACAGCTGTTGCTGCTACATCGCTCATCTGCGAATGGACAAAGTTCATTTGAACTATGATTCATGACAAAGTGACCACGACGAAGCCAACCAAATTAGTGACAGGGTGTTTCCTAATATTTGTTCATCTTGACTTTCTTGTCTTTCTCACAGCACAGTGTGTAAACCGCGCTCTCCCCGCACAACAGATCCTACTCCAACCTTCTCCTCCTCCTCGCTGTTGGGAGGAGGTCTGAGTGAACTGGACCATCTGTTACAGGAGCTGAACGCCACCCAGTTCAACATCACAGGTTAGCATGTGTGTTTTCATATCTCTGTGTTGTTTAACTGAGGTGGATCTTTTCTCACTTTGCCTTTGTCATCAGATGAGATCCTGGCCCAGTTCCCTTCTTCTAAGAAAGATGACAGAGACAAGATTAAGGATAAGGCCACGACCTCCTCTTCCAGGTACCAAATCCATTCAGTTTATTCATATCTAAAGAATCAACATAGTTCACTGCAATTTTAGTGAATGTTCTGCACTACAAACAACTTCTTGTAGAGAGGGCTGCACAATAAACCACAAGATAAATTAATGAATTAGAAAGATTCTTGAAAAGTCCTCATATTGAAAGAAAAGTGTTAAAGAACACACACACACAAAAAAGCTACACATTAAGTTGTGCAAATGCCATAATCTTTCATTATATTCAAACATTTTGATGAAACTGTGTGCATCTTAATTAACAAACCGAATTACAGGTGGCTTGTTGAAATAGTTGCACACTCTGGGCAGGTCTAGTATATAGTAGAAATTGTGTATTTTGTAGGTTTATTAAAACAATTGAAGAAGTGGTTTTTGTATTCCAGCTCTGCCAAGCCTTCAGCGACGTCAGCCACACTGGAACTGGACAAACTGATGGCTTCTCTGTCAGACTTCAGAGTCCAGAGCACAGTAAGGGTCCCCGCAGCAGCATAAAATGACACAGAGAGGCCATTTTTTCCAGGCTTTAACACAGCTCACGCTGATTCATAGTGGATTTATGAAGACGTTCACTTGACTTCATGATGACTTCACTGTTAATGTGTGGCCTAGCCACAGCACATGCCTCGTGGCATAAATCAGGAGGCTGTACCTATAGTCTCACAGAGACTCTGAGTCTTTAAAAACACATTTAAGCCTTCTTTTAGGGTTTTCCTACATTTTCCAGAAATACTTCAGACAACTTCCAGTGAACAGCGATGAATGGGCTCATGGTGAGCCAGCCTATTATAGTTTCTTAATGTTGTGGTTTGTTTATCACCAGTCACCAGGGCCACTTCCTTCACATCATGCAACTGGCATTATGGTTGCATGTCATTCCTATCAAGTGAGGTCACTATTAATGGAGGAATTTTATCTTTATGTCTTAATTGTTAAACACTCTGATAAAATGTTAAGTTTGAACTGAACAAGCTTTTGCTGTTCTGACAGATGTTTTAAAAAGAAAAAAACTTTGTCTCACATCATTATATGATTAAAAATCAAATTTTACTTTGACGTTGCCTGTATTTCGCCACTTATCCACAGGCATTTATAAAGATACACTATCATGCAACAAAATGAGAATGAACACACTACATATTTGGGCACATTAATTTCAGACCAACTGCAGCCTGATGAGAAACCCTTGGAGAATTTGAATCCCAAAGACAGATGTGCCATCCATCGTTTTTATTTCTCTTTTCCCAGCCAGCTGCACCAGTCACCATCAGTCCAGTGGTGACAGCACCACAGCAGCCCACCCCCCCACCACAGCCCTCATCTGGCGGCTCATTGGACAGCATGCTGGGGCTGCTTCAGTCTGACCTGAGCCGACAAGGAGTTCAAACATCCTCCAAGGGAAACTGTTCAGCTTGTCAAAAGCCAGTAGTAGGACAGGTGAGGTATCAGAATAAGTCCATATAGAAATGCACAAAAGTGTATATTAAGATTGTGACTATTCAGTTTTTCTAATATTTGATAGTACCGGTGGCACATGTTCCAAAAATTAGGAAAACTGGTAAAAGCTTTGATTCCAGTTACAGTTACTGTAATAATAATTTTTGCCAGCAATATCAGTTACTTAATACTTTCATGAGAGTAAGTATAGCATCATTCATAAAGACGACCTTTGGAGGATGCTGTTCATTTATTAACTTTTGTTTCCTCATGCAGGTGGTAACGGCTCTTGGAAAGGTGTGGCACCCAGAGCACTTTGTGTGCACTGAGTGCGAGACAGAGTTAGGCAGTCGCAACTTCTTTGAGAAGGATGGACGGCCGTACTGCGAGTCGGACTACTTCACACTCTTTTCCCCTCACTGTGCGCAATGCAACAAGCCCATTTTAAATGTGAGAGACTTGCCTGTTTCATATAACTCTCAGCTCAAATGAATACCCCAAACCACCTGAAGCCATTTAACTTTCCATTTCTCTTGCTGTTTAGAAAATGGTCACCGCTCTGGATAAGAACTGGCACCCAGAGTGTTTCTGCTGTGTGAAGTGCAGCCGGGCCTTTGGAGAGGAAGGTAATGGGCGGCACACACTGCATCCTGTCTGGGTTTAACACACAACTGTTAACAGTGAACTTCAGCAGGGTCATACGTACGTGCAGCCCTAAAAATACACTACACAACCTATTGAACACACATACCATAACCTTGCTTTAAGCAGCTGCTAACCCCCTTGAAGAGACCACAAATACTGATGCCTTTAATAATTCAGTAAAACCGTAAACAATTATAAACTGAGTGAAGTTTGATGTTTCACAGACCAGAGTCACATGGAAAAGTTTTTTTGCACCGCATTATCCAGTTCATTTAATATTTATCAAAGAAACTCTTGAACTGTGTAAAGCTGTGACCGTATCGTCTGCAGGTTTCCATGACCGTGAGGGCCAGCAGTACTGCCAGCAGTGCTTCTTGACTCTGTTTGCTTCCCGCTGTCAAGGCTGCAGCCAGCCCATTCTGGAAAACTACATCTCAGCTCTCAACTCTCTCTGGCACCCGCAGTGCTTCGTATGTAGGGTGAGTTTGTCTCTGTGGGTTTGAAGGCCGTACCAATGATGGTAAAATGACCAAGAGTTTGATCCCTGGTGTGTTGTGGTCGCATTTCTTACAGGCTTATTCTGAGAAAGAGTCAGGAAAGAGTCTTAAAACTTGTGGACCTGTGGAGTTTTCTTTCAAACAAACAAAAGTTATGTTCACATAACTTAACATTCGTGTGTATCCTTGAAGTCTTGCAAACATGTTGGATGGATTTCCCTCCAAACATTAGCAAAGCTAAATTTGTTTAACATTTTGAAACCTGTATTCTTTACATCTATGTTTACTTGTTAACAATATTCTTCGCTGCCTTTGTTGACACATTGCTGTGTTTTTTTAGCATGTTTCCACCACCTGCAGATCAGTGGAATGGTGTTAAACCACTGGCAGGAATGTGTATCACGTCACCTGCGAGACAAACAAAACAGGACCCACTAATAAAACAACTACTCTATAACGGTCAAAAACTCCACAGGGTACCTTTAGATTTATCTTGGGGTCATGATCATATGTAAGTTCATGTAATGTGCAGATGTTCAGGGCCATTATGGAAATTTTAGAGGTTTATAATGGCATGAAGAAAAGTTAACATTGTACGATGACACACACACACACACACACACACACACACACACACACACACACACACACACACACACACACACACACATATTGCATATGTTGGGCTTATTTAAAGGCTGATTAAAAAATTAAGTAAATTAATGAAAGTACAATAAAAGTTTAAAATGTAGTATACTCCACCACAATAACATCTGGGCACCAGACCACCATCAATGTAGGGACATAAAATTCACAAAAACATTTGAACAGTTATGTAAATATATGAGT
This sequence comes from Micropterus salmoides, assembly GCF_014851395.1. Classification (NCBI taxonomy): domain Eukaryota; kingdom Metazoa; phylum Chordata; class Actinopteri; order Centrarchiformes; family Centrarchidae; genus Micropterus; species Micropterus salmoides. Next base: position 13,255,373 of record NW_024041262.1, on the reverse strand, counting down.
AAAATGTGAAATTTTGTATTTCTTTTAAATTAAACAGAGTTTAGATGGTTCCTTTTTTGTAAGTGGGTGGGGTTTTGCTCTGACAATTTGGATTTATGACCTCAGTATTTCTAATAGCCTCGCTGTGGCACTAGAAATTGGTGATGGGATCTTTCTGAGACCAACGAACAGATGCTTGTTTCATATGATCTCTTCCTTGACCAAGACACTTAACCCACAATTCTGACAGTGACCAGATCCGACAGTGTTCGTGATGTGTAACTGTGTGTGTGTGTGTGTGTGTGTGTGTGTGTGTGTGTGTGTGTGTGTGTGTGTTTGTGTGCAGGGCGTTCCTGAAAAAAAGCTCTACTCACAAATCTAAAAATAAATTTAAAGTTGGGATTATGTCATGAGAAAGTTGTCGTTTCACAAAACAACTTTCTAATTACAGTTCCATGAGTCAGGGCTCTCTGCTGACTCACTGCATCTTTCCTTTACTCTCTTCTTCAGGAGTGCTACAGCCCCTTCGTCAACGGCAGCTTCTTCGAACACGAGGGTAACCCGCTGTGTGAGGCCCACTACCACCAGTCCCGTGGCAGCATGTGTCAGGCCTGCCAGCAGCCAATCCTGGGCCGCTGCGTCACCGCCATGGGGGCCAAATTCCACCCCCACCACCTGGTGTGTCACTTCTGCCTGAAGCCCCTGAGCAAAGGCTGCTTCAAGGAGCAAGAGAACAAGCCCTACTGCCACCCCTGCTTCATCAAACTCTTTGGTTGAGGACACAGCAGGACTTTGCCCCCAAGTGAAGAAGCTATCTGAGTTCTCAATTTGTTTTTTTACTGCGGGAATGAGGGTTGAGCTGGTCTCTTACTTGGTTTTAAGAATATTAGAGTTGGTAGAGGGAGGGGATAACAAGAGAATCATCCAGCCCAATTCATTTCTGTTTATTTCACAAAAAAAAGACTGCATTTTGACTGGCAGTGTGAAATGTAACTCTAGCATTGGTTAGAGGGATTTAAAATGATGCCAAATGATTTTGTTATGTATGTAAATCTATTACATGCTGTATTGATTCAAATTGAATATTGAAAATTTAATTCTTTTGCCAAAGGTAGAAAAGAAGCAGTACATTGAGAGCAAATTTTTTGTTTCAGTGAAGGACTGTTGTGCAAGGAAATCCCCTTTAATATATTTGCTTTATATTGCAAAACATATAAGTGACACTGCCTCTGCATTTATATATTGTATTCTGACTGCTATATATGTTTTTGTATAACAAACTAAACTGTCATGTGTTTAATGTCAGATATTTTGCATTATTCTTTCACTATCGCTCTATGCAATTTGCCAAAGACAATTCCAAAGAAAATAAAGGAGAACACGACTTGTCTTGCTGTTTCATTGGTGAATTAATCAAAGGATCAACTGGGAAATGTGAGAAAATAGGAAAAAACAGTGAAATTCCTTTTGAAGCATATAAACACTGACATTGTACAGACATAGGTCAGCCCATATAAACAAGTAACATTAATAACAGAAACATCTGAACAGAGTCTATAAAGAATGTAGAATAAAGACAGAGTCAGTAGAAAGAAATACATTTAAATGACAATGGTGAGGGGAAAGTTAGAGGTTATTGTTCACTTAAGATGTTGAATTCATGACATAAAGCCAGACATTTCATACCATTCTTGTTATACACACTCCAAAGAAGGGAAAAATGCATCTCAGGCCTTTCAAAAAACACAGAGAAGGTTTAGTTCCCACATTTGTGAATGAAATACAAAGTCTTACAGTTGATTAATAACTACAGAAGAAAAATAAGTGATCAGTTATTTCTATATCATCACCACAAACTACACAGTTATGATAAATATGCAACGTTTTACTGATCAGCAGTGGTGAAAATGTACTAAGATCCTCTACGTAAAGACCGTACCAGTAAAGCAGTGCTACACTGTGGGCAATGCATTTTCCAGCTAATCCAAGGGTGGTTTTAAATAGTTCATGTAGCTCAAGAAGTCATATCCCATAAACACTTAATCCTTCAGTTTATCAGATCAAATTCAGAGTCAAAATCACCAATTTTGTAGATACACGGCTTTCACTGGACAGAAAAGGTATAACATATTGTAATCTGAAAAGTAACTAAAACTGTCATAGAAATGCAGTGGAGTAAAAAGTGGAGTAAAAGTACAAAGTTTACACTGTGACCACTAAATGTCGCTGTTTGCTCACTGTTTTCACCAGACCACCCGTATTCAGCTCGAAATATTAAACAAAAATTAGTAAGTTTAAGTTATTCAACAGACTCAAAACCCAATAAAATATTCATACAAGTGTGGCACACGATAGACGCGAGGCGACAAGTAGCCTTCGTGAAGCGTGTTGTGTTCACGCCTCTGCACCTCACAGGTGAGTTCATTTAAAAGTTAATGAGCATCCCTCGCTGTCTGACAAGAGAAAGCAGGTAACCTTGGGAAGGAAGTCATCGTGACTCGTCGATTGTAAGCTTAAAAAAAAAAACAAAAAAAAAACACACATCTGAAATACACAATGTGTGATTCAGAACAGCAAAAAGTAAGTTTTAATATGTTAAAATAGTTGTATTGAGCAAGCTGCAGCCTCAGTTTGGGGCGAACACAGCGTGCTAGCAAGCTTATCAGATATTTACTGCATGCTAAATAACCATATGGGTCTGATGCCATAAGCTTATATTACAACAATGGCTGCTGAACCTTACATTTTCATAAATAAATAGAATACAGTGATTTTTCTTGACAATGAATACCATTTCCTGGCTTGTTCTTTTTGTTCTGTGTCTTTTGGCTTTTTTGTGGTCATTATATATTCTTGTGAGGGTTTTTTTTTCACTCCCCACATTGTTTCCATCCACCCAGCAGGCTGAAAAGGTGTCTCAGCCTCAGTGGCCTGAGAATGGAGATGAGTGGAGTGATGGAGAGGATGGGACGAATATGGACTGCGGGCTTCTGCAGGCCATGGCCGAGGAGGATGAGGAGATAAATGTCTACAATGAAGAGACATTTGGAATGGGTGTGTTGATGTTTTACTTTTCATCATTTCCCAGACTATCTGAAATGGGTATAATTATTTTGTCCTCAAACAGGGTAACTGTTCTGTCAGGTTCTGCGGCAGGTGTGCTGATGCCATTTGAACTGTTTCTACACCGTAAAGAAAACTGAGAGGGAACTTGAAATTTTAAAGCTTCTGAATTTTGGGAAATACTTGCCTAAGACTTAAATGAGAATTTCAGTGCCAAATCTCAAGATTTCTATTCCCTTAAGACAGAACCAGCCTAGCTATTTCCACATTTTCCATGTGCTACGTTTACAGGCTGCTGACTCCAGCAATTTCTGAAGTTTTGGCTTTGCCTTTGTTTAACTCTTATCTTTAACTCTTATTGTTTAACTCATTTGTTAATTTACAACTTAGTTTTACTCAATTCTATCTGCTTAAAGTTAATAAGAAGATTCATAAACATCAGTCAAGAGATGACCAATTTAATAATAATTTAACAGATTGAGATTTTACAGTCTAGGGGATTCTGAAAATTGGTTTTCCAGCATTTCACCACTAAAAATAAACACAAATGAACAAAACTGTCTCACTTTGTAATGGATCACACATAATGCTGGTAAGTTAGGATGCCCCTCAGTTTTGTTGAAGCAAGACATTGGTGTAGTTTGTTGCCACAATGTTTACATTAAAATTCAAGCAGAATTATTATTTTTTTGACTTGCTACAGCATACACGCATAACCAGCTCTGTAATTAAGAGACCAAAAGGGAGTTTCATTGATGCATCCCCCAGTTTTGCATTAATATGTCAGAATACCGTTCAGCATCAGTCTACGTAAAGCAGCATCTATTATAGGCAAAATAGAGCCACAGACTTTAAACAGCAACACACATTAGCTTTCCCGCTAAAGTGTCCTTATCTAAAAATGTCTTGTCCTTCACCACAGCTTGTATAACGAGTAACCAAACGAACATTCACTCAGGAAAAGTGCTCTTCCAATGTCGGCTTGCAGGCTAGAAAGCTAATTAGCTGCTCAGCTGCAAAGTACATTAAAGATACCTGCAAATGTCACTTTGGTCTGGTCAGATAAGTTTCCTGTGGTATTCCACCAGCACTCAATCAAACACAGACCGGTCCCTCCAGCCACCCAAGACGAGAAGGAGCATTTCTGATATTTGTCCAGATGTCTATGAAGATTCTCAGTCATCCAGGTCATAGTTATCCAACGAAGGTTAAAATCAAGGGCAACTGGACTTGGTTGAAGATACTGGAAGACGTTTCGTCCCTCATCCAAAGGACTTCTTCAGTTCTGACTGACTGGCAGGGAAACTCAGCTATTTAACCTCAGTGGGGTCGTTGGCCCGGGTCATCATTACCGCTGGTTCGTTAGTGTTCCTTGTTGCTGTGACGACAGTCGTTATAGTCGTTAAGACTACCTGTGGCCAAGACTGAACGACCATCGTTGGTATCTTCACCTGAGGCCAATAGGTTACGTTTGAGTTTCCTGGGAAGTGATGACAGCATTGTAAGTGGGGGATAAGTGGTGGTGTAGACCCCCTCCCCTGTTCAATGACGGCTTCTCAACCCTGGTGTAGATGGCTTCCTTGACACCTCTTTCAAACCATCCATCTTCTCTGTCTAAAATGTGCACTTGGTGGTCCTCAAACGAGTGTCCTCTGTCCTTCAGATGTAAGTAGACCGCAGAGTCTTGACCTGAGGAGTTGGCCCTTCTGTGTTGAGCCATGTGTTTGTGTAGTGGTTGTTTAGTCTCCCCAATATACAGGTCTGTGCATTCCTCACTGCATTGGACCGCATACATTAGATTGCTTTTCTTGTGTTTGGGTGTGCGGTCTTTGGGGTGTACCAGCATCTGTCTTAGTGTGTTCTTGGGTTTAAAAAAATGATGACCCTGGCCAACGACCCCACTGAGGTTAAATAGCGGAGTTTCCCTGCCAGTCAGTCAGAACTGAAGAAGTCCTTTGGATGAGGGACGAAACGTCTTCCAGTATCTTCAACCAAGTCCAGTTGCTCTTGATTTTAACCTTCGTTGGATATTTGTCCAGATACCATTTTTTCCTAATCTAAAAATACTGAAAACAATTAAACATGTTTTTACAACAAAGGATGACTAAATATGATTTGAGTTGGGCTTTAAATGCTGATAATTGATATTTCTGGCCTAAAAACGCTAAAGAATACACATTGTCACTGTATTTCTATATGTACCTGTATCTTAGATCTTGATGCACATGGGACTACAGAGGGCCCCAGCAGTAGTCTCCTTCAGTTTGGAGAGCTGCTGCCTCCGCCACCCCCACCCCCTACACCCCCAACAACACCACCACCACCACCAGACCCAAAACCACCTTCCCGCCACAGCTCCCCCTCCCCTCCCCGACAGAAGCCACAGTATCTGCCCCGGGCTCCCCTAGGGTGGCATGGCAGAGCTAGGGGAGGAGGGCTGGGTAGGGGCCAAATGTTTGAAGACCCAGCTGTGATTAGGACAGTGGAGGGGCGCCCAAGCCTCAAGGTGATGCATGTTATTTGTCTGACATTTGGGATTTGACAGTTTTCCTCATAGCAGCTTGTCTTCATTGTGATCTGATTTTGCTTTTAAGAGTCTTGACAGTGCCATAGTGGACTGTGGAAATGCCATGTACCACAAAACCTTTGTGGATAATGTAAGTGACAACTTGACTAAGAGACATTTTATGTCACACGTCTTGTTTGTACTGCTAATGTTTCCTTTCATTGCTCGATTTTTATTTTTTAAAATTTTATGTCCTTCAGCATATGGAACCCTCTTCCAGAAAGACTAGAAGAATCTCAGGATCAATACTTCAGGTTAGGATCACTAATGAACATATTTATGATCTGTATGATAGTGGGTCACTCAAACAAATGTTGTCTTTTATTCTGTTTTTAGGACAGTGCTATAGTGTGTGTGATTGATGGTCACAGAGGCAGAGGTCAGGACCTGACCTCCAACTTCCTGGATTTGCCCTATCCTGTCTCTTCCTTCAGGGGCAGGAGAGGGGAACCCAGAGGATCCTACTCCAGAAGACTGTTTGGCCAAAGAGGTCCCCCTCAGGTGGAGAACTCATTTTACCAGATAATCATTTATTTTAAAGGAATAGTTCAACATCTTGGATTTTTTTTCTTGCTGAGAGTTGGATGAGGATCGATACCACTCGTATGGATTTATGCATTTATTTTTTTCACTGAATCTTAGTTTTCTCTTGCAGATGCATGCACCCATGGTACCAGGATCACCCATCTTCCCACGTCAACCCTTAACCCCACGGCAACATTACAATCAGGTTTATTCTGTAACAAATCAGACTATTTTGATACATGAAGTGTTTTGAGTTAGAACTGAGTGAAACTACGTGTCTGTCTCAAGCCATGTTTTTTTTTTTTCTTTTTTTTTTTTCGTGTTGTTTCAGACAGGGGGCTTCATGTTTCCTACAAACCGACCCTGCCCCTCCACTCCTCAGTCTCTGACTCCTAAGATGATGCAACTTCGCTTTGGGGCCAACTCGCCACGACCGTCCCCCTTTTACAGCCCCTTGTCTAATTCAGTGCAACATTTCAGGTGTGTGACGATTCGCTGCTTTGCAGGAATGTTTGAAGTATTTGTCGGTAAATAGTAGTATCAAGTATATTTAAGTCTTTGGCATTCTTGCTCATCCCTTCATGAATATATACAACTCTTAATCGACCTGACATTCATAAATTTTGTACAATCCCACCAATTACTACCTCCTGGAGATTAAAAAAAAAAGAATGCAGCTGTACACACCCAAAAACTACACAGCTGAACTTGGGTATTAACTTGAAACGTATCACAGTATATTAACAGATTCTTTATGTTAAGGGTAAAGCGGAGTAGTGATTTTACTGGAGGCCTAAACATAACCTACCTTGGCATAAAAGGATGTGACTGCAGACTGATGTAGGCTGTACACTCAATTTATTGATGCGCCTCTTACCAAAGCTCTTGAAATAAAAGGAAAAACTGACAGCTTCTTAAAGTGCAAGTTTACAGTGAAGATCGAATGAGAGAAGCATCTAAAAGAAATGCAAATGAAACCCTAAATGAAAATGATTAAAATCAGACAAACTGAACTAATACAAAGACCACATTCCGAAGATGTAGTAGTACAACTGTGATTATTGGATCATTTGGTGTCATAATAAGCAAGCATCTTTTAATCTTTGACTTTGTACATGTATACCGAGCCTTCCATCAAATTTTTATGGAAACTGATGAGCGTTGAATGCATCCATGGAGCTTTTGAATGTGAAGTTGTCTGACCCACAGGTACCCGGGTCCTGTCACCCAGCTCCACCCCCAACATAAACGACTACTTAGTCAAAAACAACACATGTTCCAAAGGTTGGTGTTAACATCACTTAAAGATTTTGAACCTGTTGTTTCATATTGAGTATGTTATGAGAGGGAATAAGCTTGTTTATAGAAAAAATATGACCGGATTATAGAAAATCTGAGGCCTGGGATCCTTACTGTAATCTTATGACGGGGAAAGAGAAGGAGTGGATCACCAGGCTGCAGATGATTCAGCTGCAAAGTGAAAATCCATACCTTGAGGACTACTATTACCAGGTAGGAAATCTTTGCTCTATTGCCAGTCACTGTCACTTTCGTTCCAAATAACCAACTTGTGCTCCTCAATATTTTTTTTGTATTTACTGTATCAATTCTTGAGTACATGACCAAAGACTGAGCATTTAATGACTAGCGTATTGAAACTTTGTCATAGGAGTACTATCGGCGAATAGAAGCAAAGATGGCAGAGGAAGAGCTGGGCATCAGGGGCAAGAGGGAGCCACCCAAGCTCACCACACCTTACATCACGAAAACTGACTCCTACACACCAGGTTTTTCTCTCCTCACCTTTTCATGCTATTAGACCACATTATTTTGGTACCTGATGTTGTCTAGAATCCTGCCATACTCTTAATACTGTCATTGCTACTGTTGTGAAACAAAGGGTGTAATTTGTTTCCGCTTGATTTTCTTACACTCTTAAGTCTCTGAAGATTTTTGTCTATCCGCCACAGTCCAAATGAGAGATCTCAGTTGATACACATCTTGATACGGTCACCTTCAGTTATTACCATGAACAATAAGGTTACCAAGAAGTAGCGGGTGTGGTTTTTGTTTTTTAGCTCTTATTTTTGCCTCTCAGGCTACATACAGGATGCCCTACTGTGGTGGTGCAGGTTGTTGGGATGTATGCAGCTAGAAAGGAATGCCTGCAGGCACTGGAAGAAAGCACTGCCAATTTAGTTTTTTATTTGCAGTTAATCTCCATGAGACACCTTATTTGTCTGTTCATTTTTATTTAATTTACTTCAATGTGCACCCCATCCCCAATCATGAAAACAAAATGTAAAAACAAATTATATATTCCAGTGGTGCACATTGAAGGTTCTCTGGGTCAAGTTGCTGTGTCCACATGTTACTCTCCTCGCCGTGCCATTGGCGCAGTTCATGCAGTCCAAGCTCAAGCTCCACTTGAGGTAACTGTTTTTTGAGACAACTTCTGGCATCTTGGTGCATTATTTGCATTAATCTGCCTTTTCTGATACTGAGACTTTTTTTTTCCAATTAACAGGAACTAAAAGACATCAGACAACAGCGGTTAGAGGTCCTCAGCAAAATAGAAAAGGTACCTTTTGGTTACGTGTTTAGATGAAGTGAGAATCTTTTTGTGTTTTCCTTTGCCTTCTCCAACACATGGTCACACCTGCCTGTTCTACCCTGCAGTTGTTCATAGTACTATTAGAGGTGGAGGAGACGGAGAGAATGAAAACCACTGTGTTGTCTGAAGCTGAAGAAAGAAGGTTGATGGAGAAGAGACAGAGGAAAGTGGAGCACATCTACTCCCAGCTGCAACACCACAATCCCCTGTGAGTTATACAAGAAGTGATGCGTCTTGTGTGATTGTGTGAAAATTAATTTGGCTTATACTTGTTTTTAGTTTGTAATGAAGCTATACCTTTCTAGTTAACATTTTGATGGATACTGAAGCAACTCATTTTCTCCAATGTTTGGTGTAGGGACTCAGGAGGGGAGTTTCTTCCTTTCCTGCTGGTCTCAAAAGGCAAAAGGCTACTTGCCCGTCTGCTCCCGTTCCTGAAACATGATACTGCACTGAAAATCTTGAGCATTGTGACTTCCAAACTACCTATGCTGATGAGCAGAGATGCAGAAGAGGTAGGGTAGTTTTCTGCCCTAAAGTTTTAAATGTAATTTCTCAGCAGTGCTGCTTTTACAGATTTCCTTCTGTATTTGTAACCAGATCTAAACTCGAAGGTATATTTCTCATCTTTATACATAATTAATCTGATCACGGACCTCGTCTCTCTTCATATCTAGGCCCTACCAGTGCTCTACCCGCCTCTACGAAATGTGATTGGAGGCCTGACATTTAGTCAGCTAATTGGGGTCCTCAAAGATCTCACATCATCAGAGTCTGTGACAACACATGACTCCCTCACGCTGGCATGTCAGAACAAGGTCTGTGCTTTATGTTGCTGTTGGGCTTTTTTGTGTGGAACTATTTTTGTCTCATCATTTCTTTTTCTTCCAGTTTGGACTGTCCTTATTGTATGCTCTCCTGTCCCAAGGAGAGAAGCTACTGTCCTCAGGCGTTCCTCTAGAGCCCAGCATCGGTGACTTTGAGACCTGGTGGGGATATTAAACCTAATATTCCATAATGGGAGATCCTTTTTACATCCTTATGAGGTTCAGACATAGTGTTCCTGTTGTCTCGTAGGACGGACACAATATTCCAGGTGGCGGGACAGCTTTCACAATGTTCACTGGTGGAGCCGCTCCTCATGCCCTCAAACCTGCTCACTCTCTTCTGCCGTTACCTGGACAAGCGCACTGTGTATCAGCTGAAAAGCAACATGGAGTAAGTTTTGATGTTTTAATACAAGAAGCAGATATTTGTTACTGTGCGTATATAGTGGACGTAGACCTAAATATTATTACTTTTATCGATTTTAGGTCTGCAACCGGATTCCTGGCTCTTCCATCTTAAGATGGACGGAAGCTGATGAAATGTTCAGCTAATGACCAGGTTGTGGTGAGCACTAGAGTGAAAGGAGCAGAAGCACTGCCCTGACAAAAACTCCTCGTTGTTCACTATAACTGAAGCTATGTAATGTTCTCAGACCTGCGTTCAAAATGCTTTTGCTTTATTTTTTTTTCCCCCCTCATCCCCTCACATTTCTGCACACTCAAACTGTTTCCCTTTTTTATTTCCTTTTATCTGATGTTTTTACTTTCCTCCCTTTGGTCTCCAGTAGGTTACATCAGAATGCAATTTATTCTGAAATCACAAACCTGATGCTGCTTTTTTTTCTTTTTTTTTTTCTTTCTTTTTTTTTTTTTACCTTCCAAAACAAGGGTTGCCATCAGATTACTATATACTGAGTTGTAACATTACATGAACTAGCAGATGGAGCTGACTGAGTTATGTGGCTTCTAACCACTCCACGCTTGCGTGTTTCCACACATCAGTTAATGCCAGTTACATTCAGTAACAAGAAACTTGAGCTATCACTTAATGAGAAATGTTTGATCGTATATTGGTTACCAGACTGAGGATTGTGTAGTAATTTATGAGCTCAAACTATATGTTCATGATTATAATAACCATTAAGGAAGTTGGCATGGTCCATCAACATAGGTCATGCAATTTTTTGTTTTTGTAAAAAGACATTGTGTATACGTGTGTATTGATACTTAAAATGATGTATTTGATGTAATTTTCCATCTTAGATATCTCAGTTGTAAAGATTTATTTATTGTATTCATTTGGAAACAGGAATAACTTAAATTTCACCCTTGTAGAGCACTTGCAACACAAATAAAAAAAAAAATCTTCAAAAATGCTCAGCTGTTTGAGTCTGCAGAAAATGCACTTTCATGAAAGTGAAAGTCCTGGACATGAGATTTTATTTGTGTAGTTTGGCAGGGAATCGGACAGGCATTAAGAATAACTATAAATGGCCAATGATTCTCATCTGCTAATGTTTGCTATACGGGGGGGGATTATTTGATCCCCTGCTGATTTTGTACGTTTGCCCACTGACAAATTATCAGTCTATAATTTTAGTGTTAGGTTTATTTGAACAGTGAGAGAAAAACGCATGTCAAATGTTATAAATTGATTTGCGTTTTAATGAGTTAAATATTTGACCCCTCTGCAAAACATGACTTAGTACTTGGTGGAAAAACCATTATTGGAAATCACAGGTTAGATGTTTCTTGTAGTTGGCCACCAGGTTTGCGCACATCTCAGGAGGGATGTTATCCCACTCCTCTTTGCAGATCTTCTCGTAAGTCATTTAAGGTTTCGAGGACGACGTCTGGCAACTCGATCGTTCAGCTCCCTCCACAGATTTTCTATGGGATTAAGGTCTGGAGACTGGCTAGGCCACTCCAAGACCTTTTAATGTGCTGCTTCTTGAGCCACTCCTTTGTTGCCTTGGCCGTGTGTTTTGGGTCATTGTCCTGCTGGATTACCCATCCATGCCCCATTTTCAATGCCCTGGCTGAGCGAAGGAAGATCTCCCCCAAGATTTGACGGTACAAGGCCATGTCCATCGTCCCTTTTGATGCAGTGAAGTTGTCCTGTCCCTTTATGCTTTGGGGGTGTTTTTATGCTAATGTTTCCACCTCCATGTTTGACGGTGGGGATGGTATTCTTGGGGTCATAGGCAGCATTCCTCCTTCTCCAAACACGGCGAAGTTGAGTTGATGCCAAAGAGCTCGATTTTGGTCTCATCTGACCACAACTTTCACTCAGTTCTCCTCTGAATCATTCAGATGTTCATTAGCAAACTTCAGACGGGCCTGCACATGTGCTTATTTAAGCAGGGGAAACTTGCGGGCGTTGCAGGATGTCAGTCCTTCACGGCATAGTGTTACCGCTTGTTTTCTTGGTACCTATGTTCCCAGCTGCCTTAAGATCATTGACAAGATCCTCCTTTGTAGTTCTGGACTGATTCCTCACCGTTCTCATGATCATTGCAACTCCATGAGGTGAGATCTTGCATGAAGCCCCAGACCGAGGGAGATTGACAGTTTTATTATTTATTTATTTTTGTGTATTTTCCATTTGTGAATAATCGCACCAACTGTTACCTTCTCACCAAGCTTCTTGGCAATGGTCTTGTAGCCCATTCCAGCTTTGTGTAGGTCTACAATCTTGTCCCTGACATCCTTGGACAGCTCTTTGGTCTTGGCCATGGTGGAGAGTTTGGAATCTGATTGCTTGCTTCTGTAGACAGGTGTCTTTTATAGAGGTAACAAATGTGATTAGGAGCACCCCCTTTAAGAGTGTGCACCTAATCTCAGCTCGTTACCTGTATAAAAGATACCTGGGAGACCGATCTTTCTGATTAAGAGGGGGTCAAATTCTTATTTCACTCACTAAAATGCAAATCAATTTATAAACTTTTTCTGGATTTTGTTGTTGTTCTGTCTCTCACTGTTCAAATAAACCTACCACTAAAATTATAGACTGATAATTTGTCAGCAGGCAAACGTACAAAGTCAGCAGGGGATCAAATAATTTCCCCCACTGTATATGAGCATCAATTTTGTGTTGACTGTTTCATAATCAGTTAAACCCTTTGTAGTTGCTTTAACATTGTTTTATCACCTAAATTCTTAATGACTTTTCCAAACTTGTGAAAAATTGCATACCAAATTTTTAACTGATGTTTCAGAAGTCTACTGCAGGAAATGTCAGATGGTTACCATTTTTATACTTGACTAAACTCAGGGAAGGCAACAAATGCAATTATTATTTTTACTGATATAACAGTATCGTCTATGGGAAGTAAAGCCAGTATCAATTAAACACAAGGATTAATAGGCAGCATCAATGCAGGCCATGTCTGACTCTGATCATTAGCCTATGAATTGACTGCACAACATCACACCAAGTCTCACCAAACCAGATTTCCTGTGTCTTCTGTTAAAGCTGCTGAGATTTAAGCAAACTAATAAGCCTGTTCTGTGCTGAAACGCCAGTGTGTGACATTCCTAAAGGGAGGAACTGACAGCAGCACATGATGTAACTCTAAACTGGTAGTCTACAGCAGACTTTTTTTTTTAATACAGAGCAGATGTTTTGTTAATGACTGAGTAAAACTAGAACAGAAGGAGGCTCTGCTGAAGAGAGAATAAATAGTAACATGAAGCGCACTGTAGTTAATGCTACATCATCAATATAATTATTTGAAAGTGTTCAGCTCATGCTATATGCATGACTTCAGTGCTCTGCCAGCCCTGTGAAATATACGGAGGATTAAATTTAAATGTGAACATTTAGTTGATTTATTGCTAAGAACAGTAATGCATTATAACAGTGCAGTATAAATCTAAAGATTATTAAAAGAACAAGAGCCCTCCTGACTGTTAAAGCCCCTATGTCCACTTTTGCATCTGTCCCAGGACCCCTGCCAGCAAATAGTTGCATGTCTATTATCACTGTTACAATATATCAAACGAACACTGTTAATCCAATACAATTAGACAACCCCTGGACTATCTCTTAAATCTTTAGGAATTTTGTTTAAAAATCTGATTTTGTTGTTTTTAAGAGCATATAACTATAAATTCTTCATACAGTGGTTGGTAAATCATGTAATCATTTGCAGCAAGTTTAAAGTAACATCGTCAAGTAAAGTTGTATTTCCAACGCCAGCCAGCACTCCAGTAGTTGTCAGGATCCAATGACTGTCAACCAAGCACTAAGTCAGAGCCCTGTTGGCCAGCTGCACAGTAATACATCCCTATGCGGAGTCAGAGAATCCTTGTCGAACAGTGGTTGCACTGTGGTCTTGAGCCCAGGTTTTTTTTCCCGGTACACAGTGACACAATAACATCCGGACAACCACCTCAAAGCAAACCACCACCATAGGAGAGCAGTGAAGCCAGCCTCAGCATTAGCTGTCTGCTAATATTAACGGATACAATTTGGCATTGCATCACTTCACATCATCTGTGTGTTTAAAATAGTTTGTTTTGGTGTTCAGCTTGGTTTAATACTGATAGCATAGGTATACAAGGCAACACATGTCAGTCAGGAAGCACAAGAGACTGAAACCCAGACTGATTATTTGTCTTCACTTCTTTTGAAAACCATCCTGACGACGTGTGTACTTTCTTGTATGGAAGGTCAACATAAGATATTAATGTAATTGTGTGTGTTCTGTAAATATTTGTGGGGAAATATATGAATTGCATGTGGCTTTTAAGCACAATGACCTTTCCACCCTTCAACAGTTTTAGTACAGACATACATTTTCCACTCAGCACAGCTGTCAGCCACAGGAACCCACATACGTATAAAAGCTGTTCCCAGGCAGGGCATCTTTAAACAAAACTACAGCCTGTGTTAGCAGCTCTGGTAGACTGTGCATAGACACACTGTTGTTTTGAGCTAAATGCTAAAGTCAACATGCAGATTTTATACAGGTAAGGTTGATGGGAATGTCATTAGTTTTGCAGGTATTTGGTCACAAAGCAAAGAATTGGACAAACTTAGATTTTGCCCTGATCACTGTGTTAGAGAAAAATTAGGTATTACTAAATTTGTCACAATTCATCCTGAGGAGAAATGAATGTCCGAGTAAAACATTTCACACATGTGAAAACTTAAGACAAGTTTGTCAGTGGCAGCAGTGGTGGTGTGAGTGTTTGTAGAGAAGCCAAGTATGTGAGAGGTCTGGGTGGGCTGTGTGGTGAGATGTTAACCTCTCCTTGACCTCATAAGAGGAGGAGTTGGACTTTAAGTGAGGAATCTATGTGAAAGGTGAGAGATCTTTCCCTTTTTACTTGCTTTTTTCTTTAAATATACAAGGGACTGCTCTCACCCACCAACTGTGTGTGTGTGTTTGTGTGCTGGGACCATGGAGATATTATGGACTTAAAGAGGCATGAGTGGAGGATAACAGTCACTCAGTTTCCATCATCTCCCTCTTTAAACTGGCTCTCTCTTTTGAAGTGATGTCATTTCTGTCATCAAGTCCATTCACAAATAATATTATTTTGGTCTCCAGAAACATTTGACTAAAAGTGCCTGCAAAAACTTGTCTTTAAAACCAAATATTGCTCTAAGCTGCTCCCTATTCACATCACCATATGTACAGTTTTATCATTGGGTTCTATCACTGACTACAATCATTAAAAATGATTTATGTCTGCAAGTGTTTAGCTTAGCATGTCTGCTGTACATGTTTCCACGGTTGGACTGTTCAGGGGTGTTTTTATGCTTTACAGTGTGTTTAATGTTATGTGAGAATGACTTCTGTCATCCTCTACATGCTATTTTTGACTTGACTACAGTTAATTTAAATAAATTAAAGCAGACTCTGTTTACAAGGGAAACACATTTATTTATGCTTTGCAGCACTGCATGGCATTAGGAAGTGTTAGCCAGCATCACCAAAGGTAACACCTTGACCCAAATAAAATACTGCACAACAATATAAAGTCAGGAAATTATTAGTCTATGATATGGTCCGTATTAACAACTTCAACTATGACAATGATCACAAATTAGTGCAAAGAAAGTGTAAAATGCCTTCCTTTAATCCAGCTTGTGTGATGCACCGTCCAGTCTTCATCAGTCAATGTCCAATCTGGTGAACCCTCTCTCTTTGCTATCTCTCTCTTAAGTGTTAATGCACTTTAAGTGACCAATTATTTAGTTAGTGTGTGTGCACCTAGGGTGTCTCTCCCAGCCGGCGGGGGAGGATCTTGATAATAGCTGCATCTATAAGTAGAAGGAGGGGCGCCTCAGACCAGAGTGTATATAAGACCCCCACAATCAGGCTTAACCATTCTCATTCTCCTGCTGCTGGGTCTAAAACATTTTGGGCTTTTTTCTCCAGGTCCAGTATGTTGGCGCAACTACTACTTCAGGGTGCGGTGATCCTTTGGCTCGTGCAGACAGCACACACGGGGGGTGAGTGAAGTGCAGAGGCACCTGCTGAGAGTCAGCCATATCCAAAATAATGTGATAACCAACTGTCTCATCTTTTTAAATTATCTAACATGGCTAAATACTGCCTTTATGACAGAAGCCATGAATCAGCATTATCAATTCAATATACAGCAACCACCTTGTGTTAAGGACCTTCATTTGTTATATAATGGGGCAAGAAATTAGGGAGGGTTAGTCAAATGGGCCAATTTAAACCTTCTGGTCACTGTTATTGGAATTCATCTATATAGTTTATTAAGGGGAGAAATGTGTTTCCTATATGTTCTGTAGAGTCACTGTGGTCAGTTATGTGGTCAGAGTCTGTAGAGAGAAGGACAAACACTTGAGTTATGAACTGACATACTGCCAATGAAGATGTTATCTGTCAGCTCTCTATCTGTGTGCGTGACATACTGTATTTTACACTTTCCCTTCTTGTTGCTTTACATACAAATATAAATATTCAGAAATTCAGTATTTTGTCTCTCTTAGTGATTGCTTCTACCATCTTAACTTTTAATTGGTTTAAAATGAAACAGAAATGGCTGTTAGATTTGCACTCCTTGAGATCTAAAATATTTTAAATACTAAAGTCAGAAATTAAGATACTTTTGAATGATTTGAATTGACATCATTAATTGAAATTACTGAATTTCTCTCTTAAAAATGGGAGGATGTAAATGTTTGTACAGAACAAACTGCGAAAACATACAGTCTACTTGTATCTGTATATTGTTGGGGTTTAAAGACTCCCAAACTGTGTGAAAGTGTTGTAGTACTGCATGCTCCAGTCTTGTGCAATGAAAGAGTACAACCTGCTGAGAGTCCTGAAGAAATGAAACAAATGTCTTTCAGATGCTCGGGTTTGCCTGTCAAATTTCAAACGATCATGTTAAACTGATATCTTGGCAACGCTCGCTGTATGTCCCTTACATGTGCTTGGCCCTCTGCCAACCATTCTTGTGACGATGCGAAGCAGCTATATATTCTTTTCTTTTTACCAGCGGAAAATCAAAGGCAGCTTGGCTTTAGTGGCAGCAGCAGTCTAAATTTAACATCCCTCTGTGAGAAGGGAAGAGAATAGTTTTACTGCTTGTACACAGTCACTCCATTGACTTCTTTAGAGTCGAGGCTCGTCAATTCCCAAAAGAAAAAGTTCATCAGACTGATGACTCACCAGGAAACTGGATTTACTGAGTGTGTACTTGCTAATTTAGGGACTGAATGACAATGATCAGGGTGGGCTGAACCTTTTGTTTGACACAACACAATATTACTGCCACGAAATTTTTGGATAAAGAGCTTCTAAATAGTTATTATTAAATGAATGAACCTGAGCTCCATGATATTTTCACCCCACACACAGATTCCAAATAAAAAATAAAATAATAATAAATAATAATATAAATCTGCGATGAAAAAAGTTAACGCTCTCCTGTTTTCGAAGAAAGTCAGAGTATCCCTCCTTAAATTAAATTGAAATAAAAACATTTGTTCAGTCCTGTACAAACTCACAGAAACAGTTTCTAAAATGAGATGGACATTTGTCAATGAGATATTGATTTCAGTTGGCCTCCTGGTTGATTTTAATCTTTGATATAAGACTGTAAATAATAATAATGCTGCAGTTATTTAGTGGTCTAGAGTCGGTTCAGTGGTCAAGACAGGTTACAAGTGTAATTTTCAATTCCCCTGTTAGCCTTTTGATATCATCTCTAACATGAGTCTACCTAATATAAGGCAGCTGTATAGAGTTATGTCTGCCTGAGCAGGAGGACAATCATCTAAATCATAAAACCATTTTCAGACTTCTTCAGTGTGTTGATTTGTGAGTTAATCTTGTGATGACTGAAAATTTATCATCAGTTAGTGACCCAAATTGTAAGAATACATTTCCAAACTTGTGGGGGAAAAAGTTATTTCTTATTTGTCCAGAGTTTGTTTGAAAATTATTAGAGTGAGGAGGTGTTGGTAAACATTATACCTAATTTTATTAAAAAGAAAGGCCCTCTCCAGAATTATTAACAGCTTTCTTGGTTATATTTTGGGTTAACGGTGGATGAATAGAATATTAATTGTGTAAATTGAAATCTCCCATGGACCAAAGAAAACAAAAATGTAGATCAGCTCATATCTTTAATGTTACTATTTTAACTGATATGCCAGGTGGATATGTTGCAAAGCTAAATGTTTTCCCCTGTTATTTAACAGTAGTTAATATGGACTGTAGTTTTACAATAAACTCTTGGTTCTGTTGGGCCCCATTTGATCTCTGTTTTCAACAGCTCCCTATCTACTGGTTGTGTCCCTGATTATTTTAAAACGGCTTGCGTGAACCCACTTTTAAAGAAACCTGGTTTAGATCTCTCCCTCCCACATAATTTTAGACCAATTTCAAAACTGCCTTTTATTGCAAAGATTCTAGAAAGAATTGTGTCCAAACAGCTGCTCACTGTACTGGAAAATAACAAAATATTTGAAAAGTTTTAGTCTGGTTTTAGGAAGTACCACAGCACTGAGACTGCACTGCTTAAAGTCACCAATGACCTTTTAATGTCTGCTGATGAAGGTATGTGCTCAGTCCTGGTACTCCTGGACCTTAGCGCTGCTTTTGACACCATTGATCACAACATCATGTTAGACAGACTGAGGCACTGGGTGGGGATCTCTGGTACTGCCCTAGAATGGTTTTCATCCTACCTGTCAAATAGGAAGTTTTGCGTGTCTGTAAACAACTATGTCTCTTCGTTCTGTCCAGTTAAATATGGTGTGCCTCAGGGGTCGGTCTTAGGACCCATTTTGTTTTCCTTGTATCTACTTCCCCTTGGACATATTATCCATAAACATGGCATTTCTTTTCATATTTATGCTGATGACACACAAATATACTTGCCCGTCAGATCCACAGATCCTGGAATGCTGAGTTCACTTAACAACTGCCTTTGTGAAGTTAAAAAATGGATGTCAAAAAATTTCCTCCAGCTGAACTCAGACAAAACAGAAATCCTGGTCATCGGGTCCCAGCAGATGGCAGATCAAATACTGCCATCTGCTGGTTCCCTAGTAAATCACATTAAGCCTGTGGCAAAGAACCTTGGTGTTTGGTTTGATAGTAATTTAAATTTCGAGCAGCACACCACAAATCTATTTTAACTTTTAAGGACACCGAGACCATTTTACACGCCTTCGTCTCATCACGCCTGGATTATTGCAACAGCCTTTTCACCTGTTTAACCCAAAAATCTATTGATCTACTCCAGACTGTCCAGAACTCAGCTGCCAGGCTTTTAACCAGAACAAAGAAATATGACCACATTACTCCTATTTTAGCTTCATTACACTGGCTCCCAGTATGTTTTAGAATTGACTTTAAAATTCTATTGATCACTTTTAAAGCTCTTCATGGCCTCTCGCCTTGTTATATTTCTGACCTTTTAGTCCCATACGCCATAGTACCAGCATGTACCTTGAGATCCTCTGGCAGAGGTCTGTTGTCTGTTCCAGAGTCTCGACTGAAAACTAAAGGGGACAGAGTGTTTGCTGTCAGGGCCCCGAGGCTCTGGAACAGCCTGCCCGAGGAAATCAGGTCGGCTGAGTCAGTGAACTCTTTTAAGTCCCTTCTTAAAACATACTTTTATAGGAGAGCTTTTCCTGATCTTATTTGACTTTATTTTATCCCTTTTATTTTATTGTATTTTACTAATTTTATATTAATTTTTCATGCTCTTATCTTGTTTTTTTTCTTTCTTTTTTTTTTTTTGTATTATTCTTTACACTTGTTAAAGCACTTTGTAACTTGTTTTTGAAAAGTGCTCTACAAATAAGGATTATTATTATTATTATAATAAATGTGCTGTGTTTAAAGGTTATGGTCCTGCATCTGGAGTATCCAATGGACACGGGCCACAACCTAATGGTAAACCCAACACATTCTGCTCACTTTTAAACACCTGAAACATGGAAATTATTGCATTTGTGGGATTTCCACACAAGCCAAAACGTTTGTTTACAACTGTCGTGTGGATTTTTCTAGGAAAGAAACCTCAGAACGGTGGAGGTATAGGAAGAATGCTGATGCCATCAAAAGGTAAATTAACAGCAAATTTCTCCAGCCATTCCTCTGTTCCTGAGAGTATTTTGTTATTAATAATGTCTTTCTAAGGTGTGGGTCAAGCAATGGGTGCGCAAAATGGATATGGTGGATACCCCACAAAAGGCATAGGTTAGTGATTACAGAATGTTTGCAAAACACACACGCAAATTATACACTTTTGGCCAGCAGTTGGTGTTTCAAATGGAGCTAAATCTAATGGTAAATGTGTTTCAAGTCCAAATTTAAAGCTTATTCTAACTACACACAACCATTTCCCACCATTTATCTAATCTATTTAAGGCTATGGTGCTGCTGGTTCCACCAATAAAGGAGGGACGAAAGGTAAGTTTGCCATGTACCTGCTTAAACAAAATCACAAAAGTCACTTGTCACTCTGTAAAAGCTTTAGTTAGTGGATATATATAACTATGCTGGATCTTTTGGTTATGTTTTCCATCTTGTTTTTTAAGGCTATGGAGCCACAGCTGGTGTAATCAATGGACAAGGTGGCAAACCACAGGGTAGGTGCTCTACAGCAACCACGATTTTCAGCTTCTGTTTTACCACTAAACTAACGCTCAACCTGTAGGCTTAAAAAGTGGATGTTAAAAGTTTGCTTCCTCTTTCATGAATGGTGAACAGTTTTTACGACATCCAAAGATACGATTAAAATATTCCCAAATATATCTGCATGAACTGCTTCTGGTGGAGCTTCAGAGCTTATCTTCAGTTATCTCAAGAATCACTGTTTTCCAACCAATGAAAGGCATCGGTATAAAACACGTCTTCTCGCTCTCGCTCACACACATACACTAAGCAACAAAAAGTTCAAGTTAAATTGTCTTTATTTTGCAGGCTACGGAGCACAAGCTGGAGGATATGATGGACAAGGAACTAAAGGCAATGGTATTTTAGATGTGATGATGGGGTTGATTTGTATGATTAATATGCTATTATCTTTTGTTGGTTTTTACAGCTTTTAAAAGAACTTTTTGTGTTGTATGTGTTTGTAGGTTATGGCGCTGCTGCTGCTGCACATAAAGGACTTGGAACAAAAGGCAATGGTAGGGTAGCTCCTACAGCACTGTTTTTAAAATGTCTGTGTTTATTGATTGGATGTTAATAATAAAATCTGGTTGTACAGTATATACATACCTTAAGAGTGTTGTGGGAAAAACCGTGATGAACACAGTAAAGACTTTAAAAGATTCATAATAAAGTAAGAAGAAGGAATTTGAACATAAAAAGTGATGTGCTTGTGACACTGGGTTAAAAGGAGACAGTTGATAGTATCCAAAGCCACACTTAAGTCTAAAAGGATTTGAGTTTTAAAGTTTCAACACAAGCAAGCAGGTATTTGTTGTTTTAAAAGCACTGCACCATCCATAAATTTAAACCCTAACTGAAATGATTTGATGGTGTTTGTCAAGCTACAGAAGGACCTTGAACTGATCTTGTAGTGGCAGCAACATGTTGCAGTGAGTCGATTCATTAAATTCCTCTTTATGCTAGGCTATGGTGCTGGATCCTGTGTGGACATGGGAGCAATACCAATCATAATGTCTGCAAAAACTGAACTTTAAAACACATTGTTAAATAAATATAAGCTAACCATAGGTTAAAAAGTAAATGTTAAAAGTTGGTAGTTTTCCTCATTAACGAATGACAGAAGTTTCAGCACTGAGAAAAAGCATTAAAAAAAATTCTGAAAGCACTCCAGCATCCCAAAATACAATTAAAATATATTACCATTGAGCCCTGTAAATGCATCTCTCCACTAATTTGCATCTATTGCAATTTAACTTGCTGATTATTCGCTGTAATATAGTCACATTGTGGTCTTTGTTGCAGGATATGGTGTTCAAGCCGGCCCAACCAATGGACAACAAATGAAAGGCAACGGTATGAAACACATCTTCTCACTGAGGACACTCTTTCTCTCTCACACGCACACACACACACACACACTGAGCAACAACAACATTCAATTTAAATTTTCTGTATTTTGCAGGCTACGGAGCACAAGCTGGCGGATATGGCGGACAAGGAACTAAAGGCAATGGTATTTTAGATGTGGTGATGGGGTTGATTTGATATACATACGTGTTACATTTAAAAAAAAGAAAGATTAAATATAGTATGATAGAAATGCTATTAACTTTCATTGCTATTTATCGTTTTGAAAAGAAAAAAGATAAGTAGAGATGGAAAACATTTTTGTGTTGTATGTGTTTGTAGGTTATGGCGCTGCTGCTGCTGCACATAAAGGACTTGGAACAAAAGGCAACGGTAGGGTAGCTCCTACAGCACTGTTTTTAAAATGTCTGTGTTTGTATTATTAACATCCAATCAACAATCTGGTTGTACAGAAACCACTCCAGCATCCCAAAATATGATTAATAAATAAACATGTAATAAATACATTAATGGCAAAATATATCGCCACAGAGCCCTGTAAGTTATTCTGAAGAACCCAGGTGCAATGGGGTTGCACAGGTGATGAACCGCTGTAGATTTTTTTTCTGATGTGTACTCAGTGTTCTGTATCAGAATCACTGTTTTCCACTAACTTCTCCAATTTTTATATGCATTGTTTGTAATCCAGGAGGAAATCCGGCAGTTTTACCTAATGGAAACGGAGGTACATCGAATGGTAGATGTTAATGCATCTCTCCACTAGTTTGCATCTATTGCAATTTAACTTGCTGATTATTCGCTGTAATATAGTCACATTGTGGTCTTTGTTGCAGGATATGGTGTTCAAGCCGGCCCAACCAACGGACAACAAATGAAAGGCAACGGTATGAAACACATCTTCTCACTGAGGACACTCTTTCTCTCTCTCACACACACACACACACACACACACACACACACACACACACACATACACACACATACACTAAGCAACAAAAAGTTCAAGTTAAATTGTCTTTATTTTGCAGGCTACGGAGCACAAGCTGGAGGATATGATGGACAAGGAACTAAAGGCAATGGTATTTTAGATGTGATGATGGGGTTGATTTGTATGATTAATATGCTATTATCTTTTGTTGGTTTTTACAGCTTTTAAAAGAACTTTTCGTGTTGTATGTGTTTGTAGGTTATGGTGCTGCTGCTGCTGCACATAAAGGACTTGGAACAAAAGGCAATGGTAGGGTAGCTCCTACAGCACTGTTTTTAAAATGTCTGTGTTTATTGATTGGATGTTAATAATAAAATCTGGTTGTACAGTATATACATACCTTAAGAGTGTTGTGGGAAAAACCGTGATGAACACAGTAAAGACTTTAAAAGATTCATAATAAAGTAAGAAGAAGGAATTTGAACATAAAAAGTGATGTGCTTGTGACACTGGGTTAAAAGGAGACAGTTGATAGTATCCAAAGCCACACTTAAGTCTAAAAGGATTTGAGTTTTAAAGTTTCAACACATGCAAGCAGGTATTTGTTGTTTTAAAAGCTCTGCACCATCCATAAATTTAAACCCTAACTGAAATGATTGATGGTGTTTGTCAAGCTACAGAAGGACCTTGAACTGATCTTGTAGTGGCAGCAACATGTTGCAGTGAGTCGATTCATTAAATTCCTCTTTATGCTAGGCTATGGTGCTGGATCCTGTGTGGACATGGGAGCAATACCAATCATAATGTCTGCAAAAACTGAACTTTAAAACACATTGTTAAATAAATATAAGCTAACCATAGGTTAAAAAGTAAATGTTAAAAGTTGGTAGTTTTCCTCATTAACAAATGACGGAAGTTTCAGCACTGAGAAAAGGCATTAAAAAAATTCTGAAAGCACTCCAGCATCCCAAAATACAATTAAAATATATTACCATTGAGCCCTGTAAATGCATCTCTCCACTAGTTTGCATCTATTGCAATTTAACTTGCTGATTATTCGCTGTAATATAGTCACATTGTGGTCTTTGTTGCAGGATATGGTGTCCAAGCCGGCCCAACCAACGGACAACAAATGAAAGGCAACGGTATGAAACACATCTTCTCACTGAGGACACTCTTTCTCTCTCACACGCACACACACACACACACACACACACTGAGCAACAACAACATTCAATTTAAATTTTCTGTATTTTGCAGGCTACGGAGCACAAGCTGGCGGATATGGCGGACAAGGAACTAAAGGCAATGGTATTTTAGATGTGGTGATGGGGTTGATTTGATATACATACGTGTTACATTTTAAAAAAAGAAAGATTAAATATAGTATGATAGAAATGCTATTAACTTTCATTGCTTTTTACTGTTTAAGTAGAGATGGAAAATGTTTTCGTGTTGTATGTGTTTGTAGGTTATGGCGCTGCTGCTGCTGCACATAAAGGACTTGGAACAAAAGGCAACGGTAGGGTAGCTCCTACAGCACTGTTTTTAAAATGTCTGTGTTTGTATTATTAACATCCAATCAACAATCTGGTTGTACAGAAACCACTCCAGCATCCCAAAATATGATTAATAAATAAACATGTAATAAATACATTAATGGCAAAATATATCGCCACAGAGCCCTGTAAGTTATTCTGAAGAACCCAGGTGCAATGGGGTTGCACAGGTGATGAACCGCTGTAGATTTTTTTTCTGATGTGTACTCAGTGTTCTGTATCAGAATCACTGTTTTCCACTAACTTCTCCAATTTTTATATGCATTGTTTGTAATCCAGGAGGAAATCCAGCAATATTGCCCATTGGAAACGGCGGTACGTTGAATGGTAGATTGTACATGCATCTCTCCATCATTTTGCATCCATTGCAATTTAACTTACTGATCGCACTGTGATGTTTGCTGCAGGATATGGTGTTCAAGCCGGCCCAACCAACGGACAACAAATGAAAGGCAACGGTATGAAAAACGTCTTCTCACTGAGGACTCTCATACACTGAGCAACAAAAATATTATATAATTTTATATGATTGTAATTTTAAAATATTGTATAATTTAATCATTTCCAGGTTATGGAGCTCCTGCTGCTGTAGCTCCAAATGGAAATGGTGTCTAGTAATAGTAGTAGTAATCATTTTGTGAGGACAGACAGTATGCTGTATGCACATTATATTAGTGCTGGAAATGTTTTAGGTCATTTTACGGTAGTGCTACATTTCCAAAAACTGCAGCTGACCAAAAGACAAAGTGGTAAATTCCCAGTTAGGGCTGCAACTAACAGTTCATTCATCTATTGTTTTTCTGACCCATAAATGATTCACTTAGTTTGACAAAATATTTATTAAAATTTGAAAATGTCCATCACTTGTACCACATCCCAAAGTAATGTCTCAAAATGACAAAAGATCTTGAAGATGCCATTTTTATATATTTTCACCTGCTGTCAAAACCAGTGACGGTCAGTTTAATGGTCATCTAATAAAGCCATGTATTTTATTAGGTTTAAAAGAAAGGATGAGTAGGGATGTGTTTGTGTTGTATGTGTTTGTAGGTCATGGCGTTGCTGCTGCTGCACATAAAGGACCTGGAACAAAAGGCAACGGTAGGGTAACTCCTACAGCACTGTTTTCTCAAACTCAAACAGTTAATTTGACCAAGTTAAAATGACTAAACATTGGTGCACAGACAGTGACATTCTTGTGACACTGGATTAATATGAGACAGTTGATAATATCCAAAGCAGTCATCGTCCAGATCACACATCATGCTAATTGGCTCTCACCTAACATCAAATGAAGTGGTTTTGATTAAAGTGTGATAGGCTATGGTGCTGGATCTGGTGTATCTAATGGACAAGGGGGCAAAAACAAAGGAATTGTCTGCCAAAATTGAACTGAACACATATTTAAATAAATGAAATGTGTAAATAGACTGCAATCATCGTTCTATAGGTCAAGGAGCCGCAGTTTGGCCATCCAGCAGCAAAGGGCCAAGACCGAATGGTAAGAGGTGTAAAGTGGTTATGTTGGAATGGGCAATATGATACTTTTTGAATTTATGCAACACAAAATATATTTGTCTACATACTTATGTAACGTAAGAATGTCTCTCTTTAACAGGACAAGAGGAAGCTGGAAGTAAACCTATGAAAGGATATGGCCGACCACCTTACGGGGCAGGTAACTCATCTTCTGCCACCAGGTAATCCTAATATTCACTTTGACACAACATTGATACATATGTACTTCTGGGATTTAAGGTCCAGGTGTGGGGATGGGAGCCTCCAGAGGTCTGGGAGTACCTCAGCTTGCCAGGAACCAAGGTAAGTGAAGGTCATGACACGGTACTGAAGCCGCCATCTAATACACCAGTAATAATGTGTTTATTTGTTCTTCCAGCATATGGCCGTAATGGTCATAATGGTTATGGTGCTCAACCCATGGGAGGTGAGTAATACAAAGGTCAGTCCATACTGACATGACTAAAAATTAAATGCTAATATTCGATATATATGTGTTTACCATATTTAAAGGTTACAATGGTGGTTATGGCAGTGCTGGTTTGGGTCTAGGACCTCGGTATAGAAATGGAGGAATGAAGGGACCAAAGCAAGGTAGGAATATCCCTACTGTCAATGTTTTGACAAATGCTTTTAGATTATTAATAATTCCACAAACCGTTTTGACAGTTGTTAAAATTTCTGGCTATGGTGCTGCAGCTGGTGTACGTAACGGACAAGGTGCAAAACCCAATGCTAAACATATAAATAAAATATCCAACACTATATATCACATCCACTGTTACCCTTTTACCTGGTGAGCTATGAACACCATTGTTGTTGTTTGTTAATCACTGTTGTAAAAAAACGATTCAAAGCAATATCCATCTTTCCATCATCTGTGGATCTTCTTGTGTGTAGCACAGGCAAAGTTGTCAATATACCTCAAACAACATCTCAAATAAAATCAGCAAAACTGATTTAGTTTTACGCTGATATATTCCTTTTAGGGTATGGCAATATTCCAAGTGGGTATGGTTCCAAACCCAATGGTAAGACAATATATTTATGATTCAAAATACTGTTTTATTGTCATGACATCTCAAGCAGAATATAAAGTGATTTGCTTCCATGAATGTGTTACAGGAAATGGAGCCACCAGAGGAGGTGCAATGAGACCCCAACCAGGTAATACTTGTATACAACAATGTGGTTTTAAACACAGTGACGAGTTTAAATATGATATTGATGTTTTGTAATTTGTTCAATCTCAAGGTTATGGAAATGGAGCTGTTCCCAATGGATATGGAGCTAAACCCAATGGTAACTGATCATATTCCGTGTTAAGGTGTTCTATATGTATATTACTCATGTAGATAAACATTTCAGTGGGATGGTATACACTACTCAAAAAAATGCTAACACTAAAATAACACATCCTGGATCTGAATGAATGAAATAATGTCATTAAATACTCCTTTCTTTACATAGTTGAATGTGCTGACAACAAAATCACTCAAAAATTATCAATGGAAATCAAATTTATCAACCCATGGAGGTCTGGATTTGGAGTCACACTCAAAATCAGTGTCAAGTGGAAAACCACACTACAGGCCGATCCAACTTTGATGTAATGTCCTTAAAACAAGTCAAAATGAGACTCAGTAGTGTGTGTGGCCTCCACGTGCCTGTATGACCTCCCTACAACGCCTGGACATGCTCCTGATGAGGTGGCGGATGGTCTCCTGAGGGATCTCCTCCCAGACCTGGACTAAAGCATCAGCCAACTCCTGGACAGTCTGTGGTGCAACATGGCGTTGGTAGATGGAGCGAGACATGATGTCCCAGATGTGCTCAATTGGATTCAGGTCTGGGGAACGGGAGGGCCAGTCCATAGCATTAGTGCCTTCGTCTTGCAGGAACTGCTGACACACTCCAGCCACATGAAGTCTAGCATTGTCTTGCATTAGGAGGAACCCAGGGCCAACCGCACCAGCATATGAACTCACAAGGGGTCTGAGGATCTCATCTCAGTACCTAATGGCAGTCAGGCTAACTCTGGCGAGCACATGGAGGGCTGTGCGGCCCCCCAAAGAAATGCCACCCCACACCATTACTGAGCCAGCGCCAAACCGGTCATGCTGGAGAATGTTGCAGGCAGCAGAACGTTCTCCACGGCGTCTCCAGACTGTCACATGTGCTCAGTGTGACCTGTTTCATATGTGAAGAGCACAGGGCGCCAGTGGCGAATTTGCCAATCTGCCATTTTGCAGGGCTCTGGCAGTGCTCCTCCTGCTCCTCCTTGCACAAAGGCGGAGGTAGCGGTCCTGCTGCTGGGTTGTTGCCCTCCTACGGCCTCCTCCACGTCTCCTGATGTACTGGCCTGTCTCCTGGTAGCGCCTCCATGCTCTGGACGCTACGCTGACAGACGCAGCTCCTTTATTGGGGGTGTCTTGCTAATTGCCTATAATTTCCACCTGTTGTCTATTCCATTTGCACAACAGCATGTGAAATTGATTGTCAATCATCGTTGCTTCCTAAGTGGACAGTTTGATTTCACAGGAGTGTGATTGACTTGGAGTTACATTGTGTTGTTTAAGTGTTCCCTTTATTTTTTTGAGTAGTGTATTTATGTTATGTTTGACCACAGGTTATGGAGCAGCAGCCGGAGCGGGAGCTGGTGTTCCCAACATCTATGGAACCAAACCCAATGGTGGTAATGCTGTAATAATAGTTAGAGAGTGTGTTTATATTTCAAAAAGGAAAAAAGCACCTCCTAATGAAAACTAATCATGTGCTTTACATTTAGTTGTGGCATGTCTATGCTGCCCTCTGCTGGACAAAACTGAAATATAATACACCTCTTTACTTTGTTTTCTATATTGTGATTTTGCCCAGGAAAATTCATGTCACAATGAAAAAACAGTTAATTCAGTGATTAAAAACAAAAAGCAAAATAACTGTCCTGTTAACATTTATGCCACAATAAATGCATACATAAAAAGGAAATGCATATAACATTTATTTTCTTGTTTAAGCATTTTAAATCTTTAGTCTTTCCATAATTACCAGCCGTGCTTACTTCCTTTTCCTTCGTTTTCTCTCAAGGTAATGGTATTACAAATGGTGCTGCACTCGGTGGGTATGGAAATAAACTCAATGGTAAGTTCCTGCTATCCAATGTCAGATCAAATTAAATTCAAGAGGAGTTATTTATTAATAAGCTCTGAATGTAATTTGTCAAAGTTAATCAATTGTGGGTCAATTTATCTCTACCCTGAAACAGTGTTATTGTAATTACATTTTGACATTTATGAATCATCGAGGGCCGAGCAAAGACTCAAAACTTGTTGGAGCAGGGTCACCCAGTGAAGGTGCTACAATGTTTAACAGTTCTGAATGATATATGTAACACATGCAATGTTTGTGATATCAAAACTGAACCACCCTCCGCTGTGTCATCACACTAGTGAAAGGAAGGAAGGGAATAATGATTTTATGAGCAAACAAAAAAAGCAGAGACAAAAAGATGCATAGAAACTTTGATTTTGTCTGTTTTCCTTTTTGCATTGAACTGTAAATCATGTCTTTATCAAAATGTTCACAGGCTATGGTGTTACTGCTGGAGTATCTAACGGACAGTTGGCAGCCAATACAGGTAAATGCTCCTGTACATGCATATGTTTTGTGTTAGCTTTATCTCTGATCTTCTATGTTCTTAGTGTTTTTTCATAAAAATCTGGTTTGGGTTTTTAGATTACGGCATGATACCAAATGAGAAGGGTATGAAGGGTGCAGGTGTGTCCTATGAAAAGGGCCTAAAAGGTGGAGTTCTCTCTTCTGAGCAGACGAGTGCAACACCAGAGGAGGGTGTCGTACCTCAACAAGCAATAACTCGAGGTGCAGCACCGGTTGCCCCTGAGCCCACGAGTGGCATCCTGGTTATGGTGACACAAGAGAAATATCAAAAGCTGCCTTCACCTGTGCCTCAAGGAAAAAGCTATAAACAGACACCACTAATCCCTCAGGCTACACCAGAACCAGCACCAGCAATTCCTCAAGCCAGAGACCCAATGCCTGCACCTGAACTCACACCAGAGCCAGCACCCATCGGACCACAGGGCAAGGGTCCAAAGGCAGCCACATCTGGACCTGCACCAGACGTTCCTCAGACTATCCCAGCACAAGAGCCGGCAGTAGTCCTCCCTCAAGGCAAGTACTCTGAACTCTGTACAGTGCTTCTGTAGCGGGAACACCATTTTCCCCGCAGTTTGTGGAATCATTTGTGCCACAATATGACTTACAGCTTTGGTTGTTTGACCTGGAATTACTTTTTTCTACAACAAAATCAAATAATAATTTTAATTATTTTTGAATTGACATTAGTTTAGGTGATTAAAGAGTCACAGACATGTAATCTGATGCAACATACTGAATTTATTTCAAATGTAACAAATAATAACAGCTGTTTTAAGTTGAAACTGACAGCTGACAGCTGTCACTGTCGTATGGCCTTAAATGAAAAAAGCCAGTTGCATTTTACTTACTTTCTCACTTATGTTATTTGTTTTAAGAGGATAATGGGTTTGTATCTCAGGGAATGAAAAAAAAAATGGAATTGGCACCTTTCAAATGCCCTCAGTGAGTATCAATATTCTCTGTATCAGGCGTTGTTCAGTATGTTTTGCACTGTTGTAGTAATAACATTGAAACAAAGTAGCAGAAAGTCACTGTGCTAGTTTCATGTATGTAAAAATGAATTGTGCACTGTACATTTGCAAAAATCATCTGACTCTGCATGGTAGTGGCAGTGTTGCCAAATGTGTACAAATGTGTACAATGCATACATCGATAGCAAATGAAATATATTGTAAGAAAACATTCGGCCTGTGGTTTGGTGTTGAAGGGGATGTGCCGAGATAAAACTTTCCATCATGAAGTTTTGGTAATTTCCACGGTATTAATATTCAAAGATAATAGAGAAAGGCTGTTCTTTTTTTTTTTTTAGTAAACTTTTTAGCAACTTTTAATTGAAAAAAAAAATGTTATGACTACCATAGTTACTTGTAGACAGCAGAGTGTCAGTTTTCAGTCACTTATTTGTCAATTTAATGTTTTACAGTATGGCATTAGTCTATAGTTTATAGTATACACATTTTGTAAATGCAAAGACATTTAATTTGGAGGCTTGTCATGTGTTTTTACATGTGCTTTTTATGTTAGCAGTAGCAGTAATGATTTGCAAACATCTAGCAAAATAAATTGTATACATAAATGTTGATAAAATTTATAACCTTTAGGTTATGTGACTGGAAGTGCTGTTTCTGAACAAAAAAGCGCAGAGGCAGATGTTCCTTTTGGTGTAGACGGCACCAGTGAAGGGGATGCTGCCTCTGAAAGCACCAAACCCCTGAAAACCAAAGCTGTTCCTGCAACAGTGGCAGGTAAAAGCACGGGGAGCATCACCCCTGAAGAAATGGTGGCTGTGGGTGTGCCTGAGGTTGCACCAGAAGAAGCAAACATCAAAAGTCAGCCTGAGGCAGGACCTGACAGGCTCGGGGTCAAAGGTCTCTCTGTAGGAGAGACTTGGGCAATTGGTAAAATAAATCTTCATTTGGATGTGTTTACTAGAGTTGGATTGCATGTGTACATGTTGACTGAAACCTGTGCTTGTCCTAACTCTAAGTCTGTTGCAACATGGTGGACATTATGATCTCTCTAATTGTCTTTCACTGCAAGATATGTGTTGTTTAATGGCTAGGATTCAGTCTAACCTGTAATACTTTGGCAATCTAAATGCATTCTCAATGTCAATTTACAGATTATCTACACCCATCAAGGTGAAGTTTGCTTTAATTTGGCAGGTATAATGACATGTAAAGATGGAGAAATGCCAAGTATGAACTTGAGAGTGAATCCTAGCCAGTGCTCATGATTATAATTGTTTTAGCTTTAAAGATTTTTTTGTAATTTTGTTTCTATGTTGCATGTTCTCTTCAGAGTTTTCTCAGAAAATTATCAATAACTTGTGTTCATATGTGTTTACATCTAATGTTTTCTTGTTAAAACCCTCACCCAACTTTGTCATATTTAAATGTCACTTTTAAATACACTTATTTGCTTTCTTGCTGAGAGATTCTACCACTCTGAAATCTTACCAGTAAATATGAAGCTGGAGCCAGGAGATGGTTAGCTTAGCTTAGTGCAAAGAATGGAAACAAGTGGAAACGCTTTCCCTTTCAGTGTACAGATTAAACAAACAAAATATAATGTTAGTGGTGCGTGTAGGTGGATTTCCCAAAAAAACATTCAGAGCAGGTTGAGAATGAAAAAAATTCAAAATGTTCAGACATAGACTTAAAGTATGAAGTGATTTACTTTGTTGTGTGGTCTTTGTGACACATACATGCTAATATATTTCAATTTGGTGCATTCAGTGCATGAGGTACATTTTAAATTTAAGCCACCGTTGTTATTTTTTTAAATTACCATTGTTGATATGATGTTGCAAGTGTAACACTTTAAGGAGAGATTGTACATTGATCATTCAACACTAAGCCCTGATCTGTCAGCCTGTCCCTCTGATTTTCAGAGAATGGAGGAGGACCTTCGATCTCCAAGGGACAGGGAGCTAAAGCAGCCAAACCTGGTAAACATTTGCCTCTTTTCTTGGAGCAATAAACAATCTGAGAACTGAAGTCCAGCCCCACTTCCAGCATGACATTTGTGTAAAATGTGTAATTGGAGATCCCTTTTCATGTATTGCTATCATCAGCTTACATTTTCTTGTTTTTCCCAAACTTGTAAAATGAATGACATTCCCATCATTCTCAGCTTTCCTTTGTGTTTAATGTTACATAGCTAATAGCAGATCTTAGCATGCTAACATGCTAAATGGGTGAACTTGGTAAGCCAAACATCAGCATGCTAGCATTGTTACGTCAGTAAAATTTAAGCACATTGGCATTTTAACAAAAATAAAATAGTAATTTCTTTATGAGCATTTGACTTCTCCCATGTGTTTTTGAGAGTGTGTCATTTGACAAATGGGAGGTGTCATTTACTAAATCAGAGGTGTTGGCCTAAACAAGACTCCAAATATATGATTAACATGGTGCTAATGGTTTCACTTTGTCCAAACCTAATTTTACAGAAACATTACAAAAAAACTAAGTCTGCTTGTTTGGTGGTTGATTGCTCAGTTGTAGCCTACAGTTAGTGTACATATGTGTTTCTTTTGCTTTGAATATTGCTGGTAATACATGTTTGCATTTGTGTCCTAGACTGTAGACCATCAGGAGTACCAAATGGACAATGGATGAAAATACCTAGACCTGGTAAACAGATGCTTGTATTTTAATACCGGTGATTTGTATAGTTTTCAACAACCATTTGTCAAAATGATTACCGTAGTTTCAATGGTCTAATATGTGCATGTTAAAATGCATGTATTTTTACTTTTACTGCATGTCCAATGTAGTTGTTAGGAATTGAGATCGTTTTTAAGTGGTTCAGTTAAATAATGGAGGGAGCTAAAACTTTACATTAACCCGCTGATTGTCTGTAGCACGTATATAGGCCATAAGCCTGCATTAGCTTGGTCACCACCTTGACTTGAATATAATACAGTCAAAGCAGATGATGAAAACTAAGTGTACACATTGTTTTGTCTCTGTCCTTTAAGGTTATAATGAAGGTGCTGGAGCATCCACTGGCACTAACACAAAAGGTACTTGTACACTTGTGACTCAGTTCATGGCGTAGCACCTGTGTATTTTACATAGATGTAACAATATGTATTGTTCATAGTATTTATTTGATTTGTTTTGAGGTTATGGGGCAGGAGCTGGTGTTCCAAACGGATATGGTGCTAAATCCAACGATAAATCTACTTTATTCTTCATTCTCGGTGTATATGAAATGGTCATAACGGAGCATTTTGCAGTAGAGCCTAATATATATTTGATAATTATGTACTGTACATGCAGAGATTACTGTAGGCCTGACAACATTATTTCATTGTTTAGGAAAGGATGCCAGCAAAGGGGGATTAACAAACGGAGGAGGAGCTAAAGCAAGCAAACCAGGTATGGAGTCTGATAAAACCAGTTTGTCTTGTATAAAACGCAATGCATTTGACAATTTTCCTATTCTCTTGTGCTATCAATGTCAGAACATACTGCTGAGACATTAGCATGATCATCTGCTTCAGACCAAGGTCTGCTTATTTGCACATTTAGTACAGCTCAACTGTGACATAAAATTCATAGCTCATGATATCTTCCCTTTGACCTCACACTGTTAACTAAGGCATGGTCTACGGTTTAAAATTCACAAAGTAAAATCCATAATACTCCAATTATACCATTGAGATTTATAGGGTAATTTCTTAATTTTTACTGTACTTTAATTAATTTTCTATGGTGTGAAGGTAAAGATCTTAATGTCTCAATGATGGTTTGTTTATATAAAGGTTATGAAGCAGGAGGCTATGCTGTCCCTGGACTCAGCAATGGATATGGAGATGGTAATATTTATCGTCAATATAAACATACAGTGAGTAATGTGCTTTTATATTAATTAAAATGTGATTTTCAATGTGCCTTTTTGTGTTTTTTGATTGAAGGCCTTGGATATCCTTATACAGGGAAACCTCAGCAACCTGGTGAGTGTTTTCTCTTTCTCTAGTGAAAACATCTCAAGCTCACAGGGAATAGGAATAATTAAAATTTGTGTAATGTCCTGATAATTGTTCTGAATGCCATTAGGTTACCAAGGAGCGTACCTTGGTGCTGGATATGGACATTCATATGGAGGTGCATTTTTAAAGCAATTTGTTTTAATTCAGCTTTTAAGTAGAGCTACAGCTACAGTAGCTTAGTACAGTCTTTTGAGTTTTACTTAAATTCTGCCATTTTTCTCAGGAAATACAGGCCTGGGTGAAACAAGCAAGTCCAAATCAGGTATGCTTTAATGTTTACACTAATTGAATCCATTGGTAGATGATATATTTCCATAGTTGCTGCTGTGTTATTGCAGACCAATTAGCTTGGATCACTGAGGTAGTTTATGATGTGATTTCTGCAGGGAATGGAAATGGCTATAGTGCTGGTGTACAGCCGGACTATGCAAGTAAGCTCCATTATATGAAACTTTATTCAGCAACAATTTAATTTTGTGTGATTTACTGTAAAAGTCAACATTTCTCTTTTTTTCCTCCTAGGTTTTGGCCAAGGTGGATCCGCTGCTAATGGCAAATCAGGTATGATATAGGTGGCAAGTGACACAATTAAAGAGAAATAAAACAAAAGGGTGAAGTAAATTAGAATAACAATACATGGATCATGAAAATAATCCATTACTGTCCAATTTACTGTTGATTCTACAGGTGGCGCCAGACAGATTCCTTACAATGGAGCTCCAGTGGTTCCCGTGGGACTAGATGGTAAGACCTGCTATCTTATAAAAACACTAGTTAAGCATGTATGAACATTAAGTTTTAAACAGTGGGCAGCATGATCCACAGTGAAACAAACACTTGCAAACAGTAAAACTCTTATTGGTACTGGGATTCTGATTCTGACATTGCTCACGATGTGCTTACTCATACAAAAATACAAAATCACTTTAATAAAAAATAATATAAAATCAGACACAGACTTCAGTGTAGACAACATAAATATACACACTATGAACAAAAACAATATAGACATTGACAAATAGAGCAGTGAGCAGAGAAGGAGTATGTACATGTCGGAGGTGGATGTGATATACAGGTACATATACATGCATACATGTACACAGTACAATGAAGCATAGTGCAAAGGATGCTGGAATAAATAAGTATTTTGTGCAGGAGTAATGACTTGAGGTAGGTGGATTGGTATACAGTATCTACAATATGACAATATAACAGTATGAACAGCACTGAAATAGAGAATGGTGAATAAATAAGTGTTAGCCAGTAAACAGGTGGCTGATTAGAGAAAGAGTTACTGGGTTATTGCACAGGAATTGTTCCTGACACCGTGAGTCAAAAATCAGCTGTTCATCAGAGTGATGGCTTGTGGGAAGAAACTGATTGTGCTGAAATAAAAAGGAAACACAACAGTAGCTGAAATCCAAAATGCTGATATGCACAACATTTTGAGCTCAGTGCTGTTCCTCAGGCAGCATTGTATCATTTCAGTTTATTTTGTGCATCTAAAGCATCAATTAAAGGGTTTTTTTCACTCTTTGCCATT
Source organism: Micropterus salmoides (assembly GCF_014851395.1). Taxonomy (NCBI): domain Eukaryota; kingdom Metazoa; phylum Chordata; class Actinopteri; order Centrarchiformes; family Centrarchidae; genus Micropterus; species Micropterus salmoides. The sequence goes on along the minus strand of NW_024041262.1, from coordinate 13,219,077 downwards.
GAGGAGCTTTCTGACTTTTCTAACTCATACAATTTATTGTCACACCATCTCAATGTCTCAGGACCAGGTCTGTCAGTGAATACTAATGTGCATGTTAGTAGCATATTTATCTCAAGGTGTAAAAGTCAATAGATATGATAACCAAACCATTTCCTGTGTACTCATGCAGGTGTGAGCCAGTTTGAACCTCAGTCTGCTGGCCTTGCTCCAAATGGAAAACTGAGCAGCATGTATGGTGGTGTGTATAACTTTATTTCTGTCAAACCTTTATTACCACAAGAAACCTCAGTGTCATTTTAGGAGAGCCCTGTTTACAAAATCACCTCAAAAAATAATTATTGAACATGCCACTGTATAGCATAACATGAACTTAAGTTTTTTTTTTTTAAATGCAACACATTAGAGGCAAAACTTTCTCCAATGTTACAGGAATGGGCGACTTGCCTTTTGGCGGTCAGCCGCTGGGAATGGGCTCAGAGAAATTGAACACCAAGTACGGTGAGTGCTTGTTGGTGGTATTCTATCACTCCACTATCATGAAGATTGGAAAGAAAGAGGGAGTTTAATTTATAGCTGCATGAGTTTAAAGCAAAGTGATGTGCATACCTTAAAATTCTCAAAGAAAGTTTCTCATTATTTGTGTGCCAACTGACATCATAATCTGCTCACTCTGATTTAGGCATTGGTGGGTTGCAATTTGGTGGACAACCCCTCAGTACAGGGACTAATGGCGCAGGACATTATGGTATGTGTATGTTATGTTATTATTGTATTACTGTCCTTTTAGACTGTTAATGTTGACACTGCATGTAGGTCTTGAGTCCATGTGTGTCCCAACTATTGGTCTCAATTCTGTCCAGGATATGGTGGAAGCCCCTATGGTGACAGCAAATCATCTAGAAAATATGGTGAGTCATTAGACTTGGGCAGTCATGAAAACAAGTTGCATCTCAGAATGTGCACTACTTTTAGTACCTTTTTTAGTGTGTTTGTATTTGCGTCTTAAGTGAGAATCAAACCAACTAATCCTGGCATGTTGATACATTGCTCCATACACTGAGCTACAAAGGTTTTATATCTAACTTCAGATATTAATGATGATATTAATTCAAAATACTTGCAGGTGGTCATGGTGCCGGCAGAGGAGTAATATATGCACATCCACAGCAGTGCTGTCATAGGAGCAGCATTGCTCCAATGAAGATAGTTTATTTCTGTTTACCATTTTTATAATTTCCTTCAGATTAATGTATATTGTCTGCTATGTTGCAGAAGGGAGTTAAAAACTCAATTTCACTCTATAACCTGTTGTATTGTGACAAAATAAATCTATCTTCCTACCTACCTACATGATCACGGGACAAGCTTTTTGCTGTGGCTAATAGTTTGTCTTCACTGTAGCCAGATGAGAAATGCAGACACTGATAGGCTGATTAAATTAAACCCACTATCTACACTTGACTGTGAAAAGGCTTCGTATGATCGTCCATTTTGAGAGGTCGTGAGATCACTTTTAAACTGTTTTCCCTCCGCCTCTGCTCAGGATATGGTGGTTTCCCCACTGGTGGGCTGCTTCTTGGTCTTGGCAAAAATGGAAATACAGCTGGCAAATATGGTGAATAAATACCTTTGGTATCTCTTGCTGTGATTTGCTTGATACACACACAAAATCATTGTCCTGTAAAAGTTTGCCCCTTTAACTTTGTGTTATTTCTCTTCTTCCTCTTTTTCTCCATGTCTTCTACAGGTTATGGAAGAATGCCTTATGAAGCTCAGCCAGCTGGACTGGGCCCTGAAGCCAAATCTACTGGCACGTATGGTAAAAACTTTAATGGAAATGTTTGATATTTTGGGAAATTCTCTTATTAACTTTCTGGTATGGTAAATATGAAGCTACCGCCAGCAGCCAGCTAATTTAGCTTAGCAGAAAGAGTGAAAACTGGGAGAAACAACTAGTCTGGCTCTGTCCAAAGGGATCGAAATCCGCCTACAGCAGCTCTTAAGCTCACTAAATAACACTTAACTTTTTTTTTTTTTAACTTGTTTCTTATGTACAAAAACCTGATGTAAAAAACTTTTACGGGGGGCTATGCACTCGACTATTTCGTGGTTGGAGCCCCTTTTCTGGCAACCAGTAGAGACTCCAGGAAGTTACTTCTCTCAATCAAAAATATTTCAGCGAATGGTTGTGTTTACAGTCTTTATGTTAAGCTAAGTTAGCCAATTGCTGGCAGTAGCTTCCTATTTAGCATACAGATATGAGAATGGTATACCTCCCAAAATGTCTGTTTTGTAGACAGACATACTCAAGCCAGTGAACACAGCATGTATGCATTTAACATTTTATCTTGTTGTTTTATTTATTTAATTACATATTTTCTTTCAGATCTTGCCGGGTCACCATATCAGCCTGAACCTCTTGGACTTGCACAGAATGGCAAATATGGTGAGATTCAGCTAACATGACTGCTGCTTTGTTAATTTCATTTATTTGTTTGTTTATTGTTGGTTTAATTGTCATCTCTATGTGGTTGCCACCTGCTAAGGTGGTGGTGACGTTCCCTATGCACCACAAGCTCTTGGTTTTGGGAGTGAAGCAAAATCTTCTGGGATATATGGTACAGTGCAACCTTTTATGTGTTCTTTTCATAACAATTATTCTTTTCCTTTTTCTACATGTTTACTAAATGGTTTCACATTAATCTCTCAACAGATAACCATGGACGATTCCAATCCCAGCCTCTTGAATCTGTATCTGAAGGCAGAGCTGGTGGAGAATTTGGTATTTTATCATTATTGCTACCAATTATCTGACCAGTTGGGTTAGAAATATACAAATCACACATAATACATTTATGTCTTTTTTACCTTAAACAGATACAGCTGGTTTACCTTATGACCCCTTGCCTCTTGAGCCAGATACAGCTGGAAAATCCTATGGTGCGTCAGGTACAGAGCCTCACAAATATACTGCAGGCCCCAAGCTTTTCTTCTTATCTTATCTTTTTCTTATCTTGATCTCTTAGTGAAGGGAGAAGTACCAACTCCAGCAATTGAAGTCGAAGGCGAGGGGATGCCCATTGATAGATACAGTAAGTTATAGTGTGTATTTCTGCATGGTTGTCTTGTGGCTCCACTGTATTCAGGTAGTTTTTCACTGTTTGTCGCTTTCAGATAACGTGGGCTATATAAATGGACAAGTGAAGCCAGAAGGTAAAACCAGGAAAACTGGTTTCATCCAAACATTTTGATTGCATACATAGTGCAGACAATGACAACATTGAAATCTTACAGTAACACAATACGCTTATTTTACCCTCTATCCTGTCTGCCTTTTCTGCTCTCTCTCCCCAGTTGTTGCATTTCCTGCAGCTCCCACTCACAGCTCCTCCCTGGCCTACCCCTCTGTCCCATCCTACCTGCCTGTGGAGTCCTCCTTCACACCCGATGTGGTGCTGGAAGCAGGAGGTGAGGACCTGTCCGATCCCACGGGCACTGCTAGGCTCGCCTTTGACTCTGCGCCTGCTACAGAAAGGCAGGGTGGGGCTCAAGTGCCTGAAGAACCTGATGATCTGCTTCAGCAGCAGCTGCCACGTCAGATACACATTCAGCAGCATCTCAAACTGCATTTTCATCAACAAGACAAGTCTGGGCGAGGTAAAAGCACTGCTACCTAAATGATCTAGACACCAACAAAGTGTTTAACTGTGTGAATCAGCTAACCTGACCACAGGTAACAAGACTACCGGAACCTCTTAAGCTCATTAAATAAAAATTGTTTAATCCGTCCAAAAACCAAATTGTATGAATGACAAGTGGTTGTACACGCCAGGCTAGCTGTTTCTCCCTGTTTCCAGTCTTTATGTTAAGCTAACAGCCTCCAGCTATTGGGTAAGCATTTCAGCAGAAAACATTAGTTATAGACTCTTAAGCTCTTGGTAATTTGATGAGACAACTGTGAAGATAGCATGCAACACAGAAACAAACCATTGTGGGGTAATCTTTTTTTATAGGGTGGCATTTGGACTTCATAACTTGGGATAAATAAATAGTTGATTTACCTGTATTTTAAAGTTCTATTGTATAAAGGATATATCTAACATTATGAAAAACATATTGCTCGATCTCAGGCACCCATATTGTATTAAATTTACATATATTAACAGCATGTGACATGCAGGACATGTCCACCCTGTTAAGGACTTAGACATAACTGTTTAAAAGTGTTTTCAGGACATGATTGCTACTAAAATTACATTTTTATATAAATCATATGTTCCTCACTCTTATCAGATATTTGTTTTACAATAAAATAATTTTTAAACAGCATAGGCTAGACCCATATTGAGAAAACAAGCACACATTATAAAAAGGGGAACGTATACACAAATATACACTTAATATTTGGTCATTTCAATAAACTATGAAGGAAAAATACCAACATAACAGTGGACAGGGGTCCAACAGGGTGGACAGTAGCTCTACAGAATTTTGTAATCATGACTACTGGCTGGGATTCACTCTCAAGGTAACTCCATCTGCACATGTCATTATACCTGCAGTAGCTATATAGGAAATCCACCTTAAATGTCTGGAAAGTCTGTAAATATTGAAAAAGCCAATTTAGCAATAGCCAGGCTAGCCATTTCCCCCCGCTTCCACTCTTCCACTATGTTCTTAAAGCTTCATATTTTACAAACAAGAGTGGTATCAATCGTCTCATTAAGCTCTCGGCAAGAAAGTAAATATGTGTATTTCCCAAAAATTTAACTATTCCTTTAAGTTAACCATGCCAAACATTAAAATCTGGGCAGAGGTGGTATGTGATTTGAAATAATATGTAATGTGATGTATAAAAGTGTATGTTATGTATAAAAGTTGTTTAAATTTGTTTTTCCATTGTTTCTTTTCCGTATCTTCAGGAGCAAAGAATGGCAAATATGATGTGAATGGCTTCTTTGGAAATAGTGGCTATCAAGGTTAAAAAAATAAATAAATACATAATTTTCAGTTTGCTGTATTTGTCTTAACCACCCCACTCATCTTTGTACTGCATTCTTTTCTCCGCACAGGTTAACACTGCTGACAACGACAAGTATAATCTTCATTTCTGCCGTTGTATATTATTTTTGACTGTTCACTATTTTTATAATTTACTTCTGTCTAAAAGTGATGTTTTTTGTGTTTGTAAGTCTAGCGATAAAACAACATTTAAACATTTTGAGTTGTTAGGTTTTCTGTTTATGTATATTTTTAATCTGCCTTACCTTGTCCTGCACTTACTGTTCACTGTACATGCAAACAATTGGTTGCTGGAGTTTGTGTCATGCATACGGTCAGTGTTTTTGATTGAATCAGTCAGTTTTTCTGACGTTATCAACTCTAATTAATCCTGTAAAACGTAATTCAGTCTAATTTATTTTGCATGGGAAAGGGTTTTTTACTACTTGTAGCAATCATGAGTTTATTATTGTACAGTATCTTATTGAATAAAACCATCAATAAACACCAACAGTGGAAACTTGTGCTTCACTTGTTTGTGTTTGTACACATTTAGTATGTTACATAATAGGCAATACCAATTAATATGTTTAAATGGACATGAGGAGGAATTATCAGTGCCAGTGAATCTGTGTCATTAAGGAAAGCAACCACCTCTTAAAGTGTTGTACTCCCCAGATTATCCTGACTGCAGCACAGTTACATATGTACATGAGGAATAGGAACATGCATGTAGTCCAAAATTAGGGAAATGCAGAATCTATCTATATTCAGCACAACGTGAGGTGTGAGGCGGTTATGAGCCTTGACAAGGAGCAGCTGCCATAGTGCACATGGCTTTTTGTGAGGATTGCCCCAGCTTAGGGATAAGAGCCCTTTGCTGATTGGTCATACCGAAAGCATGCCACTTGCCCAGCTCAACAGGTTGCTTGCATGCAATTACACCTGTCCAACGATGGATTTCAAGGAGAAGAATTTCCGGCTGGTCATTGTCATGACCGTGCCACAGTGTGGCCTCTTTTAGGATGTAAATGGTGAGGAAGCTGTACTGTCGACTAAATGTGAGGGCAGCGGCTGTGGGAACTCATCATGGTGCTTTACAAAGGACCGCGGCTGTTGGACTTTGCAAAGACCCCTACACACCTTCAGTTCAACAAATATGTCCTGACAGGTTACCGGCCGGTGTCCACGGCGCAAGAGTGCCTCAGGAGCCTCTTCTACATGCACAATGAACTGGGGAACATTTACACTCATGGTAAGTCCAGAAAATAACTTTCAATTTGCTTTCAATAGCTATTAGTCATCTGTCATTCTGGACAATTGTAAACATGTTTGTAAAGGTGTTTTTTAACAGCATCTGAATTATCTCATTAAAATATATCTTTACAGTTAAAAACACAAAGCAAATGTTTCTTTTCCTTGTATCGATTTAACCCATAAAGGGGGGTCAAACAAAGCAGGTCACTCTCACTCTCACTTATGGCCAGTTACAAGCCTACTTGACAAGGGTGTGTAATGAGGATGTGGGGTATTAGTTTTAATCTGTCCTGGGAATCCCTGGAAATATCCTACGGTTATCTAGGTCTTTAAAGGTGTGAGGTTAGGTGAACCTTTTCATCTGTAAATGGCCATGTGTATGGGCAATGCATCCTGCAGATACAAATGTTTGCTTAGATGGCAAGCAGGTGCAGGATTACAGTATGTTAACATATTTCGTTTGACAAATTCAAACCTGACTGCTGACTGAGTTGTGCAAACAGAAGAAAAGATGAGAATTGAACTGTGCATGAGCTGAAACCCGCACAGCCTTGAACATCCGAAGGCATCGTCTTAACGCTCCATTTTCTCCTTGGTTATCCCATAAGTTCATTAAGACTAAAACTCTTACTAAGGGGAAGTGAAGGGTATTAGCTTCAGAGCGTTAGTCAGGTTTCCCAAAGCATGTAGCCAACAGCCGTACTGTCACATTGTTCTTAGTAAAGAAACAGAGGAACTTCAAACTGTTAAATTCCTCTAATTGCTCTGCCTAAAGTGATATTTAACTGCACCTGCTCGCTATAAAAACAGACGTTATTAACCTCCTACACAGGTACCAGCCTGACAAAGCCTAACTAAAACTTTTGTATATACTGAAGAAATAATTGTCACTATTACAATAAAATACTAAAAGGTAGTGGTTTATAACTAGAGGTCTTTCTAAAGCACTCGCACACATCTGTAGGTTTAAAACATTTGTAGGTTTAAAACATTTCATTTCTTCATTCATATCATCTCTCCTATCCTCTTTCCCTTTCCAACTCCTTATCTTCTGGTCACCACAGGCATCCCCTTTTTCCTTTTCTTGGTGCTGCTGCCTTTTAGTATCCCCTGGATGGAGGTGGACAGTGTCTGGATCTGTGTGGTTCACTACCTGGCTTGCCTCTGTCCCACTGTGGGCTCGGTGGTCTACCATGTGTTCATGAACCATGTGGGAGGAGAACATGTTTATGACACTCTGCTCTCTCTGGACATGTTCGGGGTCTGCTTAGTCAACACCCTGGGTAGGTTGATGATGCTAATTGGCTCTGCTGTCTTCTATCTGAATTCTCCGATTTCTCACTAATCAGATGTTTTCAAGTCTAACAAATTAATCTTAACTCAAGGTCCACTTACTACATTTTTCTGGAGCTTTAAGCCACACCTCACAGTCTTTCTCAGCGTATGGAGATGGCTCAGGTGTCATTACATGCCAACTCAAAATGCCAGATAGAAAAATGCTAGTAAGTGGACCTTGAGTTAGGTTTTGTCAGACTACTATTTTTAAAGTCTGAACTCATCTACGTTTTTGAGTCGTTTGGATCCAAGTCAAGTCTTATGTCTTCATAACCAAATTACAAATGTTTCAACTCTCTCAAATTCTGACCAATAAAATGCCAAGACATCTGAACATTTTCCTTTCAAAGCATCTAAACAAAATAGTTTGACATTTTGAGAAATATGCTTATTCACTTTCTTGGCTCTTTCTTGACTTGGATGAGAAGATCACTACCACTCTCATATCTCACCATTAATTCTGAAGCTGGAGCCAGGGGATGGTTAGACTGGAAACAACAGGAAACAGCTAGCCTGGCCTCTGTCCAAAGGTGAACACCTACCAGCACCTCTAAAGCTCACTAATTAACAAGCTTCTTCTTGTTTTTTTAATCCGTACAAAACACTAAGTGTATATACAACAAATTTGCGTTTTACCGAACTGCTTCTTGGCTGGGAGCAGTGACTTCCCGAGGTCTTGTGGCCAACATTGACAAGCAGCCAGTGCGGGACTCCAAAAAGTCAATGCTTTTGGCCAATAAATAGTCCAGCTTGTTTTTTTGTTTGTTTTAAAAAAAAAAAAAATTATTTTAGACAGAGCAAGGTTAGCGATTTCCCCGTTTCCAGTCTTTATGCTAAGCTAAGCTAATTGGCTGTAAGTCTATAATTACCAGACAGCATTATTGTTTTTTTATTTTCATTATTTCCAGAGAAGGCCCGAAGTTTTAAAGGCTCAATGATTTTAGTCTTATATCAAGTCTCAGTAAAACCGCAAGCCAGTGATTTTAGTGACTCCAGTACAAGTCTCAGGTCTACACTTCTTAAAATAAACCCTGACAACAACCAAGTCGGTAACATCTGACTTAGTTTTAGTGACATTGCTGTCTTTCCTCTTGTCACCAGGAGCACTCCCCATCATCCACATCACCCTTCTTTGCTACCCGGCCATAAGAAGGGCTGCCTTGCTGGCCTACATCCTCCTATCAGCCCACGGCATCTACTATGCCACCACGGCCCGTTCTAACATTCACCGCCTGCGAGCTTTCATCTGGCAGGGCCTGTTCCGCTTCAGCCTCTTCCTGTTCCGGGTGTACGGCAGCGGGGTGGGCAGCCCAAACTCCCTGCGCCTCTTTGTCATCATGGACTGTCTGGCTGTTATAGGAGGGCTGGTCAACATAATCCAGATCCCTGAGCGCTTCATCCCAGGCTTCTTTGACAACTGGGGCAACAGCCACCAGATCATGCATGTCATGGTTATTTGCTCAATTATCTACCTGCACTGGGGCACGCTGGAGGATTTAGACTGGATTAAGACCTACCAGTGTAATGCTGAGTGATACCAGGTGTATCATGTACGCACATGCATGCACTCATTACTAGGCTATGTGCTTTGCTGATAGAAATGAGATTTAGGATTGAATGTGGCAGGTCGAGTAAAAGTATAAAGAAAAGGGAGGCAAGTTGTTTCAAAATGCACTTTAGCATGCTTGCTGCTGAAATTCTTCACAAGGAACGTTTGCAATTAATTACCACTATATGAAAGTGAAAATCCTGAGCATACTTGATATTTAGTGCAGTAGTTTGGGGTCATATTACCCATAACCAAAATTGTTTTTAAATAAAAAATTTAATAAATGTAATAAATTATATATTTTTATATCTTCCTCCAGCTTGGATTTCATTCATGTACGATGAAATGGTTTGTGACAAAGTGAAATAATGCAAATGGTTGAATGCTTCTGTTTAATTGCTAGAGAGGTAAATTTTATATACACTTAAATCGAAAAATCAACGTTTTTTTCTATTTAGTCAAAATTATAACTGTTTTCATTTGGACTTGGCAAATAATTATACATTCCTTTTCATTGGCAATCTTATGAACTTATAAGAATGCTTAACTTGCACATTTCAAAGACACTGTCACCTTCAAACCTTCCTCCCCCCAAAAATATGCATCAAATTATCTGAGATTATGGCCACTTTAAGAAAACAGGTGTGTAGATTAGACTTGAAAGAGGTGTGGATGTTGCAGAGGTGGACTATGTAGACCACATATTATCTGCAACACTGGACGACCTTCCTCTTGTTTTCTGCCAAAAAGAGCTCCGTGGATCAGTCTTCATTTGAGCTGCTGTCGTCCTCAGCCTCTGATAGGTCGGCAATGGGAAACCGCAAGACGGCAGCCACTCCACTCAGCTGAGTCAGTTCTAAAGAGACAGTCAAGGATAAATCAAAAGAGGACAGTGCACAGTGGGAACATCAGGCTGATTGCACACAGCAAAGAAGTGCAAAAAGCACAACTGTAGTTGAGCAACTGCCTCTGTCCATTCCTGACTTCTTAAACTGAGAACGTCATTATAGGCATGTTGATTAAGTCAGGGCCTTAATCAACATGCTGAATTGACACCAGTAAATTCCTCCTACAGTCGCAGCCATCAAACATTTACAGTTCAGACCTGACGTATGTTAGCATTACTTTACTCACACTGGTCACTACAAGTTAGCCAGAAATATGTAACAAACCCTACGGAGTTGCACTCAAGGTACCTTGTGGAGATTTTAACCACTAGTAGCGCCATGGAGCAATGTTTTGTGGGTGGGTCCCTGTTTGTTTTTATCATGCAGCATAATGCAAAATCTGTTATTCTGTTGAATAACTGTTGGTAGTGGTGAGAAGAGTAGCAATGCGCCCCCAACGTGTTTTAATAGAGCCTCGATTTCAACCCAGTGGATGTAGAGATATTGTGCATGTCTACAAGTTAACACAAAGTTTTATTCAGTGTTGTCCATTAATTCATCATTTACCATTGGTGAAATCTGACTGTGTATTAAGCTGTAGCCTAAATTACATTTTAAATATATTTGTTCAGCTTTAATCTGACGACAAAAAAAGTGACAAAAACAGGGGCCAGCAACTGAAAATGAAAATATACAGATCAAAGATATAAAGACATGACTGTAGGCTCACAATCTGATCCAGTAATAATGTGTTTGGTAATTTGCACTTGAAAATGTGTTGAGGTTAAAAATAGATTTTAAATCTTTAGACATCCATTTGGATCTTGGCTCAATAGCATTCAGTAGCTTTATTTAATCTACTTCAACAAATGTAGTAAATTTAAACAGTCAGAGAAATGCTGGTAAAAAACTATTTGCAGACTATTTAAAAATAACTCACTATGTTCTGCAGCTCCACCACGATCCTGCTTACTCACATATAATCTCCACTATTGGTTATCAGCGCGACCAATCACATCATGAGTGGCAGAGATAATTATCCATTGATCAAACGTGTCTAAAGCTTCATACAGATTTTTTTTTATTTAAACAGAGATCTTGTGTCACAGTTTAATTAAAAGAAGGGCATGCAGGTTTTATTCTGAACTGAGAGTGACTTGATGCTGTGTAATATTTGAATGTGAGGACCGGTGTGAAAGGACTGATCTGACGCATAATATCTGTAACTTTAGTCCTGGGTAACAAACTAATATCCAACCAGGATTTAGATTCTGACACACAGTAAACCTCTGCTAACGAATTTGCTTCGATTCGGACTGGATCAATGAGGACATGAAACAACATGTCTGGCTCTGTAAGGGGGAGGACACGGAGAGAAACTCAGCCAGCGAGCAGGTCAGTTACCTAGAGTTTAAACTTACTTCTCTTTCTGGAATGGAAAACCCAGAGTTTCCCTCAGTTTAGCCTTAACTAACTCAGAGTTTTCACTAGACCTGCTTTCTGGAATAAACCCCAGATGTTCTTTAAAAAATGTCCTTTTAAAAGTAGAATTGATAAAAACAGAACGGTTTCATAACTTACGTTCACCAGACACATGGAGGCTGGAGAATATTCTGCATGAAAGAAAGCGAGAGAAAACTCATCAGCTGGATGCTTGGCATAGCACATTCTGCCAATTCCTGGTGAACGTTAACACAGTCAGTCTTTTAAAGGATAATTGGTACCTGACATTGCCGCCATTGTCTCTCACGTTGTCCACCAACCGAACGTAACGACTCCTCGTGGCAATTTCCTGATGTCTGGACGTACACGTGGAGAAAAACAAAGCATGTATTGATACACAAAGCAGATGTGACTTTGTTTATATCACTAACAGTCCCTTGTCTGATAAGTTTAAAGCCAATAGAGATGTAGGAATAGGTGAAGGAAATAGGAGTGCAACTTTCATATGTTATACTATATTTTAAATTATTCTGGTGGCATCAAAGTTTTTGATTATAACAAAAATGAGACAACCCAGGGGAACTGTTGATTGGTTGCTAGCAGCTAAGCATAAATTCACCTGCACTGCATGTTTGTAAAAGATAACCTAAAGATCTGTGCCAGAAAACATTCAGTATCTCTCCGTATGTACCTGAAAAGCTTATCGCTTATCAACAAGGTATCAATGGCGAGGGCATCAGCAGCTTTCTCCACATGAGCCAGTCTGTGAGGATGCAAATGTTGATTATCAGTGTGAATGAATGAGGGCTCTGTGCATCTTGCTGGCTCTTCATGTGCATCATTGCTCACCCATAGAAGGCTCTGTCAGGCTCATGCTGCAGCATCTTATAGAAATCTTCAAGGGCTTTCACCTCTCCTGCTGCCTGAAAGTTACACACAATTACCAGTTAGCCACCTTTTTCGCTGTGAGAGTGTTTGTTTACAGGATGAATAAAACAAGCTGAAAAATCACAGGAAGCATATTCACCTTGGTATCAGAAAGTCTACTTGTGACAGTGGGATCAGAGAGGATTTCTGCAAAACAAAAAGACGTTTTTGTTGTTGTGCAAGTTTTCACCTTGTGAGGAGACTTGTTTGTTTTAAACTGAGCCAACCAGCTCCTACCTTTGAGTGAGTACTTATGGCCTGATGACGAGTGGACCAGCATGAATTTGGGTCGATTCTCCAGCAGGATCTTGTTGTCCTGTCGCACCGCCTCTTTAAAGAGGTAGGTGATGAATTGGTCCTTCACAAACCCTGGACTGGCAACCAGGATGCACTTCACCACTAGTAGAAGGCAATAATAAGAAATCAACTAAGTTTTTCCTAACGTTTAATTGAATTTCTTTAAACAGAAAAAAAACAAGCAAAGATTATGATGCAACAATAATAAACTACAATGGTGCCGTAAAAATGACACACAGAGGCTTACAGCAAAACAACAAATGTGACAGGAACAACTAATTAAAAAAGGGAGAAGCGTGTGACACAAAACAGGAATCATAGGTCATCCAGGTCATAGTTATCCAACGAAGGTTAAAGTCAAGGGCAACTGCACATGGTTGAAAATACTGGAAGACGTTTTGTCCCTCATCCAAGGGACTTCTTCAGTTCTGTATGAATGTGTAAGTGTGTCATGGGTCTGCACAGCAACACTACCATCAAAATTAATGTGGCGAAGGATTGCCTGCATCACAGCCTCATAGAACCTCTCCAGCGCCTGCAAACCAAAAGACAGACAGTTTGACATCAGCCTACATGACAAACACACCAGGTCCCAATACTGAGGGACTGTGACATCCAGTCACTGTATGAACCACCAAATTTAAGTCAGCGAGTTTGTCTTACACTCATGATTAAACAAAAAGTGTATTATGCATTAACAAACACACTTAAACACACACACTCTGACTCTTGATGCTTATTCTTTGTCGAGCTGGCCATCTTCATATTTCCTCTCCTTTGCTTTGAAAGTCCTGAGCTCATTACGGTTATGCAGTCACAGACAGCTGACCTACCTTCTCATGCTGAGTGCAGCTTCCCTTTCTCTTGCGAGGAATGGTGACCTCCACTTTAGCACGAAGCAGCGTCATGGCGGGGGTCACCAGCACCAGGTTGGCCAGACCCTCCTGCATTACCACAGCTGCCACGTCTGCCTTCTGGGTTGCATCACATGCCTGCTCTAAAGGGCAAACAAGGCGACGATTAATGAACCTCATGAGGTAGTGGGTATTTTGTGAAGTTATCAACAAATGTGTTTTTAATAATTTTATATTACTGGTGAATGGATAATACTTTGTGCCTGAAGTTCAGTTGAGCACTTTCTACTTAAATCTAAGTTACTGTGGTGAAAATTACAGCAGCAATGACTCAGTGGCCCTCCACTCCTTCAAATACACAAACCCCATCTGTCAGTTAGGCGCTTCGCTCCTGTTTCTCCCTATTTTGTTCCCATGGTAACACACTCTCTTTGTTGGTCAAAATAAATTAACAAGAAGACTGTGTTTTTCTGTAAAGGAAAACCAGCTAAAATGACACTGTCAGTCAGGCAATGCTGACAAAATAAGCTTTTCATATACACTCACCTAAAGGATTATTAGGAACACCATACTAATAATGTGTTTGACCCCCTTTCGCCTTCAGAACTGCCTTAATTCTATGTGGCATTGATTCAACAAGGTGCTGAAAGCATTCTTTAGAAATGTTGGCCCATATTGATAGGATAGCATCTTGCAGTTGATGGAGATTTGTGGGATGCACATCCAGGGCACGAAGCTCCCGTTCCACCACATCCCAAAGATGCTCTATTGGGTTGAGATCTGGTGACTGTGGGGGCCATTTTAGTACAGTGAACTCATTGTCATGTTCAAGAAACCAATTTGAAATGATTGGAGCTTTGTGACATGGTGCATTATCCTGCTGGAAGTAGCCATCAGAGGATGGGTACATGGTGGCCATAAAGGGATGGACATGGTCAGAAACAATACTCAGGTAGGCCGTGGCATTTAAACTATGCCCAATTGGCAGTAAGGGGCCTAAAGTGTGCCAAGAAAACATCCCCCACACCATCACACCACCACCACCAGCCTGCACAGTGGTAACAAGGCATGATGGATCCATGTTCTCATTCTGTTTACGCCAAATTCTGACTCTACCATCTGAATGTCTCAACAGAAATCGAGACTCATCAGACCAGGCAACATTTTTCCAGTCTTCAACTGTCCAATTTTGTGGGGAGCTCTTGCAAATTGTAGCCTCTTTTTCCTATTTGTAGTGGAGATGAGTGGTACCCGGTGGGGTCTTCTGCTGTTGTAGCCCATCCGCCTCAAGGTTGTGCGTGTTGTGGCTTCACAAATGCTTTGCTGCATACCTCGGTTGTAACGAGTGGTTATTTCAGTCAAAGTTGCTCTTCTATCGGCTTGAATCAGTCGGCCCATTCTCCTCTGACCTCTAGCATCAACAAGGCATTTTTGCCCACAGGACTGCCGCATACTGGATGTTTTTCCCTTTTCACACCATTCTTTGTAAACCCTAGAAATGGTTGTGCGTGAAAATCCCAGTAACTGAGCAGATTGTGAAATACTCAGACCGGCCCGTCTGGCACCAACAACCATGCCACGCTCAAAATTGCTTAAATCACCTTTCTTTCCCATTCTGACATTCAGTTTGGAGTTCAGGAGATTGTCTTGACCAGGACCACACCCCTAAATGCATTGAAGCAACTGCCATGTGATTGGTTGATTAGATAATTGCATTAATGAGAAATTGAACAGGTGTTCCTAATAATCCTTTAGGTGAGTGTACACATCTAAGTCATGATTATTCGTATCTGGAGCAAGTCATTATGACCTTCAGTTAAAACAAGTAAGACAGTAACTGTCATAAAAAGAGTCAAAACAAAAGAACAGCCTACATGTAATCTGATATTCCTCAAGGAAAGGAATTGAAATAACTTGTAAAAAGGCAAACAATGTTCACTTTTAAAAATGTTCAACCTTAAGCGCTTTTTTGACATTTGGACTCCCTGTGTAGTTTTAACGCTGCCTCACTTCATAATACCTTGTTTGACAGAAAGAGGCAACAATTGGTGTTTTGTGGGAGTGAAAACATGTGAATCTATCTGGCAGAGTGCTTCAGTTGTCCAAGATTACAGTGGTTAATAACAGTATTAAAACTAAACGTATTGTTCCGGAACAGTCCATGTGGAAAGTAACCCAGAGTCATCAAAACAAGAAAACTTCACCAAATATGGGATACGAACTCAAAAGTTTGTTTCTATAGTTTGGCTCATTTGGTCAGTAGAGAAAAATGCTATTTACACTTGGGTGCTCATCAAATAACTGGCTGAAGTGTATATCGTAGTCCTCTTTCAAAAGAACTGTTGGCTATGTCAGGAGTGTAAGCAAATCTGAACTGAATGACCAAAGCATGCAGTTTTGTGGGTATAAGGAAATACATGCTAAGATTTTGACAGCTGAGTAGGGAGTTGCTTAAACCCATGAAATTCTGTTTGGTAAACAACATACTTGTGACTGATTACTGTTTACAAGTCTTGGTTGACGTGCAAGTGAGAAGTGGGAGCTTAAATGAACCAAACACAAGAAAGAAACAAAGTGTTATTTTCTGCTGTGTTGTAATCTCAGTCAAATGTAAACAGAAGAGCCCGCTTACCGATCCTATCCAGCACAACACTGTCCCAGCTCTTTTTAGCTAGAGTGAACTTCCTGTTGAGCTCAAGCTCAATAGTGTGGTAAGCCCCCATCTGATGAGTGAAGAACAGAGCATAATCACAACTACTTATATCAAACAGGAGTTAATGTTAAGACAAAATGCTGAGTAAGGCTGGGAAATGACAAAAAAATAACTGCAGCAAAACACCATCATAGATCTTTGTGTAGAAAAAAGAATAATGTCACACTGTAAATCTTTAACATACAATTCTGCTTATGTGAAAAACACATAAAGTACACTCTATATAGTACATATTGCCTGGCCACAGTGACCAGCCTGCATAAAAACCCTTTTACAGTTAAATACACTTACTGTGTCTCACCTGGATAAACATTTTAAATGTTAAAAAGCTTATTAATTTGTTTTGATGATTAGATCTCAGAACAAATGAAACTGACTTTCTGTGCAACTAACAAAAACTGACCTCTTAGACACCATCTACGAGTATAATAACCTCCAATTACTCCTAAAATCTTAATTTCAATCCTTGCTTCCCTAATTGTATTACTCTAGTCTCTCAGCTCCGCTTTAACAATTCTATGTAAATGTGACATGACTCCATTTGGCAAGTTGCTTAGAAATCTCAGACCTTGACATACTGGTTCTCCTCTAGGTTAGTGCCCTTTACTCTCAGCTGGCAGGCCTGGGAGTCAAAGTCGATGGTCTCCACACTTAAGGTTAGAGTAGTCCGAACTCTGGAGCTACCCACACTTCCAGTAGGGGATTCTGTCTGCACCTTCCTATGTGAACAGGAGAAAGGGACTTTACTTCTGTGTCTGTTTTTGAGATCAAAACACTGAGTGATACAAAGTCAGAAAATGTGAGAGATAATGTTGGAAACCTGAACAACAAGCACCATCATTTCCAAACACAGACTCAGTCTGAGTCAACTCATGTAGCTGGCTGCATGGATTGCATTGGGTGTGTATCAAATCTGATCAGTGGCTGTAATGAGGGTGGATGGAAGCTAAACTTTGAGTAGCTTTACTTGATACAATACAAATGCATACCGTGGCAAGAGTGGAAGATTTTAATCCTTACCAGCTAATGGAATAACAAATGACTGACAAATGAAACAGGCCCAGAAAGATGCTGCATTGGCAATTCTGCAGTGCTACAACATATAAAAGCCACCATCCTTCTCTATGGGGCTGAAAAACTGCCACATAGTTGGGTGTGGGCACTACAGTGCTTCAACTGTCACATTTATGTGTTATAAGTTAGTAGTTACCTGATAGTGGAGGCTCTCAGGCTGTCCCCCACTTGCAGCAGGTTGTAGGTGTGCCACATATCCTCCGCCTCCTCTGGTATCAGAGTCACCTGACTGAAGGAGAGTAGCAATCAGTATGCCAGGCTCTGAGTTGGTGTCACTAATGTTAGTGATTAATCAGGTGTTAAAACTGTGGATATGCTTTTACTTTAAGATCTCAAGCCATTTTGGGGGGCAATGACACAGATGTTGCAATGACGCAGGAGCACCATACACGTTGCTCCAGTAATTTTTGGATGTATACCAATTCTAACACAGTAAGGGTTTGTTTTACTCGCTGAGGCGTCGTATAATTACCCACAGAGTGACACAATCTAACGTTATGCTCATTTAGTTACATTTGGTGTCCTGTGTGTTTTTACATACTAACTACTATAGTGCCTTTTCCCGAACTAATCCAAAACCCCCACTAATCTGCTAGTACACTTGAATGTAAATCACATATGGACATTTACCACGACTTTGTTGACACATACAAAATAGCATGCTGCTTAGCTTGCTAGCAGTAACTATCGCCAGTCACTCACCCGGCATTATCTTTTTCGATGTCTTTATGGAGCAACTTCATGGTCGGATTGTTGTATAATATAAACAAGAGTGTTATTAGCGTAAAGTAGAGAGGTTAACGTTTGTCCGAGTGAGAGTCATGTTTATCTGACAGTGAATTAGCAAACTAGCTACTTCAGAATGAATCAGTCGGTGCGTGTTGCCAGGCGCTAGGACATTACGTCATGCCAACGTACGTCGACAACTCTTCCCATCTTGGTCACTTCCGTGGGTGTCGCTTTACTGCGCAACAAATACAGAGCGTTATAAACACGAAAATTTGAGTAATTGCTGTTCAAACACGGCCTCTCTTGCATTGTTTGATAAAATCTTCCACTTAAGGTCAGCAAAACGTAAGATATACACGAGAATGATTGCCCTTTTAACATTGTGGTTGGAGATAAGTAAATGCTGACCGACGTTGAAAACAGCCAATCCCAGAGAATAATAGCTCTCCAAACACCGCCCACTGGAAAAACTGACCAATGGGAGCGCGGAGATTGTCACTCTCTCTTCCGTCCAACCTCGCTTTGAGCTAACGCTTGCCTAGCCTTTTTTGTCGATGGCATGGTGCTAGTGGCTACGGCAGAAACACCGTTGTCACGAGAAAATAAGAATTTTTAAAGTGAATTCGGATAGCTAATGGAAAATAGTTGATTAAGGTGGATTTCTGTAGTAGATGACAGCCATCACATCTTTAACAGTTCAGCACCCAGCCTCACATTTTGAGGTTGCCAGTTCTGCTCCAAGGTTGGCTAGCTAGCGGGCTAACGATAGCCGATTAACGCTTAACTAGTTGAGCTAACGACAACTCGGAATCTATTTAACAGTTACAACGTCTTGAATTCCTTGGGGTTATTAGGAAACGACCAAAATTAGAGTAATAGCATGGCAGAAGCCGATAAGTTGAACATCGACTCCATTATACAACGTCTGCTGGAAGGTAAGGCTTTCGCTCGATATTTATTCACCGAGGTAGCCATTTTAGCTAACAGAGGCTAGACAACGATAACCACTTATGCTACGTTAGCCAGTTAACTTCACTTAAGTTAGTGCTTCTTGCTAACTGAACACTGGACTTGAATTGTGCAGGTTGACCGTCAGTCATGTCTGGTCACTAGCATCCTCGCAGCAAATTAACATTTGTTGTTCCTACTCGCCCGCATTGAAACCTAGTAAAGGTTTTATGTGTATGCTTTAACGTTACTCTGCTAGAGAAAGTATCTACACAATGTAAAGTTAAATCGTTGTGTAAATTCGTTGCTCGCAATGAAGCTTTGTTTTACTTCCTTGGTAACTTGATGCATTTGGGCAGTATGGTCAGAATATGAAAAGTACACTGAACTGGAAATTGAAATATAGCTTAAATGTATTATTGTGTGTCACCAGATGGCATTCTTTAAAGATCCATAGTAGTAATGTAGTATTTTTTGCTTGGTATTTGCTAGTTATATTTGTAGGGCGTGCTTTGAGATGTAATTTTGAAAATGCCCCATATCCAAGTAAAAACACCCTGGATGGTCTCATATTGTCAAAAAATACAATTTGCACTGTTAATGGGACAAAACTGTGGATTTGTCTCTAAATATCTCTGATCTAGAGTCTGTCTGTTTTCTGTTCTTGGGTAGAATTTAGGGATGTAGTAGAATTCTTATTGCTAAAAAGTGTACATTTTAAATTTCTGACATTTGGTTGTAGATGAGTACTCGGCATTTAGATTTTCAGTGTAAAAATGTCCACTGTACAGATTCATGTTTTTTGTTACACGTTTCAATCTTTTAATAACATTTTATATAATCCAGGAAGGTTCTGATTGTGGTAGTCATGACTGAATACTAAACGCAGAGCACTCTATATACTAAAATGTGCCAACTGTCCATGGCAGTCTGCCCTTTTTCGCTCTGAACATGTTTGTTGTGTTTTCCACAAAATACTGCTATATTTTTAACATCTATTTTTGCACACTATTTTTTAAAAGCTTGGTTCTGTATAACAAATGACTATGAATAATAAACTCTGCTGTGTTTTATGATCTTTTGTTCCCAGTGCGCTATTTCTCACTCTTCCGTTTTCCCTCACAGTGAAAGGCTCCAGACCTGGCAAAAATGTTCAGCTGACAGAGAATGAAATCCGTGGCCTCTGCCTCAAATCCCGGGAGATCTTCCTCAGCCAGCCAATCCTGCTCGAACTTGAGGCACCCCTCAAGATTTGTGGTGAGGCTTAGTTGTGTTTCTTTGGAGCTGAGGGAATTCTTAAGTGTGGTCGCATAGCATTTACAAACACACTTAGAGAGCTGTTGTAGCTTATAGTGCTTGACTCTTAGGAGAAAGCTTACATTCACATTGTACAGGGCATGGCTGTGACCTTGCCATGTAATTACAGGCCTATAGGGATAAAGTGATAATATTGGCCTGCCAGTGCAGTGCTGTTTTGCTCTTCAAGTCTCCCAGGAGTTGACCCCCTGTGTCATACTGCTGATGCCACTTAATGAAGAGTGCTAGTTTAAAAGAACCGTCTCCACATTTCAGGAACTAGCCACGTTGGTGCTGCAGTGAGCATCATCTGCATCCTCACACTAAATCTTTTTATCTCATTATTAGGGCTGAACGATTTGGGGGGAAAAAATCTAATTGCGATTTTTCTGCCAGATATTGTGATTACAATTCGAATTGTGATATTTATTTATTTTTATTTTTTAGAAGTTTCGCTAAAGTTTGATATTCACTGCCAGTCTATTTTTGACAGAAGCTGCGTCAAGCAGCACAGAGCAGATGAACCAGGCAGGTAGTCGGACACAGAATGGCATAGAGATCCCGGTTGATTTTCAAAATAAAACACCCTTTGCAGACTCCAGATCATACTTCAACAATAAACACAGTTAAAACAAACAAAAAAGAACTAACTACATAACCTACTTAACCATAGTAGAAGCACAAAAATCAAGGACAACTGAACAAATAAGCAAAATCTGTACAAGTCAGCAAAATCAGCAAAACGCTCTTATTCTGAAATGCTCCATGTGGATGCCTGCAGAGAGCGGAGTGGAATGGGCTCATAGAGAGCTGTTATCAGTAGTTGAAGCACACAAATTAACAACAACTCAACAACGTGTAGGCTAAACGATCTGCTGCTGAAACACTTCAGTGTGGGTTGACCCTGGGCAAAACCGCGGCATAGCCGCTGCCTGTGGGATGATGGCGCCACTATTTCCTCTAGTTTTGTTTGTTGTTTGTAAAATGTACAGGCCCTGTGCCCACTCTGGTGAGTAAGACCATAACAGGAGGCGCATGGCGCTTGTGATTGGCGAGCATCTGTCACACAAGGATGACAATGGAATGAATTTGTAATTGCATGACTGTTTAAAACGGGTCAGATGTGCTGTATAATTATCCTAGATTGTAATCGCCGTCTTCATGATTAGCTAATCGCGTTCTTTTAAATTGCACTTTTGATTTGAAAACAACTAATCGTTCAGCCCTACTCATTATCACAAAACACAAGTGAAGCCACACCTAAATAAAGGTGCATTCATTTAAAATAATTCATGGACAATCATGGTGTGAAATGTTGTTAATTTGCAGGCTGCTAAGTGTTGTTGTACCTTTCTATCAAAGTGCCTTTTGTTGTGCGCATACAGGCAGTGTGGTCACACGTTTGGTCACACCACACACATTTGACCAACATTGCTGTTTCTACTCTAATACCGCTTGTCTCACCAGGGGATGTCCATGGGCAGTACTATGATCTGCTGAGGCTGTTTGAATATGGGGGCTTTCCACCGGAGAGCAACTACCTGTTCCTGGGGGACTATGTAGACAGAGGCAAGCAGTCCCTGGAGACCATCTGCCTGTTGCTGGCTTACAAGATCAAATACCCAGAAAACTTCTTTCTGCTGAGAGGAAACCATGAGTGCGCCTCCATTAACAGAATATATGGCTTCTACGATGAGTGTAAGTCGTATGGTATGCGTACAGATACAGACTGACATTAATCTTTGCACTCCTATTTACGCTTCCCACAGTTTGCTAAAAATGTAAGCCTATGTCTGTAGGCTTTGCATAGTCTAGGTAATACAGTCAGTGATATTCATTTAGATTTTTCAAATGTCAAAACATGGAGAAAAAAAGAAATGAGCAGCTTAATGAGTGTACAAAAAGTTATGTCTGTACATTACAGTACAAGATTGTAGTTATATTAATGTATTTTTTATCTTGAAAAAGTAATGATTGTTTTTCTCATAATGGTCTTTGTGATGGGTCTATTTTTTGGAGTAAAGACAAACACTAACCATCTATAATTCTATCTAGATCTAAAGATAAATAAAATGTTCGCAAACAAAGTTATTGTTGAGCAAATATTTACCAGCATTACTTAAATATCCTTCCCTGTGTGCATCAGCTGTCACTGTTACAGTTTGTTGGGATTGTATTGGCAACAAAAATGTGTGAGTCTACAAATGCAAAAAGCAATAGTACACCAGGCTTTGGGCTAAGGAGCGTGATCAGGCAGGAGTGATTAATCACATGCCTTTCTCTGCTATTCAGAGCCTGGATTATGTAAAATGGCGTGTTTGTAACGTGATGCAACAGGTGCAGCTATTTAGATTTTTATTGATCTCAAGATTAGATTGTGATCAAGTAATTGTGGTTTCCTCCCACAGGTAAGAGGCGATACAACATAAAGCTGTGGAAGACCTTCACTGACTGCTTCAACTGTTTGCCTGTTGCAGCCATTGTTGATGAGAAGATCTTCTGTTGCCATGGAGGTATCCTCATCAAACAGTTCCTTTGGCTTCTGTCCAGAGTACACACAACCACACAAACACACCTTTGCACAACATTATGATCGAAGACCTGCGGGACTGTGGGATCTTAATTTGTTTTGAGTATATGTATGAAGCCTTGCCCTGTTCAACTGCCAGAGCTATAGAGCACTTGTGCTTATGACTGACACGCTGGACTAAATGTGTACCAAGTTACCACAGGCAGTGCATTCTGTGCAATACAGTTAATGGTTTCTTATCATGCAGGATTTAACATAGTTTATATTTCTCACATTAAGATATGGGAGCTGGTTTTGGAATTCAACTTCAAGGAAATGCCGCAGTCAATCACTAACAAAATGCTCAGCTCAGAAAGAAGCTAAATTAAAGGCGCAGATCTCTGCAGCATGCTTGACAATTCTGACTAGTTTTGCAGCAGTTGTGATACAGAAAACGGAACAATAAAATTGACATAAGGGTTCAGACAATGTGACACCAACAGTCACAGCTATCTCATGTCTGCAAGACCCACTACACACAATATGTGAACAGGCACTGATAATCAGAATAAACACCACCTCTCTCTTCGAACGTATGAAGTTACGTAAGGCAGAACACACAGAAAGGATATGGTATGTTTGCTAGTGTTTATCTGTTGAGCACAGCAGTTAAAGCCCTAATCCATAATTTTTGATCCCATAAATGTTAAGCATACATACAATTAAAAGTTGAATGAGTAGATGAAAAATCTGCATTTTTTTGTCATGATTTATAAAGCTCCAACTAAGAATGATTATTATTGTTGATTAATCTGCAGATTATATTTTTGATTAATTGTTTACTCTATAAAATACTGAAATGTCCATCCCCGAAAGAAATACTTTGTCCAACCCAACAATCCAAAACCCAGAGATGATCAGTTTACAGTCTTCCTTTGAGAAGCTGTAAATAGGGAATGTTTGGTCTAAACCGACTCAAACTAATTAAAAAAGCAGCAATATAGTTTTAGCTTTATAAATTAATGCACAGGCCTGATTTCCTTCTGTGTTTATAAACATTACTGATTGTGAACAAGCGCCACAGTAAAACTAAATAATGTACTTTCACCTGTCAATCAGAATTGAGGTTTCGATTGCAGGTCTGATTATATGAGAATGTATTTGACATGCGTGTAAATTGATATTGAACCTTGCACATTGTGCTAACATGGATACTCCTTGGTTGTCATACCTCAGATCCTCTGAAATCCGCTCTTTTTGCCTGGTTTAGGATTTTCCATCTAAAACCACAAACGTACTATATGTGTAAAATCACAGATGCTAATTTCAACTTTTCCTGCCATCTAACATGTAACTGTTATACACTGAACATCTCCAGGCCTATCCCCAGACCTCCAGTCTATGGAGCAGGTGCGAAGGGTCATGCGCCCCACTGATGTGCCTGACCAGGGCCTCCTCTGCGACCTGCTGTGGGCTGACCCGGACAAGGATGTGCTGGGCTGGGGTGAGAACGACCGCGGCGTCTCCTTCACTTTTGGCGCAGACGTGGTCACCAAGTTCCTCCACAAACACGATATGGACCTCATTTGTCGGGCCCATCAGGTCAGTGCACTACCCTGATCCTAAGGTTAAAGATGCTTTTGCAGTAGGAATGAAAGGCAATAAATGAAACAAGTAACTAAATTAAACAGTAAGCCACCTCTCTGCTCTAGTTCTGGTTAAACTGTTAAGAGTTGGTTATGGATCTTGTAATGGGATGAAAGGAGAGTGTCTGTATGTACTTAGAGCAGTTTTCAGTATTTCCCACGGAATGATAGCACATTGATCAAACAAGTTTGTTCAGTGAATGTTTGAGGAAAAGTCAGGTGGAACTGCTGAAATACTTGGATAGCTCTTGTCCACTTCAGCAAAGGTCGATTTCAGCCCAGTTTTAACCAGGTAGGCAGTTCGAGCAACAGCAATGTATTTATCATGTATTTTCTTGTTGTGTAAGCCCTTTGTTAATATAAAATTCTCTGAATCTGGTTCTGTTTTTTGTGTCTGATTCATTGTGTACAGGTGAGAAGCAATTGTCTGAAATTCCTCTAAGTTGTCAAACTGCCATTTATCTGTTTGCAGGTGGTTGAGGACGGATATGAGTTCTTTGCAAAGAGGCAGCTAGTGACGCTGTTCTCAGCCCCAAACTACTGCGGTGAGTTCGACAATGCCGGAGCCATGATGAGCGTAGACGAGACCCTCATGTGCTCATTCCAGGTAAGCAAGAGACCAACCAGAAAATTCAGATTAAACTGTTTACATATTCAAAAAAAAAAAAAACTAAAACGTTTTTGTTATTTATTTATTTTTGCTTAGTTTTGTCGGCTTTGTCTCCCTTTCACAGATTCTCAAGCCTGCAGACAAGAAGCTGTTCTATGGAGGTGGAGGGGGCATGGGCTCTGGTCGCCCAGTCACTCCCCCTAGGAAAGCCAAGAAATGACACCAGTAGTTTGCCCTTGACCTCCAACCCACCCTTCCTGCCCTCTCTACCTCTCTTCTCCTTTCTTTCACCAAACAGCCAGAAATCAAACCTATACCCAGGGCTTTTTTTCCTTTTTTATCTGTACTTCTTAAAAACATTTAATGTTACGAATTGTCTGAGTGAGTGCGTGTGCGTGCGCAGGCGACGAACACGTCTCGTCTGCCGGTGAGCATTAAAATCATGTGTGCACGTGTACATTTTGTGTGAGAGTATTAGAGATTTATACTTTCCCCTCTCTCTTACCACTCTTCCCTTGGAAAGGTTGAAACCACAGTGTCTGTCTGTACAGTAATTTTGACTTAAATGCAGGGTTTGGGAGACAGAGGGAGATTGCTGACATAATGAATTTAGCAGCAAAGCCCTGCCAGCAGGTGATGTGTGTGTACTTGTAGAGGGGGGGAAGTATTTTGTTTTCCCTGTCCTCTGTACTGTAAAATCTCAAAAACAGGTGTGTGCGTGCGTGTGTGTCTGCGTGTGTACATGCGGTGTCTTCCCCATCTGAGTGACGTCGCAGTATCCGGAAAAAAACAGGAAGTATGTCACCATGAGCAGTCGCATGCTTACCCACACAGACACACACACACATGCGTATGACTCTTCGTCTCAGATTCATATGAGCCAGAGCTGTAAAAACCCCATACAGTTTAGGTTTGTACAGATTTGATTACTTGAAAGAGATTTTTTGTGAATTCGTTTTGTAGTCTTTCATCAAGTTGACCAATAAAGCGAGAATCTGAACTACAATGTCGACCAGTCATTTTTATTGTAAGCTTGTTTCTGATATATAATATAGACATGGAATTTAGAAATAGCCCTTTATATATCTGGTAAACAGTGCTTCACAGTACTTAAAGCACCAGTAGTATGGAGACCCAAAGTCTAAACATAAAATGGAAAAATAACATTACAAAATATGTAATCATTGAGTTTTAAGAATGAATAGGATTAAATTGGATAAGCTATAATGTTTTCATCCTGCATCTTTATACAGTGACAATTTATTGCAGGTTGATTATGCTCTCATCAAAATTATTGGCAATTCTGTCGATTTAAGTAATCAATCGACTGGTCATTTCAGCTGTAAATGTTTTTCACAATTTTATGGTTGCATATTTTGTCCATATTTGTTCATATGATTATTACTTTAATAGGGTTTATTTAATATTGAATGCTTTGCACCTCCATGAAATGTATTAACTTGAACGCAGATATTTTACAAACAATCTAAAATGTTTTTTTAATGTACTACGTGCTTGGATAAAAAAAAATTTTTATTTGAGTCTGATTAGTTCATTTAGTGGGATAAGTTAATTTTACAAAGTTCTTCGTTAGTGGCTAATTGCTCACTCCCAATAAAACCGTAAGAAACTGACTGAATTTCTAATTTGACCAAGACTCCAACTACAGATTGGTCAAGTAAAATACTTAGGGAGGCTGTTCTATCATGTGCAGGGGGTAATTAAGCCTGAACTGAATCAAAACTACTCAAATGATAGATCGGTTCAGCTGTGATCCACAGGGAGGTGCTGTTGAGCTCTTTTGATTCCTCTGGTCAAAAGATCACACAACAGAGAAAGAAACACTGTAGCTGAAACTGAGCGTTGGTTTGCATAATGCCCATTGGTTTTCCCAAGGAAAGGAAAGATTTACATTTAATAAGTGCTGGCTGTATGCATACAAGTAACTGTGGTGGTCTACTTTGGCAGTAGTTGCAACATTTTGTATAACATGTTAGATCCTAATGCCATCAGTTAGTTGGTATCGATTTAAATAAAATGTTTTTAATAAGAGTAGTAATCACCTTTTCTTGCTATGCTGTGGCCTTGATGAAGACTCAGTACCTCTCTTTTACATTCCTCATTCTATTTTTATCAAAAAGGATCCCATTTCTTCCTTAGGCATTTCTCTGGCTCTTTTTTGGCATTCATTCATCTTCCTGTCATCAACACCCTGTCTTCAAGGCGCTCTGTCCATCATTTTCCCTCCTTTTACAGGGCTAAAGAGGTGAAAGGTGAAGGGCAGAGCTGGCTGAGGGGGTTGGGTTTGGAGGTTTTTAAAAATGGAAATAAATTTTCTGTAATTCTGCCCTGTAGTTTGATATGAATAATGTTGTTTCAGCCTTTCAAAAGACCAGTAAGGTGAAAGGTGAGGGCTGTACTTATAGTATGTTTTGTCAGAAACACATTTAAGAATTCAGAATGAAAGAAATTGTTTATTTCTTAATAACCTGATGCAGAAACAATTACTTTTTCTGAAGACTAGAAGATGTTTATGATGATGATGATGAAATATGTAGGCTGAAGCTGCACTGCTTCTGACAGAAACCACATTTTCACTGCTCTGATATCTGTTCGCTACTGGGAGCCTCAGCCTTTCTCATTCTCCTCCATGCATTTATAGCAGAACGATTTGAGGACTGAAGTCACACTTGGTTGTCACAATTTGTCACTGGCTATGTGATTTTTACTGCGCCATTTCCATAGGATAAAGTTTCTACATTTTGTGTTGGTCGGTGAGTCTTGAGGACCTTGTTTCTGATGTGCTCACGTTTACTGGATTCAATACTGTTATAAAAGGGTGAAAATCAAACTTTGGTTCACATTATATGGAGTTCAGTCCATTTTTGTGGCTGTTACATACTCATCAGTCATGGCTATCAACCCAAAAAGAATGTCCTGGTTAGGTAAGAGTACTCAAGACATTGAAGATGTAGCATATCACCAAGAGTTCATCCTTCAGATGATATCAAATACTGTACAGATTACTTCTTAAAGCTATGCTGGCCTGAAATACTATGCTGTGTAATTTATGACTGCTATTATGAAACTCCAGAAGGATTTTGTTCATGTGCAGACATGCCAGAAAGAAACCTGTGCAGCCGGCCTTTTGGAAACATAATTTCCCATGTTCCACAGTGTGAACATAAAAGCATGTTTTCATTTATGAAAAATAATCCCCTTAATAGATGAAATTGTGCCAGTAAATGTGTCGTTAGGCTGACAGTATGGTCCAAAGTGCTTTTGGAGTGAGAAAAATGCACTCTTTCATCAAAAAATTGCACTCAAATGAAATTATTTTTATCTTCTAAAAAACAAGGACTCAAGTAGAAGTAAAATTAGTCATCAAAATAATTATTTGTGTGAGCGTACAAAAGTATCTACCTAAAAAAAAAACATACTTCAACTTCAACATAATTTAAAAACAAATTATAAATAGATGTAGCACAGTGAGTGTAAACACATGCAACTAAGTGAGAGTACAGATTTTCATTTCAAAATGTATTTGAATAAGAGTGCATTAAAATTACTTAAACAAGTAGCCTACAGTTTACTCAAAAAGGTAGGCTACATGTAACAAAGTAAATGCAAGTCATTACTGCACACCTCTGTTGTTGATACTATAGTGGATGAAACTTCTCTGCAACTTGAAAATAGAATTAGCTTTTATGTAAATAGTGTATTGTGAATGCCTCTTAAAATGGACTTTACATTGATTGACTCGAAGCAGCTGTAAGTCAAGTCTGAATTGATCTCAGCCTCTCAAACTAACAAGATGCTTTGCTTGATTCTT